>NC_140504.1:186490916-186838416 GCF_964339955.1 Pipistrellus hanaki | reverse complement strand
CCCCCCCTACACACACTCCCCCCACACCCCCTCACACACACCACCATCCCACCCCCCCTACACACACACCCCCCCACACCCCCTCACACACACCACCATTCCCTCTCCCATACACACCACCATCCCCACCCCCACACACACATCACACACACACACCCCACCATCCCCACCCCCACACACACATCACACACACACATCCCACACACACCACCCCCCCCCCCACACACACATCACACACACACATCACACCCCTACCCCCCCAACACCCCTCCACACACACATCCTTTACACTCCCCCCCCCCCCCCACACACACATACACACACCCACCACCACCATCCCCACACACCCACTTCCCAGTGAGAAGTGAGGGTCCTTCCCGCCCTGTCCCGCCCGGGAGGTGCTCACAGCAGCAGCCGGTCCACTTGGTAAGTCACTTGGGCGCCTCTGGGAGGAGAGTCCAGGGACGAGGGTGCCGGTGTCTTCTTGCCCTGGGCTCACGGGGCCGGGGGAGAGTGATCCCGGCGCCTGCACGGCCTTAAATATAGCAGCTGAGACAGTGATGACAATGGATGGGGACGGCGAGGGGGCGAGGGGGGGCTGCTCCCTCTGGCCAGCACAGCTCAGGCGGCAGCAACAGGTGGAGCTGTCCCCACCCACCGGCCCCTGGCAGCTCCTCCTCGCTCACTCGGCAGGGTCCCCCCGCCAACCCCAGCCCCCGTGAGAGTGGAAGGAAGGAGGAGCAGCTGGGTCTGGTCGTATGAAAGAGGATCAGGGGAGTCTCTCAGCTGCTGGAGTTCTGATCTGTTCTCCGCCCACTGACCGAGCCTTGGGGAAGACACCAGCTCCTCTGATCTGACTCCCCTTCTGAGAAATGGGGACAGTCAGACTGGGCACCCAGACTTCGTGAAGACAGAGGAAGGCACGTACTGAGACATCTTCACTGGCTAAAACGGAAGTATGTGGCTTTAAAAATATATATTGATTTCAGAGAGGAAGGGAAAGGGAAAGAGAGACAGAAACATCCATGATGAGAGAGAATCATTGATCTGTTTCCTCCTGCACGCCCCCCATTGGGGATCGAGCCCACAACCCAGGCATGTGCCCGGACTAGGAGTTGAACCATGACCTCCCGGTGCATAGGTCGATGCTCAACCACTGAGCCACACCAGCCGGGGTATGTGGCTTCTTGTCTCTCCAGCGCCCCCAGCAGCTCCTCGCCCAGCTCCTGTGCGGTCACGGTCATGTGAGTGCGGGGACGCGGCGCAGGCAGAGGGAGTGGGCGGCAGCTCTTCCTCACTGTCCGAATCCTCAGGCTCCCCGAGGGCCGCTGGGACCCTTCTTCCCCGCCTCCCTACACCGCTCCCTCAACCCCTTTCCCTCACATGGTCATGGCTGCCCTTCGCCAGGCCTGGTGGGCACTGAGAAGGCAGACGTGAGTAAGGTAAGACCATGATGTGGAGGCATCTAGACGGGCAGACAGGCAGCTACTCCTGAGTCAGGTCTCAGGGGATGACCAGGGCTGGGGAAGGCTGTCCTTGGCTCTGTCCTGGGTCTCTCAGGGGCCCAGCAACACTGTGCCTGTCACCCTGTCACCCTTCTTAGTGCCTTAGGGCTCTCATTAGAGAGAGGGGGGGAGAGAGAGAGAGTGAGAGAGAGAACACAAGTAATTTCTCAGCCAAAATCCAAAATCTCAGTCTCCTGCTCCACCGCCCTTTTTAACTTTTTATACTAAGTACTAGAGGCCTGGTGTGTGTGTGTGTGTGTGTGTGTGTGTGTGTGTATGTTCCTCAGCCTAGCCTGCACCCTCTCCAATCTGGGAACTCTTGAGCCAGTTGGACATCCCTCTCACAATCCAGGACTACTGGCTCCCAACCACTCACCTGCCTTCCTGATTGCCCCTAAATGCTTCTGCCTGCCAGCCTGATCATCCCCTAACCACTTCCCTGCCAGCTTGATTGATACTTAACTGCTCCTCTGCTGGCCTCATTGCCCCTAACTGTCCTCCCCTGCAGGCCTGGTTGCTCCCAGCTGTCCTCCCCTGCAGGCCTGGTCTCCCCGTCCCCCTCCCCCAACTGCCCTCCTCTGCCAGCCATCTTGTGGTGGCCATCTTATGTCCACATGGAGGCAGCCATCTTTGACCACATGGGGGTGGCCATCTTGTGTGATAGTGTGATGGTCAATTTGCATATTACTCTTTTATTAGACAGAATTGCATTTGTATTTGCTGCCAGTGTATATAAAATAATCATTGTTGTGAAATAGAAGTTCATGAAAATTTCTGTTAGGTAGATGTTAAGGACTGACCAAAGCCGAGGTTTGTGCAGCATGGCACCTGTTGTACAGGCTTCAGATTTAGCTCTCTTTGAAGGTTCACTGATTCGAGAAGAGCAGTTTAGAACACCTTCAAAGTTCATTTTACTACAGAAAGGAGCTCGCTCTCTGGGGTCTGCAGGGACTGGCACTTGAAGACACTCGCGTCAGCAGGGATCAGGCTGAGCATTCTGCAGACAGAACTGTCTCAGATCTGCAGCTGCGGGCAAACCTTCCCTTGGGGAGCCCGGCTCCGGCCGGACCTGGGGACCCACTTTCTTTATGGCAGCGACACTGGAGGAACCAGACCTGGTGAACACGAATGCGGGGCAGGTTGGTCGGCAGTGTGTCGCCAGTTGTGGGTCCAAGGGGCCAGCCAGCGGGGCAGCGACTCCAGCTGAAAGCCCCTTTCCAAGCATTTTCCCTCCCCCATGACGCGGTGTTAAGAGCGTCTTTTGGGGGGACCCTGGGCAGCTCTCTCCCGTCTTGTATTGAGCCAAACTAAGGCTTCCCAAGACCCACATGTAGACATTGGCTGGGAGGGTGGGGTGAGGGTGTACACACAGAAAAAAGGAGCTTGGAATTTGTCCTGCAGCCCTGATCCCCCCGTGGCAGCCTGGGGGGCGGGCCACCGCTTGCTAGCTGTGTGGCCGTGGGAAGTCGCTAGCCATCTCTGTACAGCGGGGCCCACGAATCCTGTCTTGCAATCTGATTGCAGAGATTCATCTAGGAAGCTGAAGCCTGAAGCACAGGTCTGGCGCCCAGGAGACTAGTGTCTGCAGAATGAGAGCCCCCTGACACCTGCATGGCTCCAGGGCCACTGAGAGCCTTCTCCTCCCCACCCGTCCGCTGACCCAACCCCAGGGATGCCCCCTCCTCACAGGAGGCCCTGGTGTGCCTGATGGTGAATGCAGCCAACCCTCAGGTCGTGAGGCTGAGTGGAGGTTAGACGTGGAGCATGCAAATCCCAGCTCTGGTACCTGTACTCACTCACAGACCTGGGCCTTATTTTTGGTTTTGTTTTGTTTTTTATTGACTTCAGAAAGGGAGAGGGAGAGAGAGATAGAAACATCAATGATGAGAGAGAATCATCCATCAGCTGCCTCCTGCTTGCCGCCTTCTGGGGGATCAAGCCTGAAACATGGGCATGTGCCCTGACCAGGAATCAAACCGTGACCTCCTGGTTCATAGGTAGACACTTAACCACTGAGCCACACTGGCCGGGCAAGGGCTTTGTTTCTTGGTAAATTGGAGGTAAGATCTAAGGCAGCAGGGAACTTGCCTGCCTGTCTTATGTGCTATATCCCTAACCCCAAGAGCTCTGGCTGTCATATAGCTGGGCCCTCGGTGTCTGCTTGTTTAAAGATGAATGGATGGATGAATGAAAGAATGAATGAATGAACAAACTCTTGTCTTGCAGAATGAGTGTGAGGTTACAATGTGTAAAATGTCTGCTATAGTCCGTGACCTATGGTTAGGTGAGGGTTAGGGTTAGGGTATATTCTTCAAAGCATTGCCTTCTTTCTCCCGCTCCCTTCTCTTCTTCTCCCTCATATTGCCTTCCCTGGGCTTATGCACATGTAGGGCAGTCCTCTGACCGCCACTTCACCTGCCAACCACGCCGAACCGCCTCACCATTTCCCCAGACAGCTGATGGCTCTCCCGTGGCCACGCGGAGAGCTGTCTGGCCCAGAGCTTCTCCCCACGACCTCCCTTATCCTGCACTCCCTCTGTCACTCCTGCACTTCAGGTTATTCCCGGTCACTGTGCTCCTCACACCTATAGATCAAATGGATCTCCCTCGTGCCCCTCCGTCTGCAGGGTGGGCAGGGGGAAGGAGCAGGGGGCTGGTCTCAGAGCTGTGTCCCATGTCCTGCCAGACGGGTGCCAGCAGGCGAGGCCGGGTTGTTGTTTTTTGTCTATCCCGCTTTCTGGAAGGAAGGGCCGGGACTGCAACAGGGAAAGCCTCGGTGTTGACATCTGGCCACAGCTTCCTGGTCCGGGCTGACACTCAGACGGGGAGGGGCCGGAGGGGCCTGGTCTCCGGGGACCCGGGAGGAGCTCCAGTCCCATCGGCCCCTCTTCTGCGGCTGAAAACTCAGGCCACCAACCCCTCTGTGACCCTGGGCTCCAGAGCTTGGGAGGCAGGGAGGGAGAAGGGTCTGCAGGCAGCACAGACTGAAATACCACCCAAGTAGCCCTACCCCCGTCCAGGGGGTACAATGGGGGTGACTCCAGGGAGGTGACTCGAGGCCATGGACAGGGAAACTGTTGTTATAAGGGTACTATGCCCTCAACAAGTCTGAGGTGAATCGCTAAGAATGCTTGTTAAAAATCCGGATTCCCCAGGAGCCATGGATTTAGCAGGAAGGAGTGTGTGTGTGTGGGGTGGGGGGGGGGTGGGGGGGGGAGAGGAAGGGGGAGGCAGGAGGTGTCAGTGGAGGGGAGACCAGGGAAGTTGTATTTTAATTAAGCTCCAGGGGATTCTCAAGATGAGGTAAGTTTAGGAAACAACCTGGGCAAGTCACCTCCCTGAGCAACATTTCCTCCTTTTGCAAATATCAATAATACACAATGAGTCATCACCTGCTGAAGCCTCCTCATCTCTGACCGCCACTGTTCCTCTCCTCCTGCTGGGCTCTGCCAGGCCTGGCGGCAGCTCAGAGAGTCCTGCTAATGGGTTCAGGGCCTGGGTCACTCAGGAATGCCCAGGTCCCAGCCCCACGCCCGGGGGGGGGCGGGGGGGCTGAGACACTGCCCTCTAGTGGTTTCGGCTGTAATTGCAGGCCTGGCTGTCTGCCTAGGAGACCAGAGACCTGTGGGTCGCAGCCTGCATGCAGCCTGTCCAGGGCGGGGTCCAGCCTGAAGAGGGTCACAGGTCTCCGTCATTCACCTCCCTCCCTCCGCAGGCACTCAGACTCCACCCTCAGGAGTCACGGAGTCCTTGTGGCATCTGTCCCTGGGAGGAGCGCACAGAGCTTTGTGGCCCTGTGGAGTGGAAGAGAGGTTTATGGCTTTTAATAAAAAACACCTCTCTGTTGCCCCCTCTCACCTACCTGGTGAGAGCCGTGCAGCTGAGAATCTGATGTTCATTACTTAACAAGGTGCGGACAGACAGCCTTGGGCCAAGGTCACCCCCAGCGACAGGAAGCAGCTTGTTTGCAGAGCGGGCAGAGGGGAGCACTCATTAATGTCCACTTAGTGGCTGCTGAGAGGAGAGTGGGCCCGGGGTGCTGGGGAGGGCGGCCCCCACCTCTCTTGGGGAGACATTGGGCCTGAACCGGCAACCCTGAAGTGTTAAATATTAATTACAAACAGATAAGGACACCACCACCTGGTGCTGGTCGCAGGAGGGGAGGGGGCGTGCCTGGGGCAGGGGGAGGAGGTCCTGCACACGCTCCAGAAGGTCACACCGAGGCGGCAGGAGGCCGGTCCTGCTCCTCAGAAACGTTCAGGCCCGGCTTTGGGACAGGAAGGTGACGGGGACCCCACGGGGCCCTCCCCTCCTTGTGGCTCATCCGCCAAGAATCCAAACGGGTGTGCGAAGTCCTTTCTCTCGGTGAGAACAGAAAGCACCAGGTTTGAGCCCCGACCGCGTCACAGGCTCCGTGGGGCCCCTGGGCGGGTCCATTCTCCGCTCGGGGCCTCAGTTTTGTTTTTTTCTTTTCTTTTTTCTTTCTTTCTTTTCTTTTTCTTTTTCTTTTTTTTTTTTTTTTTAATATATTTTATTGATTTTCCACAGAGAGGAAGGGAGAGGGGTAGAGAGCTAGAAACGTCGATGAGAGAGAAACATCGACCAGCTGCCTCCTGCACAACCTCTACCGGAGATGTGCCTGCAACCAATGTATGTGCCTTGACCAAAATCGAACCTGGGACCTTTCAGTCCGAAGACGGATGCTCAATCCACTGAGCCAAACCGGTTTCAGCGGCCTCAGTTTTCTCATCCGAGTTGCAAATGGCACAAAGGGTGTGCCGGCACCCCGCGAAAGCACAGAGCAAGGCCCTTTCCCCACATGAGCAGCCGCGGGAGGCGGGAGGGCGAGGCAGGCCTGGGGGCTCCACGCAAAGGGCCCCCCTGAGCATGCCGACACCCCCAAAACAGCTGCCACTTACTACCTCGGGAAGAAGGTTCCACTTGTCCCTGGACCCTGCTTCCGGAGGCCCCGAGATCCCTCCCATCCCTGGCTCCTCCCCAGACAGACCAGCTCCTCTGGCCGGGCCTGGAGCGATCCTGGAGGAAGCGGGATACAGTGAGAAAATGCCTGGTCTTAGCCAACATGACAGGAGCAGTGGGTCCTGTGCTGTCTGATTAAAAAAAAAAAAAAAAAAAATCACAGCAGGAAGTGGCTACCATTTATTGGGCTCTGCCCCCGAGCCAGACACTTTGACACACTTTACAGACGGAATTTAACTTCACCCTCACCACCACCCGTGCGGTAGGCGTTCCCATACCCATGTACCAAGGAGGAAACGGGGGTTTTGAGCGCTGACTCGTCTGCTTTCAGTCACCCGGGTGGTAAGTGGCGAGGCTGGAATTTGCACCCAGTCGGGCTGACCCCGAGGCCGAGTTTTCAAGGCGGTGAAGTCAGTGCTGCTGTTGGTTGTGTCTCCTCCAGGGGCCACGTGGGCCTGTTTCCTTTTCAGCCCTGCGCTCAGGATGGGGTCTGCAACTCCCTCCACGGAAGACCCTTCCTCCCGGGGTGGTGTGGAGGGGGACCTGCACTTCCCTCAGGCCCAGCCTCTAGCTAAGGAATGAAGCTGCAATGCTGGACTGCAGGCAGCAGCCCTGGCTGGGAGTGAGCCCCAGGCCGCACCCCGCCCTGGAGTCTTGCCGCCACCTCGGCAGAAGCACAGGTTGCTCCGGTTCTGCCCAGCCTGCTCCGGTTCTGCCCAGCCTGCTTCGAGGCCTCCGTCCCCAGCTCCTTCTCTCACCTTCTCTCACCTTCTCTCACCGGGAGTCAGAGGAGGCGGACCTCCCGCTCTGTCCGAGGAGACTCTGAAGCTGGCCAGGAGCGGGTGAGAAGGCGTAGGCACCTGGAGGACCTTGTGCCCAGCGTATGAGGGGCTGGGCCCCGGCCTCGGGAGTCCCCCTGCCTCGGGAGTCCCCCTGCGTTACCTCCCCGCACTGACGGTCCCGCCTGCCCTGCAGGGCTCTGCGTACGCACTCTTTGGCACACACACACGTTGGCACAGGCTGCGTGCCCGTCACTCCCCATCTGATGTCCTCACCGTGCCTTCCTGCTCCAGCGGTGGCCGGCCCACACCGCCCGCCTGCCCTCCCTCTGGCTCCCTCTGCGCCCCCACCGAGGCGGCTGGGCTGGGGGTGCCGGCCGCGGACGGACGTGAGGCTGGGCTGGGGGTGCCGGGGAAGCCCCAGGCCGTCCTGCTGTCCACTCAGGCCTCCCACTGCACGGTCAGGGCCAGGTCTCGGAAGAGGGAGTCCAGCTCTGTGGGCTGCTCCGGGGCTGAGGCCCCAGGGGCCACCACGCTCGTGGCCTCAGGCTCGGACCCGGGCCCATCGTCCTTGGGACACACGAGGGACTCCAGCAGCCCCCCGGGACGTGAAGCCTGGACCGTGGGACGACGCAGGAGGGAAGGGGTGTGCAGGGGGAGGGACGCCGGGCGGCCCTCAATCTGGACGGAGGCGAGGAGGGGCAGCTGGCCCTTCAGGTAGCCCGGAGCTCCCGGCTCCCCCTGCTGCGGCCCCGCAGTGCCGGGTGCTCTGTCCGTGTCAGCGCACAGGCGCTGGGGGAAGGACTTGGCCTCTGGGGGCCCCTCCCAGGCCCCGGGAGCCACCCCCTGCAGGGAGAGGCCTGCGGCTGGGGGCTCTCTCTGGAGCTGGCCCTTCGTCCGGAGGGGCTTGGGACTAGGGAGCGTCCCAGGAGTGGAGTCTTTGCCAGATGCTTCCATGCACACCCCGTAGGACGGCGGCCAGCTGTCCGGGGCGGCCTGGGGGGCGTAGGAAGAGACGGCCTGAGGAGTGTAGGACGGGGCTTTGGCCTCGGGGGTGGCTTGAGGTGTGTAGGCGGGGGGCCCAGCCTCAGGGGCAGCCTGGGGCGCGTAGGATGGCGGTGAGCCCGTCTGGGGAGGCAGCACCTGGGAGGGCTGCGGGAGGGAGAGGTCCGGCTGCCCCAGGTAGGTGACCTCAGGCCGGCTGTGCCGCCGCATGGCCCCCGTGGGCTCCTTGGGCGCAGACACCATGACTTGGGAGTACTGGCAGGGCTGGGCCAGGCCGCCGGGGCCGCTGAGGTCCAGGACGGGGACCAGCACGTGCTCCTGGATGAACCGCAGAGGCTGGAAGGTCAGGACATGCTGGACGTCCTGCTTGGGGAGAACAGCAGCCCCGTTAGGGCCCCGTCCAGCTCCCCGAGGGCGCTGGGGGGCGGGGGGTGGTCCCGTGGGGAGGCAGAGGCCAGAGCAGGGGCCGTCAGGGGCTTTTCAAGTGCATATCCCCAAGGGACCTGGCATGGAGGAGACACCCGGCCCACCTGGCCAGGCTCTTCATGGCGGAGGGAGAACTGAGGCCTCGTGTGCTGACCCCTGCATTTCAGAGAGATCTGCCCTGGTCCTCCCACCCTCCCCCTCCCGCCCCAGGTGATGCTCACCAGGGAGTTGGGGGGCTGGGGCGGCTTGGTGACGTATCTGTAGCTCAGGTAACAGAGCGCTGCGACCAGGAAGCCCATGGAGAAGAGGAAGGCCCCGGAGAGGGAGTAGGTCCATGTCGGGTCTGCAAAGAGGCCAGAAGGGGAGGGTGAGGCAGGGGAGGCTGGTCCATCCGAGCGGCAAGCAGAGCAGTGTGAGTGCCGAGCTCCCAGGCTTCCCCGCAGGCCGGGCCTGGGAGCCTCTGCTACAGGGAGGGTTGTAAGAGCACATGAGAGAGTCTCTTCCCCATCCCCGCCCCTCCTCACCCCTCTGAATATTCAGTTTGTCAACCCTGTTTTCCTGCTGTTTATAAATAGGATCTATGCTCCCACCAGGACAGATGTGCTTTTCATAACGAGCTGGGAGGCCCAGTTGGAATTCTGTTCTCAGGCTCCTTGGGGTACGGGTAGGATTAGGGTTAGGGTTAGGGGTTAGGGTTAGGATTAGGGTTAGGGTTAGGGTAGGATTAGGATTGGGGTTAGGGTTAGGGTTAGGGTTAGGGTTAGGGGTTAGGGTTAGGGTTAGGGTTAGGGTTAGGGTTAGGATTAGGGTTAGGGTTAGGGGTTAGGGTTAGGATTAGGGTTAGGGTTAGGGTTAGGGTTAGGGTTAGGGTTAGGATTAGGGTTGGGGTTAGGGTTAGGGTAGGATTAGGGTTGGGGTTAGGGTTAGGGTTAGGGTTAGGGTTAGGGTTAGGGGTTAGGGTTAGGATTAGGGTTAGGGTAGGATTAGGGTTGGGGTTAGGGTTAGGGCTAGGCCCCTGCCCACCGGCTGCAGCTCACAGCGCCAGGGCCTCGCATGGGTGAGGACGCCCCAGCCCAGAGGCCAAGCTCATCCAGGTCCCCGACCAATAGCCGCCTGGGCACCCTCCAGGCCGAGGCCTGGATGCCAGCGGTGTGTCTCCCCTGAGGAGGAAGGGCTCCGGAGAGAGCTGCCCAGAGGGGACACCGGCTCAGGCACTTCCACAGGGAACCTCGGGGTGTCCCAGAGGGGACACTGGCTCCAGGGGGACTTGTCCACTTGGACCGAAGGACCCCTCATCTTTGGGGAGGGCCACGCCAGAGCCAGGGCTGGGTGGGGGCATTCTGAAGCACCCCCTTTCTCCCTGCTCTGAGGACAGCCTGCCTCCCTGGTAGGGGAGGGGCCGTCCTCCCCACCCCCTTCCAAGCACAGGGCTGGGTATCGGGGACCACCTTGCTCAGGAGGACGCGGGGAGGCACTGCTCTTTGTAAAAGGGAAGAAAACAGCCCTGGCTGGTTTGGCTCAGTGGATAGAGCACCAGCCTGAGGACTGAAGGGTCCCAGGTTCGATTCTGGTCAAGGGCATGTGCCTTGGTTGCAGGCAAATCCCCAGTAGGGAGTATGCAGGAGGCAGCTGATCGATGTTTCTCTTTCATTGATGTTTCTAACTCTCTATCCCCCTCCCTTCTTCTCTGTAAAAAATCAATAAAATATATTTCAAAAAATAAAAATAAATAAAAGGGAAGGAAACAGACGCCTGAGGGCCTTCATGCTCTCCCTCCCCCCTCCCTCTCCCACTGTCCCGGCTCTGGGATGGGCCCAGCCCGGCAGGCCACACTTCCTGTCACCAGCCCAGGGGGGACCGGCGGGGGGCTTGGGAGGAAGACGTCATTGCAGCTTTTTGTTTAAAATGGGGATTGGCATTATCCACGGTCCTGACTCTTCAACGCACACTCTGTTCCCGCCCCGTGTGGCTCAGCTGGAGTGGCTGCACACCAGCTGCCCGTGACCTTGGCAGTCACAGTGAGCGCTAGCCCACCCTCGCTCCGCCCCCCGCCTGTGCTCCGCCGTACCCTGCCCGGCCACATGACACTCCCGGCACGCTCCAAGGAGAAGATCTGACCCGACCGTCTGTACGTGACGTGCCTCATGGAAAACCACTGTCCTGGTACCAGCACAGGACAGGGACATGGAACTTTCCACACGCCCTTTCACCCGCGAGGGGGCAGGAAGGAGGAATAGAAACAACACTAGCGGGTGGGGGGTGAGATGCCTGGCTCGGCCCCTGGAATGCAGAGTATCCTCCTCGCTGTCGCAGCCCTCTCTGCTCTCCCACGTAGGAGGGACAGCAGCTGGTGATCACTGAATTCTTAAACCTGCCATGCCCTGTGCGGGGTGCTCTACTTACGTCATCCCGTCAAACACAGAGAGCCAGGGAGATGCCCTGCTTACGTACTACCCTGTTTCCCCGAAAATAAGACAGTGTCTTATATTAATTTTTTCTCCCAAAGTTGCGCTAGGTCTTATTTTCGGAGGATGTCTTATTTTCGGGGAGACACGGTAGTATAACGAAGCTGAGTCTCAGAGAGGTTAAGCGACTTGACCAAGGTCACACAGCAATGCAGTGGGGAAGTCAGAATGGACATGCGTAACTCCAAAGCTCATCCTCACAGACCCAACATCAGGGTGCCTCAGTTTCCTCATCTGCGGAAGTTAGATGCGGAGTGAGGTGACCCCTAGAGTCCTTTCCAGCATCAAGACACCAGGATGTTGCGCTGTGACCGTCCCAGATGCCCTGAGAGGTAGATCCAGTGGAGAGTCTAGGCTCTGGGGGTAAGACAGGCCCAGGAGACGGGGTCAAGGGCAGGACGTAGCCCTCTGAAACGGCGGGCAGGGGAATAAGTGTGCGGCGGAGGCGATTAGCTGTGAACGGAATGGCTAAGGGGGTTGGAGCCAAATTCTATTCTGGTCTCCTGGGTGGCCCTGTCCCCAGGGAGGGCATGCCCCGGGCACGTGGCCAGTGCTGGCTGTCCCGCCGGGCAGTCTCCCCAGACACGCATGCTCCGCGGTGGAGAAATCAGGCTCCTGGGGCAACTGATGAGTTGAGTTTCCGCACAAAACTGAGGACAAGCACCGACCTGCGGCCGAGTCTCCCAGCTGCCGTCCTACCCTGGGGCCCCCGCAGGCAGCTCCTGGTTTATCGGGACAGAATCACAGGCTCATTCATCTACTAGTAAACCCGATGACTAAGGTGGCGCCTGGCTCTCTAGATCCAACCCCCTGCCCTCCCTTTAACCCTCCAAACTCGCTGCTCTGAGCATCACATTCCCATCCGTCTGTGAAAACAAGCAGCAGGAAGACGTCACCCGCTCATGAAGAGAGTCCGGTTCCGAGGTGCCAGAGGAAGGGAAGGGAGAGTGGGGCCATCGTGCCCAGCCAGTGACTCACCCCAGCACAACGGGGAGAGCGTGGCCTCCAGAAGGTTCTATCCCTCGGCACCTGTCGGGCAAGCGACTTAACCACTCTGGCCCCACCTCCCCCTCTGTCAAATGAGGGCCCTGTCAGGGCTGCGCTTGGTCGGGCCTGAGCCCTGGTTAGCTCGGCACAGATGCGAGCTCTCACTGCTCTTGTTATGATTTGACCCTGGCAGATATGGAGGGACCTTTTTATCTCCTCTGCGCTCCCCCTGCAGATAATCTCCCAGGGCCCGTCGCCGGGGTTAACACTGAGGCGCCGTTGCTGTGCCAGGGTGCACACTAAGCAGGCCGGAGAGAGGAAATCCGGACCCAGGCTGAAGCGAGGAGATTAAACACGGGCCCGTGATAACCATCAGCTACTGCGTTTGTGGACAAACAAAGACGGACTTTAATAACCACCCTTCGCAGCTTCTGAGGGCACTGCCCGCCGCGCCTTGGTTACAGGGAGGAAAGCGCAGTCAGGACTTGAACCAGGAGCCCCGCCTCCCTCGGCTGCAGCCACACTCACCCGGCAGCGTCCTCACGCGGCACGTGTGGGGCGCACTCTCTTTGGACCAGGATGGGACAAGAATGGTGATGGTCCCCAGGAACTCCGTGTCGGGGGTCAGGCCGATGAACTCGTACTCTCTCTGCTTGCCTTCGAGGTGCTGGAATTGGCGGGGACCCAGCGTGACTCCTCTCATACACCCACCTTCCCGCCTCTGATCCACCCACCTTCCCGCGGAGCCCGGGTCGCCTACACGCTCACACCTCCGCCTGGGCCACTGCACTCAGTGCACGGGCACCAGCTCCCAAACCGGAAAGGGCACTCAGTCTGCCGGGCTCCGTCCCCATCCCCCTGCCTCCTGCTTTCTCCCCAAACCTAGTCAGTCACCACGCCCACGTGCTCTCACTCAGAAGAGTGTCTGGTACATAGTAAGCACTCAGTAAAGACTAGCTGCTGTTATCACCACTACCACCACTGTCACCAACATCATTACTGCCACCATCACCATTACCTGACCACAACCACCACCACCACCAGCATCATCACCATCACTGCTACCACTGCCACCATCACCACCACCATCTCCACCACCACCACCACCATCACCACCATAACTGCTACCACCACTACAATGACCACCTTACCACAACCATCATCATCACTACCATGACAACCACCACCACCACCACCACCATTACTGCTACCACTGCCACCATCACCACACCACCACCACCGCCACCACCACCACCACCACCATTACTGCGACCACTACCACCATAATCACTACCATGACCACCACTACCAGCAGCATCATTACCATCACTGCTACCACCACCACCACCACCACCACCAGCATCATCACCATCACTGCTATCACTACCACCATCATCACTAATATAACAACCATAACAACCATAACAACCACCACCACCACCACCACTGCTACCACCACTATCATGACCACCATTACCACAACCACGATCATCACTACCATGACCACCACCACCACTTTCACCACCACTACCTTGAGAACAGAAATAGTCAATGGAATTATGAGTTAGTGGCACATGCTAGGGGGAAATACCACATATTTTCTGAATACAAAAGGAAATAACTTGTGTATTGTTTGACAATTCATGCCCTTGCCTTGCATCTCTCAGTATTACAGATATAAGGCACTGCCTGTATCCAGTTCCCACAAACAGTGGAGAACCAGCCAAAAGAAATGCAGTGGTAGCAGCGGAGTCCAGCATTTCCGGAAGTGGACACCTGAGGGTGTTAATCAAGGTTGTTCCCCAGCATGTTAGAAAACATTAGGCAAAAAGCTAAGAAAACCAATATCATGCAAAATAAAAGGTCAAATATGTTTGGGAGAAGTTGTGTCAAACACAAATGTGAACTGGGGTCTTGGGTGGCCAGGACTTGTCAGAGACTTTAGCGTGCTCCTGTGTACGTGACTCCGCTGAGGAGAGGCTGTGGACACGGGTTGGGAAATGCTAATTTATGTAACACATCTCCTTCCTCCTTAAAGCAATGGAGATCTAACTGAGAGGGAAGTGGGCAGGGAAGGACAGGGTGGCGCATGTAGTTGCCATGTATTTACCATTTGGTAGGTCTGGTTGATGTGGAGGTCTAAGCGGTAGAACAGGTCATGGAAGATCTCCTCCAGGGTCAGCCGGTGGCCATCCCTGGCCTGGAGGGGCGTGGAGGTGGGATGGACAATCATCTGGATGGATCTGACTGTGGGGATACAGGTCACATCAGGTGGCTTGATGGTAGCTGGCAAAAGGGAGAGAGAAGAAGGAAAAGAAAGAGATCGGAACCAGCCTGCAGTGCGTGAGGCTGCCCTGGAGGAGAAGTCTGCTTTCTGCTCCTCCCACACCAGCCCCAGCTATGCGTGACCTCCTAGCTCCTAGGTTGACCCCCAAACAGGAGAGAAAAGAGCAATTCTGCAAGCACCTGGTATTTGGGTTTAAAGATGGCAAAAGGGTGACCAAGAGTCAGTAGGAAGATCTTGGGGAGAGGGACACTGGCCCCTAGGTGGTTGATCATGCCTTTGGCTCAGCACCCCTACATCCTGGGCCCTTCACCCCACCAAGAGTCTGTCTGGAGCACCCTTCCCCTTAACCCCCTGGCAGACAACTTTGGGGACTGATGATAGTTCAATGACATGTTTGGGGTGCCCAACATTATTGATTCAGCTCAATGGGCAGGCCTAAGACTTTAGTCTTTCTTCAGACAGACTTTCTAAATAGCCAAATGACCTTGACTGGTTTACAGACCCCTTTGGCAATTGAATGAATGAGATGGTTCTTCTCTCCTTTAAAATGGACATATCCAAAAAACTTGCCCTCAATTTTAGGGATTCATGGACTCCACTTTCCCTAAAGCTAACTTATGAAAGCCCTCAAGGGTCCATTGACCTCCAAGATCAAAACCATCTGAGCCAAAAGAATGTTCACTTGGTGTTCATAAAACTCAAAAACTGAGTTAAATGTCTTCAAAAGTGAATTAGGGAAGTAAGTTAGGGTACCTGTATAGAATGGATCCTTTTTAAAAAAATGTATTTTTTATTGATTTCAGAAAGAGCGAGAGAGAGAGAGAGAGAGAGAGAGAGAGAGAGAGAGAGAGAGAGAGAGAGAAGCATCAATGATGACAGAGAATCATTGATTGGCTACCTCCTGTACGCTTCCCACTGGGGATCAAGCCCACAACCCAGGCGTGTGCCCTGACTGGGAATCAAACTGTGACCTCCTGGTTCATAGGTTGACCCTCAACCACTGAGCAACACCAGGCCTAGAATGGATCATGTTTAGCAGTGAAATATAATGCTATGAAAAAATATTTAATGGGCATGAGCAAATAAATGCCCAGGATACCACTCTATGAAAACAAACAGCCAGATTACCAAGGAGTAGATACAGTTGTTAGCAACTACAGTTATATTTAAATGTTCAGATTATTTGGGGTTACTGTTATGTTTCTTTGTGTATTTCTATATTTTCAACAATTTCTATAATAAACATGTATTAATTGAACAAGATAAGAAAAGAACAAAATAGCTTGTTTAATTTTTTTAAAAAATATCTCTTTATTGATTTCAGAGAGGAAGGGAGAGGGAAAGAGAGATAGAAACATCAATGATGAGAGAGAATCATTGATTGGCTGCCTCCTCCATGCCCCCTAATGCAGGTCACCTACATGCCTGCAATCCAGGCATGTGCCCTTGACTGGAATCGAACCTGGGACCCTTCAGTCTGCAGGCTGATGCTCTATCCACTGAGCCAAACCAGCCAGGGCTAATTTTTTATTTTCTTAAACAAACCATGTGGTTGTTGAGTTAGTAAACATTATCACCTGCTTAACTAGCATGGGGAATTTGGCAATGCGTTTTCCTTCCTTCCTTTATTCCTTCCTTCTTTCATCAGTTTCAAATGGAGCATCTCCCATGTGCCAGGCACCCTGCTAAGTCTGGGAACCCGGTGAATTCCACGCCCACGCACACCCCCACGGAGCCACGTATCAGCGATGGAGGCCGGTGACATACAGGGAAGCAAAAAGGAACTGGAGATCGGGAGATGAGCCACGAAGACCACGAACAGCTGATGTCGATAGAGAACACCAGGCGGTGGCCTTGTAAAACCAGGGTGGGGGCAGGGAGTGGGGATGCTCACGTAGGAGGTGATGTGGAAGCTGAGATCAGACTCAGGATTGGAACAGAGTCAAAGGAGGAGCGTGGCCCTAACCGGTTTGGCTCAGTGGATAGAGTGTCAGCCTGCAGACTCAAGGGTCCCAGGTTCGATTCCGGTCAGGGGCATGTACATTGGTTGCAGGCACATCCCCAGTAGGGGGTGTCAGGAGGCAGCTGGTCGATGTTTCTGACTCTCTGTTCCTCTCCCTTCCTCTCTGTAAAAAATCAATAAAACATTAAACAAAAAAAAAAAAAAAAAGGAGGAGTGTGTGGGTGTGGGTGGGTGTGGGTGTGTGGGTGTGTGGGTGGGGTGTGGGGTGGGGTGGAGACCAAGTTCAGAGGCCTGAGGTGTCCTCGAGAGAAGGTGGAGTGGCCTGAACCAGGGGGTGTGGGATGGAGATGAGGATGAACAACCCCCGGGGGGTGTTCTCCATCGGGATCCCTTCCCTAAAAGCCACCTCCCCCGCAGCCCGGCTCCCACCCATGAAGGCAGAGCCCCGCTGGGCCCACTCACTGTGCTGCAGCGAGCTGAAGCGCTCGGTCATCTTGGTGGCGGACCGGCCCCCCGCGCCGGTGGCGGTCACCCTGGCGTAGTAGAGCTCCATGAGGCTGCCGGTCTCCGCGGTCAGGTTGCAGAATTTCCGGGTGATCCGCTGGCAGCCCTCCTTTGCCAGCCACGCTGGCTCCCCGTACCTGCGGGCCAGGGAGGGGCCGAGCACACCGGGCATGAATAGGCCTGGTGTCAAGCCTGTGGCTTATTAAGCATGATAACGCTATCTAATGTTTACTTAGCATGTTCTGTGTCCCAGGCCTTTTATGTGGATGATCTGTTAGTCCTTACATCGGTCCCGTGAGATCCAGACATTATTCTCGCTCCTTTTCAAATAAGGAAGCTGGGGCTTAGGAGTAAATTATGCCCAGGTGGTGGTTGTTGTTTTTAAAAAATATATATTTTATTGATTTTTTTTTTTTTTTTTTTTTTTTTTTTTTTTTTTTTTTTTTTTTACAGAGAGGAAGGGAGAGGGATAGAGCGTTAGAAACATCAATGAGAGAGAATCATTGATTGGTTGTCTCCTGTACACCTCCTACTGGGGATGTGCCCGCAACCAAGGTACATGCCTTTGACCGGAATCGAACCTGGGACCTTTCAGTCCGCAGGCCGACGCTCTATCCACTGAGCCAAACCGGTTAGGACGCCCAGGTGCTTGAAGCATGCTTGGGGGACGGGAGCAGGGGAGGATGGGGGTGGGTGGGCAGGATTTGAACCCAGCCAGTCTGAATCCACATCCTGGGCTCATTGTGACCATAACCCTTTGGGGCAGGCACTGTTACCCCACTTTACAGATGAGGGAACTGCGGCTCAGAGAGGGGGAGTGACTAGCCACAGGATGAAGTGGCAGGACCAGGAATGAAAGCTGGGTTTGCAGACCCTGAGCCCATGCCAACCTGCCTTCCCTGTGGGGGACCGAGGGCATAGATACCAAGGGGTGGGCACAGTTTTGTGTTGGCTTAGTCTCACCAATAATAATAAAACAACTATTTGCGGGGCCCCAGTGTCCATGACTACCCACCTAACAACCATATGATGAAGATACTATTGCTATTCTTACTTTATGGATGGGGAAACTGAGACTTGGAGTGGTTACCCAATTGTCCAAGGTGATATAGGTGAGGGCTGGCATTCAAACCAGACCCATACTTTTAACCATTATTTCCTCCTCCCTCTGCAAAAGAATCCAAGAGCAGAGCTACACTGGGGGGCATAGCACCAGTCAGGGGTGGGGGAAGGGTGGGCAGGTGGAAGGGGGCGTTTTCCTGGGGGGGGCTGGTTTCAGAGCAGGGTCAGAAGAGGTCACGTTGGGAGGGAAGCCTACGTCTTATACTCGACGCTGTAGACTGTATCTGGGGCACTCTCCAGCCCGCTGTCCCAGGTCAGGATGTTTTCGAAGTTGCTGGACTGGAATGTCACCCGCTGGAGGAGATCTGAGGTGTCCTCAGCAATGTGAGCTGCAGGAAGGGGGAGCAGGGTGAGCAGAAGGCCGGTCCACCCCACCCGCCGCCCAGCACAAAGTGTCCAAGGAGGGGGAGTGAGAAACAGCACCCGCCCCCTCACCAGAGACTGCGCTCAGGGACCATCACTACTCTCTGTCATTTCTTAGTTTCTTTTATTTGTTTATTTATTTTTAAAATCTATTTTATTGATTTTTACAGAGAGGAAGGGAGAGGGATAGAGAATCAGAAACATCAATCAGCTACCTCCTGTACACCTCCCCCACTGGGGATGTGCCTGCAACCAAGGTACATGCCCCTTGACTGGAATCAAACTGGGGCCCTTCAGTCTGCAGGCCGACACTCTATTCACTGAGCCAAACCAGTAATTTTCGTTTTATTGAGCTATAAATTCACATTCCATAAGTCACCATTTAAAGTGCACAAGTGAGTGGTTTTTTAAATTATATTACAAAACCGTGCAACCATTACCACAATGAAATGCCAACCACTACCACTAGCACATCACCCTGTGTCCATTAGCAGTCTTCTCTCCATTCCTCCCCTATGCCATGCTTAGGCTACCACAAACCCGCTTCCTGCCTCTACGGATTTGCTATTTGGACTTTTTATATAAATAGTTATTCAGCACGTGGCCTTTGTGTCTGGCTTCTTTCACTTAGCACAATGTCTTTAAGTTTCATCCATGCTGTAGTGTGAATGCGTGCCGAGTAATATGCCATTGTATGGACATACCGTATTTTGCTTATCCATTCTTCATTTGATGGATGTTGGTGTTGTTTTCACTTTTTGGTTTTTGTGACTTACGCTGCTGCGAACATTTGTATACACATTTCCAAACGGGCATGTGTTTTTAGTTCTCTTGGGCTTTCAGCTGGAAGTGGAATAGCTGGGTCTGATGGTGACCCTATGTTTACGTTTTTGAAGAACTGCCAACCTGTTTTCCGAAGTGGCTGCACCATCTCACATCCCCACCAGCAACATCTGAGTGGTCCAGTTATTCCACATCCTTTCCAACACTTGTTGTTATTCTCATTTACTTCCTTTTTAAAAATATATCTTTATTTATTTCAGAGAGGAAGGGAGAGGGAAAGATAGAAAATAAATGAGGAGAATCATTGATCAGCTGCCTCCTGCACGCCCCCTACTAGGATCAGTTCTGCAACCCGGGCATGCGCCCTGACTGGGAATTGAACTCAGGACCCTTTGGTCCGCAGGCCTAGCCACTGAGCCAAACTGGCTAGGCTGCTCTCATTTGCTTCATGACACCACCTGAAGTTGGTATCTTCACTCATATTTTTAGAGATAATCAACTAAGACGTCTAAGAAATAACTTGCCCAAAGTCAGTAATTTCGATCAAAGATAAAGAAGATGTTTGTAAACTCCTGCCTTTCTGCTAGTCAAACCAATTCCTGTCTTCCTCCTATCTGCCTTCTTAGGAAGGCAAAGGCTCTATTGAAGTCAGAACATAATGTGGCTTCCAGTGGGGTGGTAAGGTCAAGGGCAGGAGGGAGAGAGGTTGGGATTTGAGGGGTGGGGGGCAGAGGAGCCTTAGCCTCCCGCAGTGAAGGGGTGGGGTCTGCAGCGGGAAGACGGCTCGTTGGAGTCAGTATCCTGTGGGCTGTTCGGGTGCTGAGGCTGGGGCAGGCTCAGGAGGCCATGGCCCCGTTGGGTGGAGTCTCCACCGCTGAGGAGGGAACTGAAGTTGGCTCCCTGAAATGGGGTGGCCGGGCCCCACTTTTAGGAGGTGTCAAGGGCTAACAAGTTCTCCCCTCTCCTCCCACCCCACTCATTCCCTTTCCTCCTCAAATGCATCCTCCGCTCCTCAGCCTGTGTCATGTCTACACTTCCCGGATGAAAGTCTACATTGTGAAATCCCGGGGAAACATGTGTTGCAGAGGCTGACAGACTGCAGATTTTATAAAAGAACGTTTGCACATTTTTATGAATAAATAATTTTATGTCAACCAGATGGGAAGCTGAGGAAAAACAAACAAACAAAGGCAATTCAACACGCTCTGGAATCAGCCCGAGAAAGCTGGGGTGAGCGAACCCGGGTCCCGGAATGACCTTACCAACCTCCCAGGGACTGCTTCCGCTGGGTTCCCTGTCTTAAAGGGCCAGGAGCCTCCATGGCTCCCAACCAGAACGGGTGGGGGTCTAAAGGAACACGTCTTGGTGTCTCTTGAGGATGCGTATCTTCCCAGCTTATCGAAGGCCCAGTGTGTTGGGCTGGGGTGATGGCAGGGAGAGAAGAGACTGGAGGGGCCGGGGCGGCAGCTGGGAGCACTGTGGGTCCCGTCAGCACTGGGTCCCGTCAGCACTGGGTCCCGTCAGCGCTGGCCGGGAAGCGCTGGCCCTTGGTGGGCCCATCCTGCTCTTGAACGGCAAGGCCTTGGCCAGGCCGTCTCCCCCTCCCCGGCAAGGACTATGCTTTTACTTCCTGAGAACGTTCCCTGAGTTTTATTAAGCTTCTTAGAGAGCAGACACACTCTAGGAATTCACGCTTCTGCCAGGAAGTTCTCCTTAATGACGAATCAAAACATCCACCAGTCCCGCCGGGCGGCTCAGTGGGCCCGAGAGTCGTCCTGTGCACCAAAAAGGGTTGCAGGTTCAATTCCCAGTCAGGGCACAGACTTAGGTTGTGGGTTTGATCCCCGGTTGAGGTGCATATGGAAGGCTTCTCTCTCACATTGATGCTTCTCTCTCTCTCCCTCTCGCTCCTTCTCTCTCTCAAATCAATAAAAACACATCCTTGGGTGAGGATTTTAAAAAAATCCACCCAATTGTATTTGAAAACTGTGCCCTTTCAGCCCCTTCGGAGAGGGCCAGGCGCTTTAGGACTTATCCATGCTGCGCCCTTGGCCACGGAGGGAGAAAATGCTCTTCCAACTCTATAGCAAGAAGGACTGGGAGAGGCCCCCTGGGGTGAGGAGGGAGGCAGGAGTTTGCCCACCCCGTCCCAGTGTGCAGCTCAGTCCCAGCAGAGAAGAAACTGAAACTGGCCGCCCTGGGCCAGGCAGGTGCAGGGAGATGCCCTGAGCACCGGCTCCCGGGGCAGGTGGGGGCCACGGGGCGATGGGCACTCACCGGCCAGGGATCCCGCAGCCAGGATGGTCAGTAGCGTCCTCATCGGGCAGCCGGGCACCCAACCCTCTTGGCCTCCCCTCCGGGCCAAGCGCCGCCGAGGGAGGCTGGGAAGCTTTGTTGCCCTGGCAGCTGGCTCCACCTGGCTCAGGGCTCAGGGCCCAGGGCCCAGGGCGGGGCCGGCGGGGAGGGTGGGGCCTGAGCAGTGGGGCGCGGGTACAAAGGTGCCTGGTGTGGGTGCTCCGGAATTCCAGGTCCTGGGTGGGAGTGAAGGGAGTTTCTTCCTCAGATGCAGAAAGCAGCGACGGTGACGGGCCGGCCTGTTTGTCTGGTCTGGTGGCTGATTCATCTCAGGACGACTCTTCAGTGGTTATCAGGGCGCTGAGAGGCAGGGAAGGCAGAGAGAATCCACGCCGCACGCCTTATCAGAGGGCAATTTGGCACCGGGTGACAAAAGCCTGGCACGCGTGCATGTTGCCCCAGTAGCCCCACTCCCAGGGGTTTTCCCTAAGGAAAAGAACTGGATCAGGGAGCAGCAAGCATATTCCAGAATGTTCCTGTGGCCAAGGCAAAGCTAGGACTCCTTGGCTTTGCTCTGGCAGGAGGCGTAGGCCGTCTGCTGCCCCCTGTGCCCCGTTGAAAGCAGGTCCCCGTGCAGGAGGATGGGGTGAGGGTCGCCTTGCTCCTAGGGAGGCTGCTGGCACCTAAGCCTTTAGGGTCTGGGATCTGCTAAAGGTCAGGGAGGAAGGTACAAAGCTCAGACTCCAGGAACTGTCCATTGTGCTAACGATGGGGGCAACATTGATGAGGGACCTGTGGTTTGGGACAATGGAGATTCCACCTGCTCACCCACACTATCCTTCTCCCCGGAGCCGTATCCACAGGGATTCACATGAAGTTCGTTGGGATGGGTGTTTAGGAAATAATTCTCTAAATAACTTAGGAACTATTTTCTCTTTCTCACTGGACCACAGGGAACATGGAAGGGGCCTGGACTCTGGTGAGGGTGGATATGGCCAGAGCCCTCTGGCCCTGGGGAGGGTTTGGCTGACCCCAGGGACCCGGCGGGCTGAGGCCAGTAGCAGGAGAGCTGGCTCCTGAGGGAGCCTCAGAGGGCCTGCCTTTCGGAAGCAGCAGGCTGTGACAGCCAGGGGTCTGCAGTGAAGTTTTCCTTCGCTGTGCTGTCATTGCTCTCTGTCAGCCCTCCCTCTTCGGTAAAGTTTGTTTGACAAAACAGCCAGATGTGAGCTGTGCTTTGGGAGAATTGAGGGTTGGCTTGTGCCAGTCACGTTCCGTAATTGTAGGAAACTACATTTCCCAGACTCCTTTGTCAAACTGCTTCCCGATAGGTTTGACCAATGGGACACATGAAGGAGCTGGAGGAGAGAAGGCAGGGTCCTTCTTCCCCTCTTTCTTTGCTTTGAGCGGCATCCCCAGCAATGGCTGTGTGTCCTCGGGAGCTCCGGCTCCCTCCAGCCAGGCTGCCACCAACGTCTTTCTGTCAGGTGGCCAGCTCCTGGTAACATCTCTTCTCCCAACCTCCACCCCATCTCCCCCAGTTTTGCCCTTTAGCTCAAGGGGCGGAGCAGACTCCTCCGTGGTTCATCAGCTCTTCCACCATCTGGGTAACCAACTCCCTGGTATTCACGTCCCTGGGTTTGGGAGACTGAGAGGTTTCTGTGCTCCTGAATGGACTGTGATGGGTGCAGGGCCTTTGGTGGCTTCCGGGACAAGGTGTGTGGGGAGATCATGGCCAGAGAAACAGGTTACAGAGGGAGAGGAGCAGTCGCCAGAGCCACCCTGGCCGCCTTGCAGAGAGGACGGATCTGTGGGACAGGAATCCTTCCTCGGGGATTCTCAGAAGCATGTGGAGAGAGGAGCTTGATGCTAGAACCAGCCTTCCAGTCGTTCTGAGGGACTGTGGCTATGTAAGAATGAGGAAAGAAGGACACCTGAATTGTTAAAGAACTTGGGGATACACAGATGTCATTTTTTCCTTTTTTTTTTTTTAAGAATATGTTTTTATTGATTTCAGAGAGGAATGGAGAGGGAGAGGTAGAAACATCAGGGGTGAGAGAGAATCATTGATCGGCTGTCTCCTGCACGCCACCCACTGGGGATTGAGCCCTAAACCTGAGCATGTGTTCTTTTTTCCTTTCTTTTTTCTTTTTCTTTCTTTTTTTAAAAAATATATTTAATTGATTTTTTTTCCCAGAGAGGAAGAGAGAGGAATAGAGGGTTAGAAACATCGATGAGAGAGAAACATCGATCAGCTGCCTCTTGCACATCCCCCGCTGGGGATGTGCCTGCAACCAAGGTACATGCCCTTGACCGGAATCGAACCTGGGACCTTTCAGTCCGCAGGCCGACGCTCTATCCACTGAGCCAAACCAGTTTCGGCAGGGCATGTGTTCTTGATCACAATCGAACCTCTTGTCTTGAGGGGGTGGCTGACTGGAAGACTGGCTGCTCTTGGTTGCTGGGGGTATGCAGGGAGAGGCGGTGACCATGGGGGGATGGTCCCTAGCCCACTTTATTCTCTGGTCTCTGAAACGCAACGGTGCTTGTCTCCCAGTGAGGGAGAGAAGGTTCTGGGTGCAAAGAGCACCCCTGTGCTTCTCCGTGCCCTCCACGTGGTGGGACGTAGAGAACTTACAGCATCGACAGGTGGAATTGGCCTTTGCAGCCGCAGATGCACCTGCTGCTTCTCCCTGGCGGGACGGCCAGGGAAATGCACCTGCTTTCTCTCTGATAAACTTCTCCAGCACGCACTGTGCTGTCCTGCCTCCCAGCCATGTACAAACTGTACCCGCTGCACAGAATAGCTGCTTCACCTCCTTTGTTGCCGCCTCGCTCTTGTTCCTTCTTCAGATCTCTTCTCGGATTCACTTCCTCCAGGAAGCCTGGCCTATGTGAGCCACTCACCTGGGTCGGTTAGGAGCCCTAGCTCCGTGCTCCTGTGGCCCCTAGCCTCCTTCATCCTAGTGTGTGTTGCACCATATTATCTTCCTCTCTCCCCTCTCCCCACCCCCCCCCCTTCCCTCGTTGGTTATGGGGACAAAGCATATGACTTGCTTTCCTTGACATCTCAGCACCCACCGCGAGCTGGCCCAGAGCAGGGACCTGGTAGTGTTTGCTGACTGGATGAGTGAGCTGGGGTGAGCTGGCCAGCTTCCATCTTGGCTGGGAACATCCCGAAGCTGCAGAAAAAGCACATCCTAAAATGACAGGTGCTCAGGAATGTGACCTGCTCCTGTCTCGTCTCTCTTTCAACACCCAGGGACTCCAGAACCGGTTCTGCAGAAGCAAGAGCACCCCCAGACAGTGGGGTGTGCTCTGGGGGACGGGGAGAGCGATGCTGTCTCTGTGGCCGTGGCCGGGGCCCAGCAGTGAGAGCGCTGACGGGGTCCCTGGGCGTTCAAGGATGGGAAGAGCGAGGAACGAAGCGTTGGCAGCCCACCCGTAGCCTCTTTTGGGAGAAAAGCCTGAGAATCAGACTCACTGTGGCGTCTCCAGGCCTGGGCCGGGCCGGTCAGGGACACTGCCTTGGTTGCTGCAGGTTGGGATCCTAGGTCTGTCCTTACCCTGCACCTGCCTCCACCTGACCTGGAGTAGGTCTTGTCCCCTCTCTGGGCCTTTGTTTCTCTGCCTGAAAAGGGCAGCTTGGCCTTGAAGCCCTGTAAGGGCCCTTGGAACCTGAACGGCCTCTGCTTCTATGTCACTTGGGATTGAAAAACCTCCCCCGACATCACAGAGTTCCCTTCGTGGCTGTTGTCGATGACACAGACTCACTCAGCAGTTACTGACTGCTTGCCATGTCAGCTCTCTCTCAGGGAAAGAATTCTTGAAGCTTATTACCCTGTTTCCCCGAAAATAAGACAGTGTCTTATATTAATTTTTGCTCCCAAAGATGCTCTAGGTCTTATTTTCAGGGAATGTCTTATTTTTCCTTAAAGAAGAATACAGTACACATTTATTGTTAAATGAAAATAAAGGAAATTTATTACTTGTATTCGGTACGGTAGTACGGTAGTTGTCAATACAAACCAGACACACTGTGAATCCTACAGTATCAAAAATTTACTCATTTATTCAATGACAATCATGTCATCATCTTCTGGAACATCATCATAACAATCCAATTCCTGAATTTCCTGGTGAATTTCTTGCGACTCCATTTCTTTCAGAATCAGTGGACCAAATCTCTCATGTTTAGCCTAGGGGGGGCCTTATTTTCGGGGGGATGCCTTATATTTCACTCAGAAGGAAACCTGTAAATAGGTCTTTTTTTCAGAGGATGTCTTATTTTCGGGGAAACACGATACATGCTTATAAAACCACTAAAGGCCACTTCTCCCCCAAACCCACTAGAGAGGCGGGAGGTGTGTGTGTGGGGAGGGTGGCGGGGGGGGGGGTTGACAATTAAGAGGGAGCTGTCACCTCTGTATCCTGTGGCATCACGTGACAAGGGGTGGGGCTCCCTGGGCTGGAATGGGTCCTGGCACCAACCAGTATCTCGTGAGTAACTGACTCATGGAACTGACTCACTCTTTTAGAGAGAGACGTAACTTCCCGCCTGTCCTCCCCTCACCCTCCCTTTATCATACTGTGCACACGGCAGTGAGCTCAAGGAAGAAGGTGGCAAGGAAAACAGTTACATCAGGGGATCAGGTGCTGTCGTGTGGCCCTCTACTGCCCCCTCCCTCACCATTTCCCTCACTGAGCAGCACCCATCCCCTCACCTCGGACCAGAAGCCGGACCAGAAGCCGGGCTGAGGAAGAGCAGCCATCCACATGCAGCAGGAACTTGAGCTCTGGGATGGGATCATCTCATGCAAGATCTCTGGCCCTCTTATAATTCCAGTTAGTCATATAACTGTGTAAGTGAGCCGCGGCCAGCTCCTTAGAGACTCCAATTCATATCCTTCCTTCCTTCCTTCTTCCCTCCCTCTCCTCCCTCCCTCTCTCCTTCCTTCCCAAGCTTCCACCCAGGCCAGGTGCTGGTGCCAGGAGCAAAACAGTCTCTTCCCTAAAGCAGTTCTCAGGATGTGACACCCATTACCCAAACCTCCCCTCTCCCAGCTGCCCTGTGCAATCGGCAGCCCTTGCCCCCTCTCTGTCCAGCAGCCGGCCACCAACAGGCCAAGAGAAGCTCAAAGGGCATCAGAGGGCAGGGGGGAGGCAGGCGGGGACCACCGGAAGAGGAATTGTGCCGTTTTCTGGAAAGGGCCTACTGCATGCGCATCCATTCAAGGGGGCAGCGCCCCAACAAGACCCAGGCTGTGATAGGCACGCAGTGTGAATTGGCGAGGTGCTTGGTTGTAAGTAACAGAAGGTCCTGGGAGATGGCTTAAAACCAGGATGCAGGGGAGCCCATGAGGATGGGGCCGCCACTGGGCCTCAGGAATGGACCAGAGCCAGGGCTTATCATCTCATCTCAGCAGCTGGTGTGGCGGCCTCATTCTTGTCTGCTCTGCACACTGGGTTTTCCCGTTCCCCGGAATGCAAACTGGGGCAGTGGGAGGCGGGAGCCTGTTCCGGGGCCAGCCCAGCGTGGGTCTAGCGCCTGCACTGGCACCAGTAAAAGGTGACAACCTGTAAGACAGCGCCGGGCAGTTACCAGGTGGCCTGACAGAATGGCTGGAGAATCTCATTGGCCAGCTGCTGGAATGAGTTTGGGTTTGCAAGGCCAGCCGAGAGAATGCTCTGGATCCTTCCATGGACCAGAGCTGCAACAGGGTGAGCTACGAGGGTGTGGGCACAGCTCCGGCCTCGAGGTAGCAGGTGATGTGGGGTCCCACCCTCTCCCTATGGCATTCACCTTCCTCTTGCACTCACCTTGATGGATTCCAACCGCAAGTACCTGCAGCTCCTAGGGAGGGAGTCTGCAGATAAATCCCCCAGCTCCTGCCTCTGGCAGACAGACCTGCAGGGGGCGACACTGAACTCCCAACGCCCCTCAGGGGGCTGGGCCCCAAGGCCCAGGGCACTGACCTATTGGATTATGCGCCAGGACTGGCTGCCCTGCCCGTCTGGCTCCCCAGCACCACTAAGGATGCTTTCTGGAATGACAGCAGGGCTTTGTATCCCACAATCCTGGTCTCTGGCTCAGCGGCAGGGGACCCAACCCAAGACCCTTGTAGTCCAAACAGCTAGATGAGGAGCCTTTGAGAAATAAGACCACACGTGTTTCCATTCAGTTCTGCCTTTTTTCTCCAAAAAATAGAACTCTTTATTTACAACAGGATACCAACAAGCTTTAAGACGTTATTTAAATATGATATAAACATAGAAAATTAGAAATAAATACAAAAATCTAAGAACAATATATAAGCTTACAGGCGACCCCTGAACAACAGGAGTTTGAAAGGCACGGGTCCATTTACACACGGATTTTTTCCCTAATAAATACAATCGTGGGTCCGCAAAACACAGGATTTGTTCTTGTATTGTTATTTATTGCATTGCCACAGTAAACCTACTTTTGCCCGCCCCTGCAGGCAATCGGCTCTCCGTATCCCTGGATTTTGCATCCACAGATTCAACCAAACGTGGACGGAAAACAGTATTTTTGATCCATGGGTGGGAATTCACGGACGCGGAGGGCCGACTACATGCATTGTTCCACACCGCTCATTATAAAGGGTTAGAACAGGTGTGCATTTTGGTATCCGTGTGTAGGGGGTGTCCTGGAACCAATCCCGCCCGGATTCTGAGGTAAGACTGAAGTTTTGGGGGGCTTCAAAAGTTGTGTGTGGATTTTTAGCTGTGCAGGACGGGCCAGCACACCCCTCACTCCTTCCAGAGCCACGGCCGGTGTGGCTCAGTGGTTGAGTGTCAACCTATGAACCAGGAGTTCACAGTTGACTCCCGGTCAGGGCACATGTCAGGTTGCAGGCTCTGGCCCTCTGGCCCAGTAGGGGGCATGCAGGAGGCAGCCAATCAATGATTCTCTCTTATCACGGATGTTACTTTCTCCCTCCCTCACCCTTCCTCTCTGAAATCAATAAAATATATATATTTTTAAAAAATGAATTACATGATCAATACATAATTTTAAAAAGTCAGCTGTGCTCTGAAGAATGAAGCTGCTGCTTGAACCCGAGGCAGCAGCGCCCTTTGCCTGCCGGCCCTGAGCGTGGCCCGGACTGTGTGTGTGAAAGGGCTGAGCCCACCGGCCAGGTTACTACACTGTTTACCAGGCTCTCTCCGAATGCCTCCCACAGTGTTTAATGGTTTAATCACTAAAAGGGGCTGAAATTTAGATTTAAAAAGATCAGCTTATCTCTAAAATTAAACTTTGGGTGGGGGGGAGCTTAAAAACCGAGGTTTAATAATAGAAAGTGATTCCTACACCAGAGTGATCATAGCTCTTCGTTTTTGTTTTTTTTTTAAAAAAAAACACTTCATGCAGCGGCTCTGCTGGGTTGGAAGAACGTCAGAATTGATCAGAGATTAAACATGGCGGTGGCGTGAGTGGACCAAACTGGAAATGTAACCAAACTACAGGAAAACCACCCTGAAAAATCAACTGAAGACGAGCTGGAGAAAAGCCCTGAGAAGCAAGGATGGAAAGTGGAGACGGCACAGAGACTGACAGGAGGGGCGGAGAGGAGAGAGGGCTGCCCGGCACCCACAGACAGCAGCTGCAGTTCAGGGAGATGTCTCGCTGTGGGGTTCCCCCTGAGAACGCTGGGTCTAAACCCAGAGCACAGAGCCGAGAACGGGGCCCACAGAACACCTGGCTGTGAAAAGCAGCGGGTTGCCCTAACCCAGTGGTCGGCAAACGGCGGCTTGCGAGCCACACGTGGCTCTTTGGCCCCTTGAGTGTTCTAATGCCTCTTCTTCAAAATAGACCAAAAACCAACTTCTGAGCACGGGCCATGAAGTTTCAATCACACTGTATGTGCGCGCCCACATGTGGTATTTTGTGGAAGAGCCACACTCAAGGGGTCAAAGAGCCACATGTGGCTCGTGAGCGGCCGTTTGCTGACCACTGCCCTAACCAGTTTGAATAGAGCGTCGGCCTGTGGACAGAAAGGTCCCAGGTTCAGTTCCGGTCAAGGGCATGTACCTTGGTTGCGGGCATATCCCAGCAGATTGATGTTTCTCTCTCATCAATGTTTCTAACTCTCTATCCCTCTCCCTTCCTCTCTGTAAAAAATCAATAAAATATATTTAAAAAAAAAAAAAAAAAAAAAAAAGCAGCAGGCCGTCGGCCAGCAGAGAGGCTGGAAATGCAGGCACCCTCCTGAGACTCCGAGACTAACCATCAGCCTGCAGACAGAGGTGGGTGTCAGAGGCTTTGAGCCTTTGCCTGATCTCCTTTGGGCCCGGGGCTGGAAAGGCAGACCCTGGGGCACTTCTCGGCCCTTCCCAAAGGCACCCAGCCAGCAGAGGGAGCCACAGGCTGTGGATTGCTGAGAGCGCCAAACAGGGGACTCAGCGCCGGTCACAAACAGCGTCTGACACTGTCCTGCACTAGAGACTGGGAGCCATAGCAGATCTACCCAATACACAGACACAAACCCAATGGGCAGCCAAATGGGGAGACAAAAAAACAACCCCCCCTCCCCAATGAAAGAACAAGAGCATTCTCCAGAAGAGCTAAACGAAATGGAGATACAACTTATCAGCTGTAGAGTTTACAATAATGATGGCGAAGATGCTCCACAGCCTGAGAAAAGATATGGTAACTATGAAAAAAGACCAGTGGGAAGTAAAGACTGACAGAGCACTAATAAGGTACACGCTGGAAGGAACACACAGCAGATTAGGGGGGGCCGGGGATCGGATCCGTGAATCAGAAAGGACCTGAGCCTTCATCTGGGCATTTGCCTGGGAGCTGGCCCTGAGTCCGGCCTCACCCAGTTTACTCTCTCTTCCCCCACAACCTCCCGCGCTCAGTGAGGCGGACAACTTCCACCCCACAGAAATGCACACACATGTGCACGCGTGTGTGTGTGTGTGTGTGAGTCCCAGCAGTGAGGGCCTCCTGCCAGCTTCAGGCCCCTCGGAAGCCCTGGCTGTGACCTCAGCCCTGAGCTGACACGGCCAGGATAACAGGGGTGGGACCTGCTGGCCACAGACCAAAGAGCTCACCTTAGGGACAAACACAGGAAGTCAACACCTCAGCTTCTCCTCACAAGGTCTTGTTCCCTCTGGGTGAACACACAGCAATGCTCATCCCTACACTGATGGGTGTAGGTTCACAAGGTGAACACCCACCACCACCAGGAACAACCTGTTTCTAGAAGGTTCTCCATAACGAGAAGGAAGACGGGACTTCCTATAACCACAGCGGTCACCCAAAGTGCTGTTTGCAACAGGGGTCGCAGCCCACGAGCCCACCTCCAACAAATCAGACCCCCCTGGAGGACGGACCATTTGCTTTTTAACTGGGAAGAGGGAGGTCCCCTTGGGCTGGGTTCTGGCTTCTGCGAACTCCATTCCTGGACCAGGAGGTGGAGACAGGGAGGGTGGGAGACATGAGGTAGATGAGAGGTTAGACAAGCTGAGAGGTGAATGCTTCCTGGTGCTGAGTCCAAGGTCACAGGTGGGAGATGCCCAGAGGTCCCCTCAGAGCCTGGGCAGGTGGAGGGAGCAGACCATGTCGCACGCCCCTCTCTCTCAGGACCCGCCCCCCTCCCCACGCCCAGGGGGGAGTCGCAGACGAGGAAATCCAGGAGGAGGAAGCCACCCAACCAGGAAGTGGAAGAATCTTCGGACTCTGGTCTACCTGAGGGTACACCTGTGCGATTCCACGGCTGGAGACTGGGATTTGAATGACGGCCGCCCTCTCCCTTCCCCTCCAGCACCCTCTGCCAACTAGGTTTTTCCTCCTGGGGGTCCGCCCGAGGGGGCTCATGCGTCAGGAGGCCCAGCCTCGGGGAGGAGGCTGACACAGCGGTGCCTCCGAGTGTCCTCTCCCCACTCCAGACGGCCCTGGTGGTGTCACCACAGATGCCCGCTCTGACCCGGTCTCACCTGCTTCGTGTTGTCTGGGGACAGAGGGGCGACCTGACCTCAGCCCATCCTGTCCTCTAGTGCGCTAGTGGCTCAGCCCAGGGCTGCGGGGCCGCGGGAGGGGTGGCTTCTTACTGCTCCACCCGGCCCGCAGACAGCCTCCCGCCGGGGTCCGGGGCGCTGCGGGAACCAGGGCTGCCCCGGACCACGCTCCCAGGCTCCCAGTCTCCGTGGCACCTCCAGGAGGCTCAGCAGCACCGGATTCGGCAGGAAGCCGGGGGACAGCTCACCTGGCCATGTAATGTCCCAGCGTCCTACTCCTGGCTCCGGTCCCCCAGCTTCCAGCACCTCTGTCCTCAGTTTCTGATTCCCCTCCATCCTCCTCCTCCTCCTCCTCTTCCTCCTCCTCCTCCTCCTCCTCCTCCTCCTTCTCGGCGGCGTTGCTGTCCCAGGAGAAGGTCAGTGTCCGGAGAGAGACGGGAGGCTCCCCGGGGACCAGTTCCCGCCTTGGCGTCGGGGAGCCCCAGCTGGCCCAGGAGATGCTGCTCCCCTGGAGCTCCTCCAGGGACCCCACGTCCTGGGAGGACTCGGGGGCCGGGAGGGGCTCCGGGCACCTGCTCCCGCCCGGCCCTCTGCCCGGCGCCTTCTTGGCCATGTAGCCCGAGGACCCGGCCTCCTCCAGGAGGGAGGAGCCGCCGGAGCTGGCCCCGCTGCCGTCTGAAGCGTCGCAAGCAGGACAGCCTTCGGCCTGGTCGCCTGCCTCCGGGCGCCCCGGGGCCTGGTGCTCCTGCTCCAGGAAACCGGGGGGCACGAGGTAGGGCTGGACGATGACGTTGTCCTCCTCCTCCTCCTCCTCCTCCTCCTCCTCGGCACCGTCCTCTGGCCCGGCCTGAGTGGTGGCTGCGGCCCTGCCTCTCGGGGTCCGCCTGACCCTTCTGGCCAGTTCCTTCTGGGGACAGAGGGTCAAGCCCTCCAGAGTCTCGGGGCCACTGGGCTGGAAGGTGGCCGCGGGGTATCTGTGTCCAGAAAAGTCCTGGTTTGGGGGAGGGGAGACGAGCAGAAGGTCAGGCTTTCCCGAGGCAGGACGGCTCTCCCTGGGGTCCCCGGAAACAGGCCCTGAGCCAAGGACGCACACGGACACCGTGTCTCCGGAGGTGATCCCAGGAGAGGACAGCAGGGGGGGAGCAGGTCAGACGGGGCCGGGGAGCGGCCACTGAGATGGGTGTCATCAGGCAAGTGACACCTAAGGCAGCCGGAGCCTAACCTGCCGGAAACTCGGCAGCCAGTGCAGTGCCATGAGGTGAGGGGGCAGGGGGAAGCAGTGCCCCTCCCTGGCACTTGCAGCCTGCCATGTGCACTGGCAGAGTAGACCCCAGAGGCCAGAGACAGCCCCCAGGGTGCAGGTGCTAGCTGCTGGGAAGAACTTTTAGAAACGCTTCCTCCCTGCTCTGGCCGGCATTGCTCAATGGTTAGAGCACCGGCTTGCACACCAGAGCATCTCAGGTTCGATTCCTGGTGAGGGCATGGACCTGGGTTGCAGGTTCGATCCCCACCCCTGGTCAGGGCACATGTGGGAGGCAACACAATTGATGTGTCTCTCTCACATCAATGTTTCTCTCTCTTTCTCTCCCCCCCCCCCTTTTCCTACTCCCTCCCTTCCACTCTCTCTAAAAAAATCAATGGGAAAATATCCTTACTCCCCAGGCGAGAATCAAAAAAAATACTCTCTCCCACATGGCAGGGACACTCAGAATTCATCCTCAAAGCCCCCACCCCAGCCCAGTGCCCACTGAGCCTCACCTACGGCCCAGCTTCCCGCATGAGCCTGACCCACCTGACCTGCCAGGCTTCCCCGGCCTCCGCGTGCCAAGGGAGTGAGCCGGCGGACAGGGAGGGACAGGGAGGGACAGGGAGGGACAGGGAGGGGACAGGGAGGGGACTCTGGGGTCGGCCTGGGCCGGGCTCACCGGGGCAGACTGTGAACTAAGTGACCCTAAGGGACCCTTCTACGTCTTCCCCTTAGGGCACCTTTTCCTGCCCTCCCTTTGTGGGCTGGCCTCTCTCTGCGCCCCAAGGCTGGGGGTCGTGCTCTCGGCCCCGACAAATCCTGAGCGGAGACGAAATTATTTAACTCACAGGGACTTGAGGCCCTTCTCCCTCCCAGGTATGGGCACTGGGCGCCAAAGGAATGAATTACTGATCGTGGGAATGTAGATGCGAGGAAAGGAGGTGTTCTGCCGTCTGGGCCGCCTTGCCAATCCATCTGAGCGACCGCTGAGTCTACCCCGCTCCCTTGCCCAGGCGCACCCCCGGGTTTGCCGTACCAGTGCCCGGGGCATCTTCGCCCGCTGGAACCAGGGGTTCCCGGGGAAGCTCCTCCAGATCACGCAGCCCATGGCGACGACCAGCAGCAGCAGCAGCACCGGCGGTAGCGCCAGGAGTGCCCAGTGGACTCCTGGGAAATAATAAGGATGAGGAAGAAGCAACAACGGCTCCGGTTTACCGACTGCCTCCGTCCCGGGGGCTTCCCTTACACACACAGTTCTTCCTGCTTATTTGTTTTTTCACACCTCATCCCAGTCCCAGTCCTCCCAAGAATAAACCCAGGCTCCAGATGGCAGGAACCAGTTAGGGAAGCGGCCCAAAGACACACAGGGAGTGTGGTGGAGCCGGGGTTTCCGTCGAGGTGAGCCTGTCTCTAGACGCATGCCCCTAACCACCACATCATGAAGCTCCTGACGCGGTCCCACTGTGCACCCACCTGGGGCCCCCAGGGAGAAGCAGGTGGGCTCGGAGAACTCGCTCCATTTAGGGTCACCGAAGTCGTAGATGGTTCTGGCGCTGAGGCAGTGGTACCCTATGGCATCCGCCTGCAGGGGGATCTGGACTGGCTGGCCATGGGAGGTCTCTGGGAACTGGGTCTGTTTGGAGAAAGAAGCAGAGGTGAGCAGACCTGTTGTGGGAACCAGCTCTGCCCAGCCAGAATGGGGTGGGGTTGGCAGCTGTGGTCCTGCAACTTCTTTTCCTGCAACCAAGTTCAAGTGTTCAGGAAGCACTGCCCAGCACTGTCTGGCTTCTTTTCTGCTGAGTTTCGAGGTAGCGATGGTCTGGGTTCAAAAGCATCCTTGCCATTCAGGGTCACTCCCTGCCCCCTGCCCCCTCCCCCCTGCCATTCAGGGTCACTCCCTGCCCCCTGCCCCCTCCCCCCTGCCATTCAGGGTCACTCCCTGACCCCTGCCCCCTCCCCCCTGCCATTCAGGGTCACTCCCTGACCCTCCCCCCCTCCCCCCTGCCATTCAGGGTCACTCCCTGCCCCCTGCCCCCTCCCCCCTGCCATTCAGGGTCACTCCCTGACCCTTCCCCCCTCCCCCCTGCCATTCAGGGTCACTCCCTGCCCTCTGCCCCCTGCCCAGGGCCTGCTGGTCTTCACTTTGAGGGGCATATCCCTCAGACTTCCTGCCCCAAGGGCATCACACTTATTTGGGGGGCATCACAGACAATGCAGTATGTGGCTCCTGAGCACCTGAAGTGTGGCCAGGCCAAACTGGGATGGGCTCCGAGTATAAAATACACACTGGCTTTCCAAGACTAAGGGAAGGAGAATGTCAAATATCTCAATAACTTTTACATTAATTGCATGTTGAAGCGGTAACATTCTATTGGATGAAATAGAAGTCTATTATGAAAACTAAATTCACCTGTTTCTTCATTCAGGCGTCTACCCTATGCCGCCATCTTGGTTTCTCCCTTTTCTTTTTATTTAATTTAACAAGGAACATTTAAAATTACATATCAGGCTGGTATTACATTTCTTTCTTCCTTTTCAAAGATATTTGTATTGATTTTTGAGATAGGGGAGAGGGAGAGGAAGAGAGAGAGAAAGAGGGGGGAGAGAAACATCAATGTGAGAATGGAACATCTGTGGGCTGTCTCCTCCACCCCCTCCACCAGGAACAGAGCCCATGAACCAGACATGTGTCCTGACAGAAATTGAACCGGCAACCTTTTGGTGCACGGATGATGTCCAACCCACCGAGCCACACCGGCCGGGGCTGCATTCCCTTTCTATTGGAGAGTACTGGTCGAGGGCCGTGGTTGGCAAACGGCGGCTCCCGAGCCACACACGGCTCTTTGGTCCCTAGAGTGTGGCTCTTCCACAAAATACCACGAGTGGGCGCGCACGTACAGGGCGATTGAAACCTCGTGGCCCATGCGCAGAAGTCGGTTTTCGGCTTGGGCGAGTCTATTTTGAAGAAGAGGCGTTAGAACACTCGAGGGGCCAAAGAGCCGTGTGTGGCTTGAGAGCCACGGTTTGCCGACCACTGGTCTAGAGTCTCCATAAGGTTCTGGAAGGCATGGACCACATCCAATGGTGTACGTCCTGCGAACCAGAGGACGCGGGAGGTCAGGAGGGCGAGTGTGGGTTCAGAGAAAGAAAAAGGAGTAAGGATGGGGTCAGTCGACCATACAGCCTGTGGGCAGACCTGGCTGCCGGCTTTTTAAAAAGCAATACTGGAAAGCACCGAAGCCTGCATTTACATACAGTCTCTGGTTCCTTCCGTGTCACAGATGCAGAGCTACGTAGCCGTGACAGACTACAGTGGCGGTCGGTCGCCAACCGGAGTTCCGCGAGGTGCGAAAGGTTGGCGACTGCTGGACCACAGGGTCTGCAAAGCCACAGGTATTTACAGCTGGCCCTTTAAAAAGTACGCCAACCCTGCTGTAAACACAGACAGACAGACATGCACCCACAGAGAACAAGTCTGAAGCTGGACAGATACCAAAGACGTAATTTGTAGTCATCTCTGATACTTTTGGTTTTCCTTGTAGAGCTCATGTGTATTTTCTGATTTTTTTTTTTTTTTTCTATAATGAATCCAGTGGCTTGGCAAGCAGGCCTTCTGTAGCTCACCATAGTTCAATCAGATTTTATTATTAAAAAACCAAAAAAACCAAAAACAAACAAGTGGTTTCAAAATTTAAACAATATATTAGTTAGAAAATGGCTGTGCTGGCCGAAACCGGTTTGGCTCAGTGGATAGAGCATCGGCCTGCGGACCAAAAGGTCCCAGGTTCGATTCCGGTCAAGGCATGTACCTTGGTTGCAGGCACATCCCCGGTAGGGGTTGTGCAGGAGGCAGCTGATCGATGATTCTCTCTCATTGATGTTTCTAGCTCTCTATCCCTCTCTCTTCCTCTCTGTAAAAAATCAATAAAACATATTTAAAAAAAAAAGAAAAAAAGAAATGCTGAGATATTGGAGAAAATGGCCTGAAATTATTCTTTCCACTTTTTTGCTGTGCTGTAACCACCTAGAAGGCGCAGGGACAGGACGCCCTGCACTCGGCCTGGCAGGTGGAGAAGGGCGGGGACGTGCCACGGTGAAGGGTCTGCAGGGAGGCTTCCCGGAGGAGGCGTGCAGGCCCGAGGCCGGGAGGGTGAGGAGCAGGGGGTTCGGTGGGGCCGTGGAGGAAGGGGGCACAAGTCGGGGGCAGGAGAGGGGCTTCCCACCTTGTTCCCAGTCCCCTCCTTCCAGAAATCCACCTGGTACTTCAGGTCCGACGGGGGCATGCAGGGGGGCAGCTGGTAGGTAGCATTGACCTTCAGGACCTCCTCTGTCTGAGTGACCACCAGGATGGGCGGGGCCGGCTCCACTGCGGAAACAGAACAGGACGTGTCAGGACGCTCCGGGCCGCGGGGCGCCCACGGCCCGCCTCCAGGGGAGCCTGCTCCTCGCCCAGCCCAGAGCGCGGTCCGGGAGAGGGGAGCGGGCACTGGTGCTTGTCAGACACCTGCTGTGCAGCAGGGGCCTGCCAGCCACTTTATTTTATTTTATTATTTTATTTTGTTTTGTTTTGTTTTATTGTATTGTATTGTATTTTATTTTATTTTATTTTAATTTTATTTTATTTTAATTTTATTGTATTTTATTTATTTTTTAAAATATATTTTATTGATTTTTTACAGAGAGGAAAGGAGAGGGATAGAGTTAAAAACTTTGATCAGCTGCCTCCTGCAGATCCCACACTGGGGATGTGCCCACAACCAAGGTACATGCCCTGACCGGAATCGAACCTGGGACCCTTCAGTCCGCAGGCCGACGCTCTATCCACGAAGCCAAACTGGTTTCGGCATTTTTTTTTAAAGCCCTGCACTAGTCCCATTTCACAGAAGGGCACGCTGAGGCTTAGGGAGGTGAATGACCAGGCCACACTCGTAGTAAACCTGCCTTTGTTCATGCTGTCCCTCGTACCGTCACATGCCACTGGCCTGCCAGAATCCTGCCCTTATGCACTGGCTTCCTATGGCTGCTCCCACACATCACCACCAACGTGGTGGCGTAAAGCAGCCACATCTGTTGTCTCGCAGTGCTGCAGGTCAGAGTCCGGGCACAGGGACCATGTGTGATGCTCTGGGCAAGGAACTGAGGGTAAAAGGGAGATGAGGCCTCCATGGGTCCTGACCTGCAGGAACTGAAAGAAATTAGGGGGAGGCCTAGCCGGTGTGGCTCAGTGGTTAGAGGGTCGGCCTGTGAACGGAAAGGTCCCGCGTTCGATTCCGGTCAAGGGCACATGCCTGGGTTGTGGGCTCGATCCCCAGTGGGGGGACTTGCAGGAGGCAGCTGATCCATGATTCTCTTTCATCGTGGATGTTTCTATCTCTCTCTCCCTCTTCCTTTCTCTCTGAAATCAATTAAAAAATATATATATATATATATATAAATACACACACACATACACACACACACACACACACACATATATATATATATATATATATATATATATATATATATATATACACATACTTATATATGAAATTAGGGGGAAATGAAATATAAAAACTGCTGAAACTGGTTTGGCTCAGTGGATAGAGCATCGGCTGTGAAAGGAAAGGTCCCACGTTTGATTCCAATCAAGGGCACATGCCTGGGTTGTGGGCTCAATCCCCAGTGGGGGGACTTGCAGGAGGCAGCCGATCCATGATTTTCTCATCATGGATGTTTCTATCTCTCTCTCCCTCTTCCTTTCTCTCTGAAATTAATTAAAAAAAAAAATATATATATATATATATATATATATATATATATATATATATATATATGAAATTATGAAAAAGTGAAATATAAATACTGCCCAAACCGGTTTGGCTCAGTGGATAGAGCGTCAGCCTGCAGACTGAAGGGTTCTGGGTTCGATTCCGGTCAAGGGCATGTGCCTTGGTTGTGGGTACATCCCCAGTAGGGGGTGTGCAGGAGGCAGCTATTCGATGACTCTCTCTCATCGATATTTCTAACTATCTCTCTCCCTTCCTATCTGTAAAAAAATCAATAAAATATATTTTTTAAAAAAAAGAAAAGAAATATAAAAACTACCAAAACTTAAGAGAGAAAGTGGCCAGGGCCACAGTGGAGGGCAGAAAAAGGCAGGAAGGGTCATTCAGGGTTGGGGTGTGCTGCAGGAAAATCAGGGGGGCTTCAGGGAGGAGGCGGCAAAAAAAAAAAGTAACTAAAAAAAAAAAAGGCAATCTCCTGTCTGAATCGTTCCCTCCATTTCTATCCATCCAACCATTCAGTGCTTCGTCCACGGTTCTTCTAGCAGGACTTCCCCTGTTCCTGCCTCCCATCCCTCCTTCCCAGACAACATTTCCTCCTCCCTCTCCACCCTTTCCAGCCAATCAGCCTACGTTTCTGCTCACCCATCCATCCTTCTTTCCTTTCCACCTATCTTCCCTCCCTTATTTTCCTTCCTTCATTCGTTTGTTCATTTCTCTTCCCCCGCCTCCCCTCCCTTCCCAGCCCTTCCTACACAGCCAGCCTTGCTTCAGTGCTCTCTAACCACTGATCCACCCACCCATCCGCCTTTCCTTCTTGTCCTCCCTCTCCCCATCCACACTTGCTTCCTTCAAGTATAATCAATGCCTGTACGGTTCATGACCAAGGCAGTGCTCGATAGAAGATCAGAAATATCATAGTAAGAGGTGCCGGCTGGCCGAAACCGGTTTGGCTCAGTGGTAGAGCATCGGTCTGCGGACTGAAAGGTCCCAGGTTTGATTCCGGTCAGGGGCATGTACGTTGGTTGCGGGCACATCCCCGGTGTGCAAGAGGCAGCTGGTCGATGTTTCTCTCTCATCGACGTTTCTAGCTCTCTCTCTCTCTCCCTTCCTCTCTATAAAAAATCAATAAAATCAATAAAATATATTACAAAAAAAAAAGAGGTACAGGCTGAATTGTGGCCCGAACTCCCTGCCACGAAGTCAGGCCGCTTGGAGCCGGGCCGGGGCCAGGGCGCTGTCCCGGGGACGTGGGGGACAGACGGTCGCACGGCCGGGCCACTGAGCCAGGTGCTTGGACAGAGGGCCTCCCGCCCAGACCCCGACGCACACACCCACCTTCAAAAAGGTACTCCAGGTACTGGGACTCCACCCAGGGGGACCTGGTGCCGGGGGCAACCGCCTGCACGCGGCCCTTGAACTTGTTGAACAGGTCCTGCTTCTCCAGGCACATCAGGGAGCAGGTCAGCTCTGTGGTTGGGGCGCACCATCTCACCTTCCGCCACCGTCTGGGGGTTGCCAGGAAGCTGAGGGAGGAAACAGAGGCGCATTGGGCCGTGGACGCGGCTTCCTGGGACACGGGGACCTACAGGACAAGGGATCCACCCCTCTGTCCTCCGTCCGTCCGTCCGTCCGTCTCTCCAGCTCAGGCTCTGGAGAGACATGCGAGCGCGGGTGGGAACTGTGGCTCCGGCCCCCACCAGCCCTGGGACCCTCTGCAGGGAACAGCCCTGAGCCCCGGGCTCCTCCCCTGTGTCATGGTGGCTGCTACTGCAACAATTTTGCACATTTATTCGTTCGGGCACTTATGGACCAACCCCCTGCTGTGTGCCAGGCACCCCGCTGGGGGCTGTGTGGGTGTCAGAGGGGGACATGCAGGCCCACGACTCCGACCTCCTGAGAACGCTGAGCTCAGAGACCTGGGGGAACGGCCATGCGTGACGGACGAGGCCCTCGGAAACCTGCGCGCGGGCGGGAGGAGAGGAGGGATGCCGGGCACATTAACCAGATTAAGTCCTGGTCAGGGCAGTGGCCACAGGGCCACGTGGCAGTGGCCGCTCTCGAAAGGCGGCTCAGGACCTCGGAGGCCACAGCGCCAGGAAGGGTGTCAGGGGAAGGCCCGGGGGCAGGACCAGCAAAAGGAAAAGCCCTGCGATGGGGAGGATCCGGACGAGAGCCAGGAGGCCAGGGAGGAGGAGGCTGTGCACAGACGGGGGATGAGGGTGGGGAGGGGCCTGGGCAGAGCAGGTGGCCACACCGTCCTGGTAAGGAGTCTGGCTTTCATTCCAAGTGTGATCGGGAGCCACGGGGAGGTTCTGAACAGGGGACTGATCGAATTTAAGTTTCCATTTTTTAAAAAATATATTTTTATTGATTTTTTACAGAGAGGAAGGGAGAGGGATAGAGAGTTAGAAACATCAATGAGAGAGAATAATAGATCAGCTGCCTCCTGCACACCCCCTACTGGGGATGTGCCCGCAACCAAGGTATATGCCCTTGACCGGAATCAAACCTGGGACCCTTCAGTCAGCAGGCCAATACTCTATCCACTGAGCCAAACCAGATATGGCTAATTTATATTTTTAGAAAATTACTGGGAAACCAGCAAGGAGGCTGCCGCCATGATCCGAGAGAAGGGGTTGAATTCAGGATATATTTTGGAGCAAAAAATAGACAAACTACAGGAAGAAACAGAAAACCCATAATTACAGTGAGGAAAAAAAAATCTTTTTTTTTTTAAATCAATCTTTATTGTTCATATTATTACAAAGGTTCCTCATTTCTTCCCCCTTCCACCAGGTTCCCACCCCACCCTCTGCCCCCTCCCCACCCCCCATTGTCCTCATCCATAGGTGCACAGTTTATGTTCTGTCTCTTCCTCCCTCCCTTTCCCTGAGAACAGTCAGTCCACTCCCCTCCCATATCACCGACTCTACTACAATGAACTGCTATTATTGTTCATCAGGTTTTTCAATCTCCTTTTGTTGTTGTTGTAATCCAATTCCATCCATAGCTGCTGGTTGGAATTGGATTACCTGTTCTGGGTGGGAAGGGCTTGTCATTCCCTTTCTCCATTAAAATTAAGGTGTTAGCTTTAAAACCTCTTTTTGGCAAGAGACCTTAAACTTTCAGAACTTTAAATTTTTCAGATAGTAAATCAGTTACTTAGCATTTTCTCAAATCAATAATACCTTCACATGCCCAGGGATACACTTCACACAAAAGACATTTCCAAATAGATCAACCAACCTCATCCAGGCCCCACACAAGGCACTCACAGATCAACACCCCAGCGCTATACTAACTCAACACATCCAGATCTAAGCCTTCCTCATTTGATTCAGCAGACCCTCAAGTTCCCCCAAAAGTTTCCAGCCATGTCTGAGAAGAGAAAAAAAAATCTTAATACAACTAAGCAATTAACAATTAAACAAAGATAAATAATGAAAAATATAAAAAATGAACCAATAATTATCGAAGTTTGTCTAATGAACACACAGAGGACAAACGGAACAAACTGGGTAAGCCACAGCGTTGAAGCCCTAACCCCCAATGTTCCTGCACAGTAGTCTCCCCTTATCTGAGGGGGGTGTGTTCCAAGACGCCCAGGAGATGCCTGAAACTGCCGAGAATATCATGTCTTTGATAAAGTTTAATTTACAAATTAGAAACAGTAAGAGAGTAATAATAACTAATACTAAATGATATTACCATGACACTACATGATAATAAAAGTTATGTGAATGTGGTCTCTCTGGCTCTGATAACCAAACTGATCATGGAGACGGCCGCTGAGTGACTAGCAGGCGGGCGGCGTACACAGCGTGGATAGGCTGGGTCAGGTTGTTCATGTCCTGCAATGGGGCGGGGGTGGTGGTGCCAGATTTCACAACGCTCCTCAGAACGGCGTGCCGTGTAACACTGAGGAAGTGTTTATTTTTGGAATTTTCCATTTAGTATTTCTGAACTGTGGTTGACTCCGGGTAACTGAAACCATCCGAAAGCCAAACCACGAATAAGGTGAGGCTGCGGTATTTGGGGACAGGCCCTTTAAAGATGTTATTAATGTTAAACATGGTCATAGGTTGAAGACTGGTGTTCTTAAAAGAAGAGGGAGGGACAGCAGGGACAGAGGAAAGGCCAGGTGAGGAGGTGGCCACCTGCAAGCCCAGGAGAGAGGCCTCAGGAGAAAGCAAACACACCGACACCTTGATCTTGGACTGCCAGCCTCCAGATCTGGGAGACACGAATTTCCGTTGTTTAAGCCTTGCCCCCACCCCAGTTTATGATAGTTTGCTGTGGCAGCCCTAGCAAGCTAAGCTAAACACACTCAGGTTTCGGCACCATGGTGGGGTGCTGATGCAGCAAATATTGGAAAAGGTGGAAGTGGTTTTAGAACTGGGTAGAGGCTGGCAGAGTTTTGAGGTGCATGTTGGAAAAAGTCAAGACTGCCTTGAAAAGACTGTGGGTAGGAATATGGGTGTTCCAGGTGGTTCTGGGGAGATCTCAGGTGGGAAGGAGGAATGTCTTATTGGAAACTGAAGGAAAGGTGAGCCTTGGTATAGAGAGGCAAGGAGCTGCAGAACGACTAGCATCCACCTATGAAAATTACTAAAAATTCCATAATGTCAGTGTTCAGCCTGGGTTTAGATTTCATCACTGTCCCTTACATGTCTTTTTATAAATAACTAGGTTGGATCAAAATCCCAGAGAAATCCTCATGTAGGGGAAAAAAAAAAAAAAAGAGGCAAAGAGCATGGTTGAATCTCGTTCTAGTGTTTTTTGGAAAGTAGAAGTTAGAAATGATGAACTTGGGCCCTAACCGGTTTGGCTCAGTGGATAGAGCGTCAGCCTGAAGACTGAAAGAAAGGTCCCAAGTTCGATTCCAGTCAAGGGCATTTACCTTGGTTGTGGGCACATCCTCATTGGGAGGTATGCAGGAGGTAGCTGATTGATGTTTCTCTCTCATCGATGTTTCTAACTCTCTATGAAAAATAGAGAGTTAGTTCCTCTCTGTGAAAAAAAATCAATAAAACATATATTTTTAAAAGAAGTGATGAACTTGGTGTTCAGCTGAGGAGGTTTCAATGGAAAGTGTTGAAGATGTAACCTGGTTTCTCCTTTCTGCTTGTGGTAAAATGAGGAGGGAGAAGAGCAATAAATAGAAAATGGAAGATTTGAAAAATTCTCAGCTTATGCATATCGCAGGAAGCGAGAAAGCAGACTCTGGAGAGCATACCAAGAGGGTGGCTAAAGAAAGCTTGGTTGTGGCTGATTTCAGGTTTTAGGTTAGAAATCGTGCAAATGAGCCTGAAACATCTTGTCGTAACAACAAAAGATACCAGAGGCGACTGGGGTCAAGTTCAAAGCACTCAGGAGCCAAGGTGAGGAGCCTTGTGCTGGCCAGGCTCCACTGAGTAGAATGAGTTCCCACAGATGGAAACCATCAGGCATGTTCAAACAACTTGAGTTCATAAGAATAATAAAAGGAAAAAGGAGTCCATGACTATTTGGGAGGCGACAGAGAACCAAATCATTATCTTGAAAACTGGTAAATAAAAGGAGGGGGAAAAAAGCCCAAGCAGGGCTCCTGTCTTGCCTGTTTGAAAAGTACCTCTGAAGATCCAATACTATAAAGAAAGCACCTCTTTCTAAAATAATTCCCACTATAGAATAAAAATGATGCAATTAGAATAGGACCGTTCTGCAGATCTCACAGGTGTTTAGACAGTGCAAAAGAGAAGGCAAATATCGCAAAGGTCCAGAGGGTGACCTTCGAGCTCTTTAATCCACTTACCACAGCCCCACTCTTATTTTTTTAAAGATTTTAAAAATATATATATTTTATTTAAATATATTTTATTGATTTTTTTTACAGAGAGGAAGAGAGAAGGATAGAGAACTAGAAACATCGATGAGAGAGAAACATCGACCAGCTGCCTCCTGCACATCCCCTACCAGGTATGTGCCCGCAACTAAGGTCCATGCCCTTGACAAGAATCGAACCTGGGACCTTTCAGTCTGCAGACCGATGCTCTCTCCACTGAGTCAAACTGGTTAGGGCCCTGCCCCACTCTTTCCAGCCGTGTGACCCTGAGCAAAAGGCATTCATGGTGCAGAGCGGAGCCCCTGCCTCCTTCCTCCAAAGACCGTGGGAGATTAGACACGGTTAATGCATCGGCTCAGTGCTGACCTAACCGCACGCACACAACAGTGTTAGGTGCTCTCTGCCTCCTGACACGGCTCTGCACGGCTCCTTCTTCCGAAAGCTCTCCTGCAGCCTGTCCTCCGAGCCAGGCCCCCGTCACTCACACCTGGGTGCTAAGGGCAGAGGGACGGAGATGGGATAGGAAGAGCACGAACTCTGGGGCCAGACAGACTTGGGATTTCCTTCTGGCTCCGTCGCCAGCTTCCTGGACGTGACCTATCACGGCAGCTCCCCGGACGGGGCCCTGAGCCCAGGGCAGTGCTCCCCTCCCTGCGCCCTCCTCCTCCCCAATGGGAGATCAAGGCTCCGGAGGGTGAGCTTCGATCCACTTCCCCTCCCGCTACAGACCCTCCCGTGACTCCCGTCCGTGTGCCGAGACGGGGAAGCCGTGGGCATCTTCCGTTGCCTCTGGGTGGGCAGGGGCTGCCTGGCCTGCCATGCTGGGAAGGACGCTGGCGGGGAGGCTGTGTGCAGGCTCCGTGGGGAACAGGGTGACCGTCTAGTGACTGATGCCCCGCACGGGCTCTGCAGGAGACCCCATGCCCCCCTCATCGCCCGAACACCTCCAAGCCCTGAATCCAGGCCCCCAGGAATCCAGTCGCTCCACCCAAGCCCTGCTCCGACTCTTCTCAAAGATCCACCCTCACCCCCGGCAGGCCCATCCCCCGGGCACTGCTCCCCGCTCAGCACCATCCCCACCTCCAGACCGTTACCCAGCGCCCTCTCCGGGTACCGGCCACATGCCATCTCCCGGGGACCCAGAGAGCCTGCCAAGGCTGCCCCATGGAGAGCAGCTTCCCCAGGAAGGCCCTCCCGCCCCTGCCACCCCCTCAGCCTCCCCCCACCGGCCGGAGGCTCCCCTCACCTCTGATAGGCCACTCGATAGGTCACGTCCTGGGGGTTGCCGGGCCCGGGGAGCCACGTCAGGTACACGCCGAAGTCCCGGGAGAGCAGCGTCACGTTCTGGGGAGGGGCCAGGGGGGGCCTCCCTGCGGGGGAGGAAGAGGCGTGAGGCCCGGAGCTCGGGGCTCATCCTGACCTGGGCCTTTCGGAGCTGCAGAGCGGCGTGGCGGGCCAGGAACCAGGAGCCTCTGGTGGCTGAGGCAGGGGGGCCGTGGTGGAGGCTGGGGGTCAGGGTCCCTGTGACGGCCACACCAGAGTGGCTGGACTGCAGCCTCGTACCCTCCACATGCCTAGCAGCCCACCTGCCCCTGAGCTCCTGCCCACTCTGCCCCCTGAGGGTCCCAGGAGACCACAGAGCAGGGCCATCTGGGTCTCCCGGCGACAGGAGGGGACAGCCACAGGGTCTCCATGAGCAGGTGCTCTGCCCGGTTCCCAGCCACATCCCAGAGCCCGCCTGCAATGGACCCTGCACATAGTAGATGCGCAATAAATATCTGAACCAGGCCCCGGCCGGTGTGGCTCAGTGGATAGAGCGTCGGCCTGTGGACTGAAGGGTCCCGGGTTCGATTCTGGTCAAGGGCATGTACCTTGGTTGTGGGCACATCCCCAGGTGGGGGCATGTAGGAGGCAGCTGATGGATGTTTCTCTCTCATCGATGTTTCTAGCTCTGTATCCCTCTCCCTTCCTCTCTGAAAAAAAAAAAAAAAAAAAAAAAAAAAAAAAGATCAAGAAATAAAATATCCGAACCAATCCTGGGGTAACTTGGATGATTCTGAAGACCTTCCAGCGGGGCTCCCTGCTCCCAACCTTGTCTCCACACAACAGCAGACGTTCAAGTGGAAGTCAGATCCTGCCCCGCTCTGCCCCACCCCTCTGCCCCGTGCGTCCTCTCCTCCGGCCACACTGGCCTTTCGGCTGCTCCTCAGGAACGCCAGGCACGCGCTGGGAACAGCCAGGAGCAGCCAGCACTGTCCCCCCCCCCCCCCACCCTCACTTCCCCTGGTCCCGCCGAGAACCCTCTCTGCCACGTGCATCTGATTACACAACTGCCCAGGCCATGCCCTGCCCTCGCCTGTGAATAAAGTCCACCATCCTTATCACAGAGCGTGAGGCCCTGCCCGGCCCGGCCCGGCCCGGCCCTCCGGCTGGCCTCTTCCCCACAGGCTCTCGGGCTGCGCCAGTCCGCCCTCGTGACCTTCTCAAGAACCACGGAGCTCTCTGAGGTGACTCTGAACCCAGGTGTCTTTGACTGCCAGGCATTCAGCATCTAATCTTTCATGTATTTATTTCTGTTAATTCTCACCTGAGGATATTTCTTTTTCTATTGATTTTTTTAGAGAGAGTGGAAGGATGGGAGGGAGGAAGAGAGAGAGACAGACAGACAGAGAGAGGGAAACATTGATGTGAGAGAGACACATCGATTGGTAGCCTCCTACACGTGCCCCACCTGGGGCTGGGGGTGGAACCTAAAACCCAGGTATGGGCTCTTAAATCAAACCTGCAACCCTTTGGTGAGTGGGCCAATGCTCTAACCACTGAGAACACTGGCCAGGGCCATCATCTAATCTTTTAAAGACTCCATTCGAATGCCACTTCCTCCAGGGAGCCTTCCCTGACTTCTCTAAGAAGTGGTGATGCTAGCGGGCGAATGTGTATTGTGTCCTAACTACATTGCCTGCATTTCCTCTCTCAAACCTCCCCACCCCCCTAGGTCAGCGGTCCGCAAACAGTGGCTCACAAGCCACATGCGGCTCTTGGGCCCCTTGAGTAATTTTTAGCAAAGGCCAGCTCAGGAGTATCCTAATTCAGTTAATAACAATGTACCTATCTATATAGTTTAAGTTTAAAAAAAAAAACTTGGCTCTTAAAAGACGCCAGTCGTCATCCTGTTGGTATTTGGCTCTGCGGACTCATGAGTTTGCCGACCACTGCCCCGGGCATCTGTACTAATCGTGATCATCACATTGAGGGCGAGGACACGGAGGCCCTCTCAGCTAGTGAGCTGTGGAACCAGAACTCAAATGGAGGCCTAGCCAACCCCGAAGTCTGGGCTCCTGACCACACGGCCTCCGCACGGGGCCTGTTCAGATTTATTCTCCCAACGCCAATGGGCCGTTATTGGTCAGCAATGTCTATGGGCCACTGGGTGCCGAGGTTTCAGAGAAAACAACTCCATCCCTGCCCCGCAGGCGCCCGTGGACCCAGGGAGAACCAGTGCCCTGCAGTGCCCCCTGGGCCCCGACAGAAACCCACCCAGATGACAGAAGAGTTACAGAAGGGCTTTGGGGAGAGACAGGCCAGTCCTACTGACGGCTCTCCGCTGGGCTCCCTACCCCGGCCTTCCGGGCCCCGATAGGCGTGCCCGTGTCCTTGCGTTGAAGACGGCTCGCTGGGATGCTGGTGCGGCCACTGCTCCCAGCTTCCGGGTTTTCCAGCAGACGGCTGGCTGGAGGCCACAGGGCAGAATGCTGCCCACCAGAGCAGCTGCCCTTTCCAGAGCTTCCAACAGCCGCCAGAGGCGGGTTTGGCATTTTACACACAAACCTCAATCAGTCCTGAGGACGGACCGCCCGTGGGGTAGTGTCCATGGAGAGGGGGGGGCAGTAGGCCGGGAGACTGACGGCGAATCATTTGCTCGAGGCTACGCAGCTAGTTCGTGTGGGAGCCAGGATGCGAACCTGGATCCAGCTGAACTTCACCCTAACTCCGTGGTCGGCAAACATGCGGCTCTTTGGCCCCTTGAGTGTGGCTCTTCCACAAAATGCCACGGCCTGGGCGAGTCTATTTTGGAGAAGTGCCGTCAGAAGAAGTTTAAGTTTAAAAAATTTGGCTCTCAAAAGAAATTTCAATTGTTGTCCATATTTGGCTCTGCGGACTAATGAGTTTGCCGGCCACTGCCCTAATACATCACACCACAGTTTGTGTTGCATAAATTAAAAAATCCCTCGGGAGCCCAGCCGGTGTGGCTCAGTGGTTGGAGCATCGACCTATGAACCAGGAGGTCACTGTTTGATTCCTAGTCAGGGTACATGCCTGGAGTTCAGGCAACATCCCCAGTAGGGGGCGTGCAGGAGGCAGCCAATCAATGATTCTCATCATTGATGTTTCTCTCTCCCTCTCCCTTCCCCTCCGAAATCAATAAAAATATATTTAAAAAAAAATAAAATGAATAAAGGTCTCGCGGGGAAAGCTCAGTTAGGTCTGGACAAGAAAGGAACTGAGCTTGACAGTGACACTGGGAGCCAGAGGACCCCTCCTCCCCTCCCCTACGCTGTCCCTCATCAGCTGCAAAGACACTCCCTGCCAGGGGCTGGGGCACCCCTGAGCGGACCTCAGTAGCTGAACAGCCCTGTGCCAACCGCCCAAGCCACAGGCAGGGCCTACCAGGATGGCTTCAGCCTGCCTTCGCTGGTCTGTGTCCCACCTCTGCCTCCTTCCTGGGCAATTCATTGCTCTCTGAGCCTCCGTTTTCTACCACAGAAAAGGGAGAAAGTAATCTCTATCATAGGACGCCTGGGCTGGCTGGAAAGCTTAAATAGGATGACGTGGTGCCCAGCACAAACAAGTTGCTCCATGAAAGTTGTCTCTGCTGAAACCGCTTTGGCTCAGTGGATAGAGCATCGGTCTGAGGACTGAAAGGTCCCAGGTTTGATTCCTGCCAAGGGCATGTACTTTGGTTGAGGGCTCATCTCCAGTAGGGGGTGTGCAAGAGGCAGCTGGTCGATGTTTCTCTCTCATTGATGTTTCTAGCTCTCCCTTCCTCTCTGTAAAAAAATCAATAAAATATATATATTTTTAAAGTCTCTAAATTAAGGTGACCAGACATCCCAATTTTTAACAATTTGTCCCGCGTCCCGCAGCATTTTAAAACAGTCCTGATTTTTGTAAAAAAATCAATAAAATATATATGAAAAGAAAAAGAAAAGAAGGGGGCTTAGGACAGTCACCCCGGAGCACCGCTGACCAGGGCTCCTCTCCCTCAGGCCGAGGGGCGCACCTGACACCCCGCAGGAGGTGGGGGCTGCGGGGCAGGCAGGCCCCGGTCTGATACCCCCGGGAGGCTCAGCGCGGGGTGAACGTGGCGGGCAGGACCCCGGGGTGGGGGTCGGGGGGGACCCCTAAAATGCACGATAGGAATGAATGCAGCGGTTTACATCGGTCTCTCCCCCGCTCCCCGGGAGCCGCGCTGGCATTCGGAAACGGGGGGTTCCTGAGGAAAGGAACGTCCAGGCTCCGGTGGGTGGGCCAGGCGGCCAGCGCCCCGGGCACTGCGGCCCCGAGGCTCCGGCCACGCCCCTCCCTGCTCGGAGCTCGGGTCCGAGGGTGGACGCGCTCGCCCGGGTGTCCCGCGGCCCCCCACTCCCCCGCACCCCCCGTACCTTCACCTCCAGCAGACCGCGTCCCCCCGCACCCCTACCTCCGGCGGGCCGTACTCTCCCGCGCCCCCGCACCCTCCCGCGCCTCACCACCCGCACCCTCACCTCCAGGGGACCGCGCCCCCCGCACCCCTTCCTCCAGCGGACCGTACCCCCGCACCCCTACCTCCAGCGGACCGTACCCCCCCCGCACCCCTTCCTCCAGCGGACCGCGCCCCCCGCACCACTTCCTCCAGCGGACCGTACACCACCCCCCGCACCCCTACCTCCGGCGGACCGCGCCCCCGCACCCCTACCTCCAGCGGACCGTACCCCCCTCCCCCCGCACCCTCACCTCGGGCACCCCTACCTCCGGCGGGCCGCAGCAGGCACAGGAGCAGGAGGGCCCAGCGCCCGGGCCGGGTCATGTCGGCCCTTCTCCGGCGCCCGGAGGGCCGGTCTGCCCCCGCTCACCGCCCCGCCCCCGCTCACCGCCCCGCCCCCGCTCACCGCCCCGCCCCCCCTCACCGCCCCGCCTCCGCTCACCGGCCGCAGGTGACAGGCCGGCAGCCAATGGGAGGCCGGGCCCGGGGACCGCCCCCCCTCACCGCCCCGCCTCCGCTCACCGCCCCGCCTCCGCTCACCACCCCGCCTCCGCTCACCGGCCGCAGGTGACAGGCCGGCAGCCAATGGGAGGCCGGGCCCGGGGACCGCCCCCGCCCCCGCTCACCACCCCGCCTCCGCTCACCGGCCGCAGGTGACAGGCCGGCAGCCAATGGGAGGCCGGGCCCGGGGACCGGCCCCGGGGGCCGGGGCTCTGCGGGGGCTTCCCCCGGGGGCGCCCCGCGGCGGGACGGAGGCTCGGGCTCTGGGCTCCGGGCTCCCTGGCGCGTGCACTTGGCTGTTTTTGCCGGAGCCCGGGTGCGGGTGCGGGGACCGTGAATCGGTGTGTGCGAGGAGGAAAGTGTTTTTTTTTTTAATTAATAATCAGCGTTAGGAATCCCAGGACGAGGTTTTTAACGGGACCGCGGAGCGTCCAGGGCCCGTGGGACAGCCAGCCTCGCTGGGGACACCGCCGCGGGACCTGAGCGTGTGTTCTGGGCCCACACTGAGCCAAGCGCTTTAACGGAGAGCAATCATGCAACTAATGCAATTAATGCATTATTGCTTTGATCTCCCCGCCTTACCGGAATCCAGGGGGTTGGTCCCGTGGCTCTCCGCATTCCCACGGGCTTCTTCCCCCAAGCCTGGCTTGCGATACATTCCCTCAGTAGCAAGTACTGTTCAGGGCAGAAACGTAATATTGGGAACTAGCTATTCGCAATCAGAAATAAATATTCTTCGTGCTCTGTGAACCATGATTGTTTTGTTCTGATTAAAGAAAGCATGTTCTAACTTGCCAGGTGTTCCGGGAACTGCCTGTCATTGTGGAGAGATTTACAACCTCTTTGGCTGAAACAATTGAGTCCCGAGGGATCTGCTCTTCACCACCCACCCCCAACCCTAAAGCCTGTAATCTAGTCCTGAGTGCCCAGACAGAGGCACCCACGCTCTATGACTCCTCCCCCAGCCTACATGACTGGTAACCTGTAGTGATTATCTTGGGCCTGCAGTTCCTGCTTTCCCACCTCATCTTTGTCCATGAGCAGTTGGGTTATGGGAAGAGGCAGAGCAGATGTTTGCGGATGACCTGCTGCTCTCCCATCCTGCCAGCAGGCATTATGGGAATAAACGCTCCTATATGACTCAACCCTGTCTCTTCTGAATTGGCTGAAGTAGTGACAGGCAGCCCGGACCCCTTGGTTGTCCGGTTAGAGTACTACCAAAATATTGTTATGGGGTCGAACCTTGGGTTCAAAATAAGACCACCGGAGGCTGATGATTAATTAAAAAGCAGGCAAAGATGTATTGAAATATCTGGCCAGGTCAGACGCGAGAGCACCACACGCAGGTGGTCTCCACACAACTGCACTGTTTCAGGGGTAGGCAGTCCCTTTTAAAGGTTAAAACCACAGGAATTTTCCTTTGTTCTAAATTCTAAATCCTAAAGACTACATTCTAAAGACTGGGGTCAGCCGGCAGGGTCGTTGCTAGTCACATCCTGCTGGACATTGGAATGTGGCCCTATCCTGCAATAGCCTATAACACAGAAGCAGAGCTCAGCGGTTATCTACAGTTTCTATCTCTGAAGGTTACTGAGTCAGTGGGAATTACTCTCCTGTGCTCCTGGTCCCAGGCAAGGGAAAATTGCCTTAGCCCATTAAAAAAAAAAAAAAAAAAGTCTGTCTGTAGGCACGAGTAACAGCTTTGAGAGGTATACACCAATATGTTCGTGGTTGTTACCTCTGGGTGATGAGGACTTTTTATTTTTTTTTATATATTTTTATTGATTTCAGAGAGGAAGGAAGAGGGAGAGAGAGCTAGAAACATCAGTGATGAGAGAGAGTCATTGATTGGCTGCCTCCTGCACAGCCCCACTGGGGATGGACCCTTGACCGGAATCGAACCTGGGACCCTTCAGTCCGCAGGCCGATGCTCTATCCACTGAGCCAAACCTGGTAGGGCTGATGAGAAGTTTTTAAAATTCCTTCTTTCTGCGTATGTTTATTTTTATACATTTTCAATTGTGCGTTGCTTTTCCAACAAGAAAAGTCACTTTTATTCTAAAAATAATCATAGCTCTCCTTTATTAAATATATTCTTTTTTTTATATAAAGAATTTTTTAAAATATATTTTATTGATTTTTTACAGAGAGGAAGGGAGAGAGATAGAGAGCTAGAAACATCGATGAGAGAGAAACATCGACCAGCTGCCTCCTGCACACCCCCTACCAGGGATGTGCCCGCAACCAATGTACATGCCCTTGACCGGAATCGAACCCGGGACCTTTCAGTCTGCAGACCGACGCTCTACCGCTGAGCCAAACCGGTTTTGGCTAAATACATTCTTTTCTGTCCTTCCACAACACTTAAAGGAGGCACTGCCGCTTCTTTTTTTTATAAATCCTCCCTGAGGATATTTTCCCATTGATTTTTAGAGAGAGGGAAAGACCGAGAGAAATATCGATATCTGCAGTCTGATACTCTATCCACTGAGCTAAAAGGGCTTGGGGCCTTTACAGATGAGAAAACTGTCATTCTGAGAACCCAGAGAGCTTATGCAGGCGCCGGACTGGGTTCCACTCGCCTCTGGGCCGGGCAACCACAGTGCAGCTGTGACCAAGCCCCTGCACCAGGAGCAGACATGCGGGCAGCAGAGAGAAGTATCTGTCGCAGGTGCTGGCTCTCGCTGGGATCCCAGCAGTTCTTGGGAGAGAGAATGCACTCTCACAGAACTTACTGGGTTTCCCTGGGTGCCAGCATTCAGAAATTTCAGGGTAGCCCTGGGGTTTGCATCGTGCCTTCAGCCCAATCGATACTTCCTCACAGGGGCTCACAGGGGCCATGGCTGGACCTCAGAGGCAAGGAAAGGGGCCTCACGTGGCAGGCACACTCTTACGTTTCTTGGAATTTCTTCTGAAATTATGACTTTGTAGCAGAATAAAATAACCAGTCTCTCTGACTCCATCTGGATTGAGCCTGCCCAGTTCCGTTAACAAGTACATCAGTAACTTCCTAGTCCTGCCCGTAGAAGGTATGCTTATCCCTAGAGGATTCTCATCTGTAGACTGATTATTTAAAGATTTATAGGAACCTCATGCCGGCGGCCACAGCTAGGTGACCAATGCAAAGAAGTTTCACAATCTTCTTGGACCTTTCCTAAGGTCCAGATGTCTGTGGTGACCAATCACTTTCTGAGCTCAAAGTTCCCCCCTTTCCCAGACATAAGAGAGCCTACATTCTGTACTTTCTCCAGAAGGTTCTTTGGGACGCTAGTCTGCCACCTTCTTGGCTGGCTGGATTTTCGATGACGTTGCTTTCCTTGCCTGTGCCCCATGTCATTCGACGGGTGGCTGTCGTGCAGCGAGCAGCTCTAGCTTTCATTTGATTACAACTTCATTAACCCACCGCAGCCGTTCCCGGCCCAGCACCCCGCTGGGCGGGAGCATTTCTGCGGTGGGACCTTACCTGCTCTGCCGGTGGATGTTGGTCTGCATGTGGCACCTGCTCATTTCGCTTGCTCTCCCTTTCCCTCCACCCCATCGTTTCGCGTTAGGAAACCGTTTGTCTGGGTGCCTTGGTGCATCCATACAAGGTGGGGCAAAAGTCCGTTTACAGTTGTGAGTAGGCAAAACAAGGGTTTATTCTTGTATTGTTACTGATTATTGTATTACTAGAGGCCTGGTGCATGACATCGCGCACAGGGGGAGGGTGTTCCCAGCCTGGCCTATGCCTTTTCGCAGTCTGAGAGCCCTCAGGGGTTGTCCGACTAACGGCTTAGGCCTGCTCCCCCCCAGGCCTGAGCTGTCAGTATGACATCCTTAGTACTGCCACGGAGGCAGGAGAGGCTCCTGCCACTGCCACTGCGCTCACCAGCCGTGAGTCTGGCTTCTGGCCGAGCGGCACTCCCCATGTTAGTGCAGTGACCACCAGAGGGCAGCGCCTGCATTGAGCGTCTGCTCCCTGATGGTCAATGCATGTCATAGCAGCTGGTCGTTCTGAAGTTTAGTCTATTTGCATTTTAGCCTTTTATTATATAGGATTTTCCATAGGAACAACTGTAAACCAGCGTTTGCCCCAACCTGTATAAGAGGACGTTTTGTGACCACGAACTTGGGTAAGTTGCATCTCTCAAAACCTTAAAGAAAAAGTCATCTTGGATGCAGGTCCAAGAAAATCTCAGCCAGTTCCCCGGGCATGGGCCCTCCACCTGTCCTCAGTGTGCTGGTCAGTTTCTTTCCAGCATCTCAAACACTGATCGTAAGTCCATTCTGGAATAGGATGGACACGTCTCTATTGAGCTCTCTCTACCTAAAACAGCACTCAGGAGCATTATTATTTGTTGAGACTTTGTGATGCAGCAGGGAGTACACTTTACCTAAATTATGGTATTTAATCCTCCCAACAATCCCCGGGAGGAGGTTTTAATAGCCCCTGCTAACAAATGAGACTCTCTTGCCGAAACCGGTTTGGCTCAGTGGTAGAGCATTGGTCTGCGGACTGAAAGGTCCCAGGTTTGATTCCGGTCAAGGGCATGTACATTGGTTGCGGGCACATCCCCGGTAGGGGGTATGCAAGAGGCAGCTGATCGATGATTCTCTCTCATCGGTGTTTCTAACTCTGTATCTCTCTCCCTTCCTCTCTGTAAAAAATCAATAAAATATATTTTAAAAAAACAAACAAACAAGTGAGACTCTGAGAGGTCACGTTGCTTGTCGAAGGTCACACACTGGTTTAGTGACAGGTCTGGGTTTCAGACCTCCGTCTGGCTGTCCTCAAAACCTGTGGGCTCAAAACTTCTGCTACTCAGCCTCCAGATGGTTCGGCCAGGCAAATATAAAATCCCCAGCCTCTTTCACTTCCTGACTTGCAGAGACCACAGCACGAAACTCTCACGAGGGGCAGGTGTGGCAGTCAGCGGAGTGGCAGCTTCCTCTTTGGACGGGATTATTAGGTGGAAACGGTGATGCTGGTACATGTTTCTCAGGGAGGCGCCCTTAACTGCAGCTCTGATTTGTTTCCAATCCCCATGTAAGTCTCCTTGATAGTATTTAATCACCGTTTCCTGTAAATCATTTTTGTGCCTTTAATATCTCTGCTTCCTGGATATAGCCTCAGGGCCTGGCACATAGAAGGTACTCTTTTAAGAGTAACAGCCCTAGCCAGTTAGCTCAGTGGGTAGAGCATTGGTCTGTGGACTGAAGGGTCCCAGGTTCTATTTTGGCCAAGAGCACAAGCCCGGGTTGTACAGGGGGTGTGCAGGAGGCAGCTGATCAATGATTCTCTCTCATCATTGATTTTTCTCCCTCTCTCTCTCTCTCTCTCTCTCTCTCTCCCTTCCTCTCTGAAATCAATAAAAATATACTAAAAAATAAATAAAACCTCTTTAAAAAATAGAGTGAGTAACAGAACTGGGGCTCAGTTGAACACAATTCCAGATGCCCCAAACAGCTCAGCCCCTCGCTAAATGTGTACCAAGCTAATCGTGGCATGTGACTCCTGGTTAAGAGACCTCAGCATCTTCTGAAAGTGTGACTTCATGGTCATGTCTCTCTCTGCAGGTGGGACTTTACGGTCACACGTCTTTCCCGGGCCCTGAAAGTAACATGTGTCAAACCACATCACCACATGAGGAGTCACAGCCTCTTTCTCTCTGCTGGGGGGGGGGGGGGGGGCAAAGAGCAGCAAGGTGGGTGGGTGGACATGGGGAAGGCAGGAGAGGAGGGGAAGCTCATGGTGCGTTTGAAGAAAGGAGCGAGCTTAGGGGCCGCTGCTGTTCGGAATATGCGCTGTCTGAAGAGAGAGGTGGAGAAAAGGGATTTTAAAACTCTTTTTAAATATATTTTTTATTGATTTTGTACAGAAAGGAAGGGAGAGAGATAGAAACATCAATGAGAGAGAGTCATCGATCAGCTGCCTCTTGCACACCCCCTACTGGGGATATGCCCGCAACCAAGGTACATGCCCTTGACCGGAATCGAACCCGGGACCCTTCAGTCCCCAAGCCGACGCTCTATCCATTGAGTCAAACCGGTTTCGGCAGGATTTTAAAACTTTTTTGCTTGATATTAGGACTGGAATCCCTTTTGGCATTTTTCTCTCCAAGAGTCTAAAGATGTTCAGTGGTTTGAAACAAATGTTGCTTTGCATGTTAGTTTTTTTGCTGTTGTTTTAATGCAATGCTGGAGAGAGGCAGGACCGAATCAAGAACTAGAAGGCCCGTTTTGACATGGAACCGGTGTTTAAGACTTTATAGGTAACACGCACGGAAATCCAAACTGCCTTAAGCAAAAAAAAAAAAAAAAAAAAAAAAAAAAAAAAAAGCATTGGGCAGTCTCACCAGATTGGAAAATTCAAGGGAGTGTGTGGCTATGAACCGACTCCAGCAGAAAAAGATTCTGATTGGCTTGCCTTGGGTCACATGCTATCCCTTGAACCAATCAGAGTGGTCAGGGAGATTGGGATACTCTGATTGGTCAGCCTGGGTAGTATGCCCTCCCCAGAGGTTGCAGGTGTGAACAGAGCACCCTGATTGACAGCCCCTCCAAACACAGGAGCAGAAAAAGGGTGGCTCCACAGAGGTTGGGTGCCATTGAGACAAAGAGCACACACCCACGATGAGGTTCCCCCTGAGGACCCTCAGGTCATCCTCAGCGACTCCCCATTCTGAAGGCCTCCCTCTCCCGCATCCTGGGAAGAGGGGCCCCCAGATGCTGCTGGTCTTCCAGGGATGAGCTCTCACTGTCCTGTGGGGCTACGGTTCTGTTTCTGCACAATTCCAGGTGGAAATACTCCCCTTAAATGAACATACCTTCCCCCAACTTCCCTCAGGCACTTAGCTCTTCCTTTCGGGCCTCGGAACAAAACAAGGCCTTCCTCTCCACGGGAACCTTTCCAATGTCAAGGTTTCTGGGGGCCTCTTTTCGGAAGGAGTAGGGTGACAACCAGCTTCGTGGGGATAAACGCCCCGGTCTGGAAGTTGAGAGGCCCGAGCTCCAGCCTTCACCCTGCTTTGCATGCACAACAGAGACCACCCTGGGGATAGGTGTGCCCTGTTCCCGTTGAACAGATGAGGATGCACTGACCCCCCCATGTTTGTAGGTTGAAATCCTCACTCCCAAAGGGATGGTGAGAAGGCTAAAAGGTTCATTCCAATGTAACCCTGATATTTTTTTTGGGGGGTGGGGGGGGGCAGGTGGCACTAGCAATCTGAATCGGTGCCAGCAATCTAATGTACATTCTTGATAGCCTGTAATTGAGTCATTGCCCCTTTCTCCACAAACTGATCTTGCAAGACCTGTTACCTAAAGGCTCACATTTGACAGAGGCCATAAGCCCTGACACAGCCCCCGAAGAGAGTGGGAGGGGGAGGGGAGTATCAGTATTGGCGCCAGGCCAGGCCCTGAGGTATGTTCTCAAGACCCCCAACACCTGGGGCTTTTTGCAAAGCCTCCGAAAGGTGCGGAAGTATAGTCCACATTTGGGGGACAAACACACCAAAAGGGGATGAAAGAGGGGCTTCCACCATATTGGTTTGCTCAGAGTTTGGAGGTGACGCCTCTGAGACCGCCGGTGTAATAAAGCTGTGTGACTCCATTTCTCTAGGCGTCACTCGGGTTTATTCAGTCTTCTACACAAAAGGTATTTTGAGGTGGGCCTTTGAGGGTAATGAGGTCATGAGGGTGGACTCTCGTGAATGGGATCAGTGCCCCTAAACATGAGAGATCATTTTTCTTTCGGGTCTGTGGGGAAACAAGAGGACGCCTGTAGTTTGCAAACCAGGAAGAGGGCTTTCAGCAGGAAAGAGTCAGCTGACACCTAGATCTTAGCCTTTCCAACCTCCAGACATAAGTGACCTTAAGACACAAATGAGTCACCCAGTCTATGATATTCCAGCCTGCACCAATATAGATCCAGACGCCAAGGGACATGCCCAAGGCCACGCAATTGGAAATGGGAGACCTGGAGTTTGCATGCAGGACCACGTAGTTACAGAGTTCATTCTTCGCCAGCTGTGGCCTGCCTCTGGGCCTCAGTTTCCTCACCTGTAATCTGGGAACTTTAGTTTGCATTAGTCACCTGGAGGGGTCTCAAACACACATGCTGGGGCTCGTCAGAGTCCCGACGTCAGTGTGTCAGGGGTGAGGTCTGAGGATTTACATTTTAACAAGTTCCCTCATGCTGGCAGTCTGGTGGCCACACTTTGAGAACCAGGTAGTAGTCGGTTGTAGCTCTAACATTATCTTTCCATGTCGCTTGGCCTCAGGCCTCTAGTGTGTGTCCCGGGCCAGTGTGTCAGTGGTTGGAGTGTTGTCCCACCAAACGTTGGTGGTTTGATTCCTGGTCAGAGTACATACCCAGGTTTTGGGTTTCATCCCCAGTTGGGGAAAGTGGGGGAGGCAACCAACCAATGTTTCTCTTTCTCTCTCTCTCCTTCCCTCTCTCTAAAATCAATTTAAAAAAAATTAAAAGATCTACATACTAAAAAATAACAAATGGTGTGTGTGTTTGTGTGTGCGTGTGTGTGTGCGCGCGCATATGTGTGTGTGTGTGTGTGTGTGTGTGTGAGAGAGAGAGAGAGAGAGAGAGAGAGAGAGAGAGAGAGTGTAGTTTGCTCCACAGTAAAGTTAATGCAAGGGAAATTCAGAATGCAGGGAGACAGTGGGGATAATGAGGAGTAATGGATGTCCAGTCAGATTTGAAGGGAACCGAAGGGAACAGGCTGAGAATTAACCGTTTCCTAATTGTAAACCATCTACTATCGAGCACCTGCTATGTGCTAACCGCTTTCGCTATTTTATCTAATTGTTACAGCCGTTCTCTAAGGTAAGTATCGACACTAATGCTTTGCCAATGGGAAGAGAGGTTAAGAAATGGAGCTACTGTGGTGCACCTGCTTTAGAAAACTGGCAGTTCCTAAAATAAAATATAAAATAAAATAAAATAAAATAAAATAAACATCAAGTTACCACATGACCCAGCAAGTCCACTCCTAGGAATGTACCCAAGAGAACAGAAAACATGTCCACTCGAAAACTGTACTTGAATGCTCCTTGCAGCGTTCTTCATAACAGTTACAAAGAGCAGAAGCAGCTCAATTTTTATCCGCCGTTGAACGGATAAACAAAATGTGGCACGCCCACAGCAGTGAAAGGAGCGAAGTACTGCACCTGCTACAACATGGGTGGACTTTGAGAACATCATGTCAAGGGAGAGAAGCCAGCCACAGAAGACCACACATTGCATGCGCATCCATGGACATGAAGTGCGTGTGGCTGCCGGGGGCTGGGGCAGGGAAGAGAACGGAGCCTGCCTGTGCCTGGGCAGGGGTTCTTGTCCAGGTGACGAAAACGGTCTGGAAGTGGAGCGTGATGGTGGCTGCATGACTTTGTGAATACATTAAACATTGTTCACTTCCGAAGACCGATGGTAAGTAGTTATATCTCCAGGAAGGAGCTTATTAGGAAATCCCTAAGGGCACAAAGGGAGAGGGGAGAGGGGAGCTGGGATTTGAACCTGGGGCAGAGCATCTCTTTCTGGTGATGATGATGATGACCTCCTTCCCTCCAGGCTTCAGCCTCCCTGGGCCCAGACATGTGGGGAGGGTTCCCAGGGTGGCGCTGCCCTCAGGATAGGGGTCGGGGAGCCTGGGAGAGCAGACAGTGGGAGGAGGGGCGGGGCACCTGCCCTCCGGGTAAGAACAGCCCGGCTCTTCCAAACCTGCCTTTGTCTGCTCCTTTCAGGCCTGGGAAGGCCCCCAGGCACCTGACAGCGGTTCCCAGGTGTGTGCTGGCGCAGGACAGACGCCTCTGCCGAGGCCCAGAGCCTGGGCCCGGGCCAGGAGGCCCACAGGCTACTTTGGGGAAAGGGCGAACCTGAGACCTGAGTCTCTGCGAGGGTCTCCGGTCCTGTCTGCCTGTCCTTGACCTTGTGGGCCTGTGTGCTACTTCCTCCTGGGGGCACCTCCTTCCCTGCCTCCCGCCCACCCCTCTTTCCCTTTCTTTAAAAAAAATATTTAAATATCAATTTATTGGTTTCAGAGAAGAAGGGAGGAGAGAGAGATAGAAACATCAATGATGAGAGGGAATCATTGATTGGCTGCCTCTTGCATGCCCCAGACTGGGGAATCGAGCCTGCAACCCAGGCATGTGCCCTTGGTGGGAATCGAACCTGGGACCCTTCAGTCCGCATGCCGATGCTCTATCCACTCAGCCAAACCGGCTAGGCCACCCTCTTTCTTTTTATTATTTTCCTTTGTAATAATTAGCACAGACTCACCATCCTTCCCCTCCCCCCCATTCTTTCTCCCGCCCACCCCACTGGTAGCGGTTATCTGTTTTGGGGCGCCCCCTGCCGGGACTCTGAAATGCCTGGGTAAGGCGTGGTGTCCAGACTCCCCCCTAGGATGCACACAGGTTCCCTCCAGTGGACAAATCCTCAACTCACAAGTTCCTCTCTGAACTGTTCCAAGAGGAGGCTCTGGCAGCTCACAGTAGGCGGAGGGCGAGCACCAAATGGAGGGGACTTTGTTATTTTTCCTTTATGAATAAACCTGTAGAGAAGTAAAATGTGCTCGGTATAGGAAGTGTAGAAAATTATTAAAAAATAAAAGTAAAACATAATTCTACTCCCCAAAGACTGGCTGCCATTTGTGTCTATGTTTGATAGAGGTGTACATAGACAGTATTTTTAAAAAGATATTTTATTTTATTGTTAATCTTCATCCAAGGACATTTTCCCACGGATTTTTAGAGAGAGTGGAAGGGCAGGGGAAAGACACACCAATTGGCTGCCTCCTGCACAGCTGGGGATAGAGCTGCAACCGAGGTACGTGCCCTTGATCAGAATCGAACCCGGGACCCTTCAGTCAGAGGGCTGACACTCTATCCACTAAGCCAAACGGGCTAGGGCATAGGGAATATTTTCATATGCATTTTTGTACTAAATTTTCACTTCGCATTGTATCATGAACATGTCATTTAAAGCCTTTTTTTTGAAATCTCTATTTAAAAAAATAACTTTATTGTTGCAAGTACTGTATATGTCCCCCTTTTTCTCCCACTGACCCCCTCCAGCACGTCCCCCGCCCCCTCGCCCCAGGCCCTGGCCTCCCTGTTGTCTGTCCAAGGGCCCTGCGTATATACGCATGCAGGATCCTCCGTTGATTAACTCCCACCCACCCACCCTCCCCCTCAATTTTCTGAAAGGATCAGCATGGCCCTCACCCACCGGGACACACTCAGGGGTCTCAGGCATGGAAGGCCCGGCTGGGAGGGACTCCTCTGGGCTGTGTGTGTGTGTGTGTGTGTGTGTGTGTGTGTGTGTGTGTGTGTGTGTGTGTCAGGGTCCCCAGGCACCACCTAAAGCCCACACCCTCCCTCCAAGGTCCTTAGACCGTCAGCTGCATTTCATAAGAGTGAACACCAGAGGGCACCACACACCAAAGGAAAGAGCCCATGACTGAGACCTGGCATCGGAGCCAGACCTGTATTTCCCGCCACTGGCCACTCGCAGGCAGAGAGAAGAGCTCTCTCTTGGCTCCCCTCAGTCTTCCTTCCCGGACCTCCTGCAGCCTCCTGGCTCTATCAGAGCAGGAAAGGGACGGAGGTGGGTTTTACTAACCCCGCTGTGCAGAGGGGACACAAGGAAGGCCCACGCCCAGGCTCTGGTCACCGGGGCCCCGTCTCCGCAGCCTCAGGCCCGGGTGAGTCACCTGCCCGCAGACCTCATTCACCCTCAGAATCGGGCACTTCATTTGGCGTCTGCTGAGCACCTGTGAGCTCCCAGGCACCCTGCCCAGCGCTGGGCTAGAGGGAGACGGAGGAGGACCCCACACTGAGCTTCAAGGCCCCCCCCCCCACCGGGCGAGACAGCCAGTGCTGGTCAGGAGGCTAATGTCCAGGTGCCTGTCTGAACCCTCGGAGCCACAGCTTCACTGAGATCCTTGCCCTTATTAGAAGGTCCATCTGGGATCCATCTACCTTCCCCCACAGCCAATGTCTAACATGGGCCACTCCTCAGGCTCCATAGCCCTTTCCTGGCCAAATATCACCTCTTTCCTGTCTCCCCCAGGACTCCCCCCCAAACATATAAACACAGACACACACAGTCACTGCTGCTCAGAATAGGGCAACCTCGTGGGAAGGCCCCGGAAGCACTTTCTTTCTTCCTTCCTCCCTCCCTCCCTCCCTCCCTCCCTCTCTCTCTCTCTCTCTCTCTCTCTTTCTTTCTTTCTTTTCTTTTTTTTTTTTTTTTAAATATTTTATTGATTTTTTTTACAGAGAGGAAAGGAGAGAGATAGAAAGCTAGAAACATCCATGAGAGAAACATCGATCAACTACCTCTTGCACGCCCCCTACTGGGGATGTGCCAGCAACCAAGTTACATGCCCTTGACGGGAATCGAACCTGGGACCTTTCAGCCTGCAGGCCGAGGCTCTTCTATCCATTGAGCCAAATCAGTTTTGGCAGCACTTCCTTTCTTCCCCCCCCCCTCCTGGGCCACTGCCCACCACCCCATCCACGGACCCCTCCCTTAATCCCCCTCTTGGCCTGGCATCCAAGGCCTGAGAATATCTGTCCCCAACCATTAGCACCCTTCCACTCTCCAGGTGCTGCCCCGGGTTTGCGCCCAGGAGGTGCCGGGACTTATTGCCCCACAAACCACAGCGTGCCTTTATCTACCCCCCCCCCCCCCACTCCGAACATGAAATCAGCCATCTCTGGCATGCGTGTGCTACGCAGAATGCCCGCAGGAGGACCTCAGCTGTCACCGTGAGCAAACAGGAAAAAGAAAACGAAAAGCAGGCTGCTCCTCAGGGCCCCGGTGCCCCAGCCACAGTGCCACCCCTGGCGGCACGGGGTCAGCCGCGCACGGGCTCAGGAATGCCACATGAGTCAGTGAGGTGGGTAGTGGTTGCTATTGAGGTTGATGGAAATAATCTCTTTTTTTTCCTTCTTCACAGCAAAAGCAGTACACATTAGCCGGGGAGAAACGAGGCGCTGGGACTTTTTAGACATAACCAACGGCAAGGTGTGCCTGCCGCCGACCCCCAGACACCACGGGGAAGCCTGGGAGGGTGCACAGGCCACGCACCTGTCTTTCCTCTTGTACAGAATGAGCTCGGGCTGTACCTGCGGCTCAGAACCTGCCTTATGTATTTATTTATTTATTTATTTTTAATCCTCATCCAAGGATAGGTGCCCCCTCTCTCCCCGATTGATTCTAGAGACAGAGGAAGGAGAAGGAGAGAGAGAAACACGGATGTAAGAGGAAAGCATTCATTGGTCGCCTCAGGCATGTGACCTGACCAGGAACCTAACCCACAACCCTTCAGTGCATGGGATGGCGTTCTAACCACTGAACACCCCTGGCCAGGGTGCCTTTTTTTTTTTTATTTCCCCCTGTATTTTTATTGACTAATAGACAAATAACATTATTTTCATACTAAAGAACATACATAGTTAATGCCCTTCAATTTTTTTAAACGAACAGTAGACTGTAGTTTTGAACTTTGACTCCCATATTTCATTAATTATTTTAAGTCATATATTTATTTTCAAGATTTAGGGGATATCAGTGCATTAAAAATTCCATTTTATACAGGTAAATAATTTAATATTTGGTACTGACACTTATAAGAAAATTTCACTGAGTTTATTTTATATAGAATTGTGGTTTAAAAATAACTGAAGAACTAACATTACTATATAGACATATCTTGAAAAATCTCATCTTTGATAAAAGAACACAGTTGATTAAATTTATTTAAGTCGTTGGTCAAGGGTGCCTTTTTTTATTGGACAATATGTTGGGAGCAAAAGTATCTCATGCTTATGGAGACTTGCTCCGTGCCAGGCACTGTACTGAGCAGGTTGCATGCAGGAGCTCATGTAATCAACCGCCTGGGGTTGGCTATTTACTGTCCCCGTTTTACAGACGAGAAAACCAAAGGCCGAGGGCTCTGGTGATCCTCAGAGGCGGTCAGAGACAGGCAGCGCTCTGGCCCGGAATGCAGGGGGCTGGGCTCCAGCTCTCCTCCCCCACCCGGGGACTCAGTCTTCCCTGTCTGTGAAATGGGAGCGTGGGGGGCTGGGCCAGAGGACCTTTTCCATCGAAGAGGCCCTCGCCCCGCTCACAGAGGCTGCCTCCTCCGAGGCCTCCCTTCACCCCCGTTCTCAGGCTGACTCTTATAACTAACGCTCAGCCAGGCTGCTCTAAGCTCTTCATTCAACCCTCCCCAAACCCTGACAAGGTGCGGGTATTTCTATCCCTCCTTACAAGTAAGGAAACTGAGGCACAGGCAGCTAAAGTAACCTACCCGATGTCACTTCAGCAGTAAGAGGCAGAGTCAAGATCCAAGCCCAGACCCATCCAGTCCCACGGCCTGTGCTATGACCAGCGGCTTTCCAATGCTCCCTACCCACAGCAAGAGATGCACTCCACTCAGCAAGCACGCATCCTACATAATAAATCCCCCAAATGCACATCAATCAAACAGCGGAACCACTGGTCGCTATGGCATGCTCTGACCACCAGGGGGCAGACGCTCAGTGCAGGAGCTGCCCCTTGTGGCCAGTGTGCTCCCACAGGGGCCTCACCGCTCAGCCAGAAGCCAGGCTCATGGCTGAGTGCAATGGCGGGCGGTGGTCTCTGCAGGAGGGCGGTAAGGAGCGAGGGGTAGAGGGGACCTGGACTGTGAGAGGGCACAGGCCAGGCTGAGGGACCCTTTCCTCACCGCCCACCCCCACCGGTGCATGAAATTGCATGCCCTGGGCCTCTAGCATGTCAATAATGAACTGGAATAAAGACTGTCGTGAGCTAAAAACCTACCCACACTACCTGGGAAGCTCTGTGCTATAGCTTCCTCTAGTCCATTGTGTACGATTCCTGCTTTCAAGCCTCTGGACGGACGGGGACCTGCAGTTGGAATTTCCTTGCTCATGCTGTTCCCTCCCTCTCTGCCCCAGGGAATCCCTTCTAAGTGGACTCAGTTTTTCTCCTTTGAGCTCAGAAGCAGCCAGCACAGCCCTGGGACCCCCACTTCCGAGGGGAGGGAACTGAGGACCAGCGCGGGACAGGCCAGGTCCCGCTGGGTCACCCAGAGGGCACTGGGGGCAAGGTCTGGAGATGGGCTGAGGGCAGACCCTGCATGGCTGGCCTTCGGCACTGAGGGGATTTCAGCCTCCCAGCACCTCCATCGAGCACCTGCTCTTTGCAGGGCGTCTTACAGCACCAGGTTTGGGCCAGTTCATCTCCGCAGCAACCCAGGCATTGGGGTGGGGGCGCCCCTCGTTACCGCGGAGGCAGCCGGACTCAGAGGCCTGTCGCTTGGCCAAGGCCACAGGGCCTGTCACACCGGGTCTGGTTTGGGTCCCGGATGTGTTCGCAGAGGCCTGACATAACAGATGCTCAGTGCACACGCGGTCCGGCGACCCAGAGGCCCCCCTCGGCCCTGGCTCCGGGCTCCTCACCAGCCCCCTGGCAGGGCAGCAGAAACTGAACTCCGGGACAGTTCCGGGCTTGCTGGGGTTGTGCCCCAGGCCAGGGTCCCCGGGGGTGAGCACTCCCTGCTGAGTTTCGGTTCCAGGTCCGTGCACGCTCACCAGGCCCTGCCCTGTCAGCTGAGAGAGAGAGAGGGAGGGAGGGAGGGATCCAGGCCGGTCCCCTGGGCTGGGTGGAGGAGCCTGGCCGGCGCCTGTGCTCAGCGGCCTCTCCCACCCCTGCCGCTCCCCGCTCCCCGCTCCCCATCCCCCGCTCCCCGTCCCCGCTCCCCGTCCCCGCTCCGCTCTCTGGGTGCTGGGCCTCCTGTGGGGCCAGAGAACTCAGGGCCTCCCTCCAGCCTGAACCCAATTCCCACTCTTGGGTCTTCCTTCCTCAGCTCCGGCCTTTCCCCTGAGCGAGTGTTTGGCTGAGAGGCTGAGCCTCAGTCTGACCCCGGCTGAGGTCACGCTGCCCCTGGTGGGGAGGAGAGAGAGCCTAGCAGTCCGTTCCTCTCAGGCTGTGTGTTAAGGCCGAGGGGACCCTGCGGTCCTAAGCGAGGGCCCCTTCCTTGAACAGAAAGGGATCCTGCACCCCCAGAAGGAAGAAAAGAGCTGACTCAGGAGACGGTTCTGGAGCTGGGAGGGGAGGAGGGGCAGAGGGAGGGTTGCACGCCAGGGCAGAGAGCCAACAGCTGGCTTTGACAGGGTGATGCATGGCTTGGCAGGTGCCAAATGTTCCAGGGGTGTGGCGTTTTCACCTCCACCCTCTTCCCTGCCCACCGGGGCCCCACCCCTCCTAAAGAGGTGGCTCAACACTCCCTTCCTCCAGGAAGCCTTCCTGGGTTTGACCCGCCCTCCACTGTCCGGCATCACTTTTCATTCTCTGTGAGGAAAGGGGGTGAGACCAAGTCCAAGCCTGGTGCACGCTCAGCTGCGAGCTCACACGGGAGAGAAGTGAGGGTACACATCGCAAGAGGCTTGGTCCTCCCCCCAACCCACAGTGAAATGCTGGGTCCCCCTGGCCTGGCCCTCAGAACCAGATTCCAGGTGAAGCACACACACACACACACACACACACACACATACACACACACACACACACACACACACACACACACACACCATCACTCGATCACCCAATCTTGTTCGGGGTCAGGAACAGTAGATGTTTCCAAAGTGAATTCTGAATGCCGCCCATCAACATGCACCACGTGGCTCTCCCACCAGATCCAGAGAGGCCTGTTGTCAAACAGATTGGGGCCATGGAGTTTCGGAGTTAAACATTGCTAATGCAATGTCTGCATTGCAGGGCTTCTCAGATCCTTGACTAGTGAGTACACATTATGAATCTCCGAGCATCTGCATGTTCCCAAATTTACGTGACCTCACAATTTTTATTTATTTATTTTTTTTATAGTGAAGCATCTCATGAGCCTAGCGTGTCTCTGAGCACCTTTGGACGATGCTGGGATGCAGAATATACTAGAAAAGGACAGGCCCATCTGCGCAATGACTTCCGACAGCACAACATATGGGCAGGGGCTGCCATGGAGGAACAGCTCATTGCAATGACTTAGAACAAGACAATACGCGTTCAGCCAATCAGAACTTAACAAGAGACTGTTCCTTCAGAGGCAGGGGCATGGACGGACAGGGGCATGGACGGATGGGGGTTCAGCCAGAGAGCCGGGGGCGGCCCCGCTGTGCCACCACGCTCTCTGGACAAGTCACTTTCCCGCTCTGGCCATTCCCACCTGTCCGATGAGGGGGCTGGAGGATGTGATTGAGGAGGCCGGGAGGGATGTCCCACAGCTTTTAGCCCCCCCCCATTGTTTGGCTCTTCCCAATTCCTTCCTCTTAATCAAGCCCCTCAACCAATACCCTCTCTCTTAATCAGCCCAGACCCTGCTCCGCTCCCTTCTTCACCACTTTCCTTCTGTGCAAACACTTCCTGAGCTGCAAGATCTGGCTTCTCCTCCGTGAAGGCTAAAGCCCCCTTTTAGGCTGCCCCCGCCCCTCAGCATCCCCCTCTCTCAGGTGGCCCCCACATGCACAGCCACAGCCTCTGAACTTCTGTCAGATTTCTGGAAAGATAATCTGTCTATGTGACAGGCATTGGGGTAAACATGTACGCATGCCAATTTATTTGATTCCCTCAACAACTCTGCTCTTTTCCCAACTAACAGATGGGGAAAGTGAGTCCAGAATGGTTAGGTAACCTGCCTACAGACACACAGCCGATGTATTGGAGCTGGGATTCGAAGCCAGGCAGTGTGGCTGTAAGCTGTGCTGTCCAATAGAGTAGCCTCCAGCCACATGCACACTGGAAATATGGTTTGTCTGAACCGATGTGTGCTGTGAGTATTTAATGCACACCAGCTTTTGAAGACTTGGAATGACAAAAAGAATGTAAAACATCACAATGCAAAATATTCTTTGCATTGTTTACATGGTGAAATGACATTTTAGATGTATTTTGAGTTAAATAAATAAAATACATTATTAAAGTTATTTCACGTTTTCCTTTTACTTGTTGATGTGGCTACTACCTGAGTTGTGTATGTCTCACGTTATATTATATCTCAATTGGACACTGCTGCTCCAAAACCTGTGCTCACACTATGGAATGGCATGCCTTTTGGGGTCAGGAAAGTGGTGGTGGGGTGACAAGAGTAGTGGTGGTTGTGGAAGTGGTGAAGGGATGAGGATTGTGGTGGTGGTGATGATGATGATGATGGTGGTGCTGCCTGTGGTGGTGGAAGTGGTGAAGATGGTGCTGATGGTGGTGGTGGAAGTAGTGAAGATGGTGGTGATGGTGGTGGTGCTGAAAGTGGTGAAGATGATGGTGATGGTAGTGGTGGTGGGGTTAAGGGTGGTGGTGGAAGTGGTGAAGATGGTGTGAGGTGGTAGTGATGGTAGTGGTGAAGATGGTGGTGGTGGTGCTGGTAGCAGTGAAGGTGGTGGTGGTGGTGGTGATACTGGTGAAGATGGTGGTGAAGGTGGTGGTGAAGATGGTTATGGTGTTGAGGGTGGTGGTAGAAGTGGTGAAGATGGTGGTGAAGAGGGGATGGTGGTGGTGATGCTGGTGAAGGTGGTGGTGAAGGTGGTGGTGATGAGGGTGGTGGTGGAAGTGGTGAAAATGGTGATGAAGGTGGTGGTGAAGGTGGTGGTGGTGGTGATACTGGTGAAGATGGTGGTGAAGGTGGTGGTGATGAGGGTGGTGGTGGAAGTGGTGAAGATGGTGGTGAAGGTGGTGGTGAAGAGGGGATGGTGGTGGTGATGCTGGTGAAAATGGTGGTACTGATATTGATGGCAGTGGGGGAGGTAATGACAGTGGGAGGGTGGTGATAGTGGGAGGTGATAGACAAAGTCTTATCATTTATAGTATCTAATATTTTAAAAGAAACATCTGTTTTTCTCAAAAAATACACATTCATTGTAAAATATTTAAATAGTACAGAGAAAGTGGAAACTCTCTCTTTATTCTTTTGCTTCAGAGATGGCTATAGTTTGGTGATGTGCGATCGCTCTCTGAATTGCAGCTCTCCCACTCGTACTCCACACACCGCACTCTCTCGGGCTTCCAATCCTTCTGCACTGTCTGCAGAAAATCTCCTTTACCGTGTTTTCCTTCTGCACCTATTGCTAAGCCTTCCACCGGCCTCTGTGATTCTTAGCAAGAAGGGAGTCCCAGACAATAGCAGAGTGTAAGGCCCTAGATCTCACATGGCCGACATTCTACAAGGAATGACAATGAATCCACCCAACATGTTCAGAATATATGTTTGATAACATAATTGTTTTAAAATAAAGGAAAAAAGGGGCAGAGTGGATTGAGCATGGTGGTCAGAGAGGGACTCTGAAGGGATGGCACCTGAGCTGAGACATGAATGGCAGGAGACAGGGAGCCCTGGGAAGTTAGGGGGAGAACATCCCGGGGAGAGGAGATAGTAATGCAGGAGGCACAAGGTGGCAGGCCCCGAGGCCTGCGGCACAGGAGCAGGGGTAGTGGTGGAGGCCGATGGAGAAGGAGAGGTGGGCAGAGACCAGACGGGACTGGATCTTGAGGTCATGGTGAGAGAAGCGTGGCTTTTATTCCTAACGTGATAGGAAGTCAGCGAGAAGCTCCGTGCAGGGAGGCCTACAATCTGATTTACATTCTTAAAATACCTCCCTGGCACCATGTGGAGGAGCACTGTGGAAGGGCTGGGCGGACAGAATAGCAGGTTAGAAGTGACTGGGGACTTGGACCAGGTTGACCAGGGTGGCGAGAAGCAGTCAGATGTGGAACACATACACTGAGTGGCCAGACACTTATGACCACCTGAAATTAGCCGTACACCGCATCGTATGGGACACGGAAGCCGAAGGCCTGTTCGAACACCTTTGCTGTCTGCAGTTACCAAGATAAAACGTCTCCAATTCGCAGGAACACAAGGATTGGACTGTCGAGCGTTGGACACAAGTCATATGGTCCGATGAATCACGGTTCCAGGTGCATCATGCAGATGGCAGAGTGAGAATTTCGAGGAAACAGCCTGAAAGCATGCACCCCACATGCATGACTACAACCCTTCAAGCTGGTGTGGGCAGTGTTATGGTTTGGGGCATGTTTTCCTGGTATGATTTGGGGCATGTTTTCCTGGTATGACTTGGGGCATGTTTTCCTGGTATGATTTCCTTTAATTCATGTGGAACAACGTCTGAATAGCATGACATACCTAAGTATCGTTGCTGATCAAGTTCATCCTGTCATGTTGATGGCGTATCCCAATGGAGATGGCTTCTTCCAACTAGACAATGCGCCATGCCACGGTGCTCGTATTGTGCAGGAGTGGTTTCAGGAACATGAGGGAGACTTTACCTTGCTTAGGTGGCCCCCACCATCACCAGATCTCAACCCAATGGATCATTTGTGGGAGGAAGTTAAAAGAGCCATCAGGCAGCTGGTTCCACAACCATCCAATCTCACAGAACAGGACAGGGCTATTCACCAGGCATGGTGTCAGATTCCCCCATCACCTTCCAACATCTCGTGAAGTCATATATAATATATATATATATATATATATATATATATATATATATATATATATATATATTATATATGACTGATTTCAAGGAAGGAAGGAAAGGGAGAGAGATAGAAACATCAATGATGAAAGAGAATCATTGTTGATCAGTTGCCTCCTGAACACCCCCTACTTGGGGATTGAGCCCTCAACTTGGGCATGTGCCCTGACTGGGAACTGAACCATCACCTCATAGTTCATAGGCCGTGCTCAATCACTGAGCCACACCGGCTGAGCAGATGTGGGATCTATTTTGACAGTAGACTCACAGGTGCTGGTGGATAGGAGGTGGGGCCTGACGGAAGAAGGGGAATCCAAGAGGACTCCTGGGTTTCAGACTTGAGATCTTTCACTGGGCTGGGAGCTCGGGGAATAAGCAGGGAGAGGGGTGATGGTCAGAGTCTGGCTTGGGGACATGTTAACCTGGAGATTTCACAAGACATCCCGGTGGCCTGGCAGAGGGGTCAGGGGGCATGTGAATCCAGCCCGGGGCGGGGGACTGGGACGCACCCCGTTGGAAACCGTCAGCATAGAGATGGGACTGGGCAGTCATCCGCCTTCTCCGCCCAGCCCAGCGCTCTCCCAGGGAAGGGGGGCCTCTGGGGGGTGATGCAGAGCCCTGCCCTCCTCTTCCCCCCCTGCCTGGGCCCTCGTTCCCTGGGCAAACAGCCCCGGGCCTGCCAGGCCGCTGTTTCAGAAGAGCGTTCCAGTTTGGCAAAGCAAATACAGCCACGCAGAAAGGCAACACCTTGCAGAACAGCACCAGGCCCCCCAAAGGGGACGTTTCTTGGTCTTTTCTTTAACTTTCTCAACTGGCCTCGGGCCAAGAATGTGTCCCGTGTTTTCCCCTGAGGGCCTCCGCCCCACCGCCCTCCCAGTCCCTGGTGTCTGGGATTCCCAGAGCGTTAAGCTCCCACTGCAGGAGGGAAACCTCAGACTGGGCCCAGAGGCGCACAGCCGTCCCCGGCCCTCCTCCACCCGCCCACGGAGCCCGGGCTCCCAGGGTGACGGTGGGAACGAGTGAGAGCGCTGGAGCGGGGCTGCCTGCATGGGCAGGTCCCTTCCCTCTCTGGGCCTCAGTCTCCCAATCTGCAAAATGGGGGGATAGCACTGCTGTGTCATGAAGAGGGAGTTCACCTACGTGAAGCTTAGGCTGGTGCCTGGTGAGTAGTTAGTGCTCCCTCCACAAGTGGTAGCAGTTATTATGGTTTCCCTGGGCTCGGTCCAGACAGAGAACGTCACCCCTGGGGGCCTCGGCCTCTCGTCGGTAGCAGAAGCTGCCTACCAGGCTGTGGGGCGCACGGGGGCGATCCAGGTGAAGCAGAGTCCCCCCTGAGTGCTGCGTGGAGGGGGTGGCAAGCAGGGGGGCTCCTAGCCCGGGCCTCTGGAGCCGGCGGGCCTCTGACCCCGCAGCCCAGGCAGAGACCCGCTCCCTGGCACACTTCCCTGCCCAGATGCCTCCTGAGGAAGCCTGGAGCCCCACCATCATCGCTTCACTTCCTTGGCGTAGCACCAGCCTTTGTTAAAACACAGATGGCCCAGGGAAGAGTCACCATCCCGTCTCCTATCGTGCACCCCGCGGTGTGAGGGCGGTTATGACTGTTTGAGGAATCCGGGAAGGGAAAGCCTGCTCTCCCACACGCCCCTGCCCCGGGCTGGCCTGCCCCTCACCTGCCCGCAGGCACCATCCTCCCCGGCCTCTTCCCAGTCCCACACAGGACTGTGACCGCCCCCTCCCAGCAGCCTGCACGCCGACAGAAGCCCCACCAGGCTCGCCGGGGACTCAGTGCTCCTCTGGCTGGGGCCTCTGCACTGGCCACGTTGCCCTCCCGAGCAGGGGTGGGTGAGAGGGGGGGGACTCGCCTGACTCCCCACCTAACACTCCCCCCCAACCCCCCAGTTTCCCTTTATCCCACTTCATGTTCTCCACAGCCGTTATCGTGATCAGAAACTATGCTCTTTATTTATCCACAAGGTGCCTATTAATAGTCTTCCCCAACCAGAATGGCTAGCTTCCTGGGAGAGGGACCGGCCTGCCCTCAGCCCCTCGTCAGGCCAAAGGCACCGGCGCCCTGATGCCCAGTGAGCACGGGAAGCAGGCCGGAAAGTGTTGTCTGTCTTTAACACGCAGCATGCCCTCACCTTCGCCCACACAGAAGCCAGGGTCCTTGCCCCTGAGCCTCCAGAGTCTGCGTCTCTTCCTCTCTTCCGTGGCCAGTGACTTCCTTCTTTGAGGACCATGGTCCGTCTTCCAGGACCTGCTGTGAGCTCCTGGGGTGGGGGTGTGGGGCAGGGACCAGGGCTCGCTGATGTCTGTATCCTCCCCAGAGCAGGGTACAAAGGAGGTTCTTAAAAAACCCAGATGGGGCCCTGACCGGTTTGGCTCAGCAGATAGAGTGTCGGCCTGTGGACTGAAGGGTCCCAGGTTCGATTCCAGGCAAGGGCATGTACCTTGGTTGCAGGCACATCCCCAGTGGGGGGTGTGCAGGAGGAGGCTGGTTGATGATTCTCTCTTTGATGTTTCTAACTCTCTATCCTTTTCCCTTCCTCTCTGTAAAAAAATCAATAATATATATATATATTTAAAAAATATATTTTATTGATTTTTCACAGAGAGGAAGAGAGAGGGATAGAGAGTTAGAAACATCGATGAGAGAGAATCATCGATCAGCTGCCTCTGCACACCCCCCACTGGGGATGTGCCCGCAACCAAGGTACATGCCCTTGACCGGAATCGAACCTGGGACCTTTCAGTCTGCGGGCCGACGCTCAATCCACTGAGACAAACCGGTCCTGGCTAAAATATATTTTTAAAAAGACATAAAAAAAACACCCAGATGGGGACAGTGGGGAGGGATAAGAAGGGCCCTGTGACTTACTGGTTGTCTTAGGGGCTGAGGGACAAATCCATCTCCCTACGCAGCAGGTCAGAGATGGCTGCCAACCCTTTGGTTGCCCCTGGCCTTGAACCCTGGTGGGCCTGTGACTGCTTTGACCGACAGAACAGAGCAGAAGCGGTGCCCTTCCGGGTCCCAGCTCGGTTTGTACCCACGGGCACGCTAATCCCTGAGCTGCACGTGGGCAGGTCTCACCTCCTTGGCTGGTGACGTCACAGAGAGGCCCCAAGACCCCATTGAGAGGGAGAGCGGCCGGCTGCACCCGGCTCACAGTAGCCCTGGCCCAGCCGCCAGGACTGCGGGGGAAGCCGATGGACCCTTCACACCAGCCCGGCTGCCATGGGCACCAAGCAGCCTCAGCAACGCCACGCGGAGCCAGTGGCTGCCCGCCGACCCCTGCCTGAATTCCTGACCCATGAGCCCAGCAGGTGGAACTGAGTGCTTGTGGGAAACCACCAACTCTGCAATAGGTCATTGGGACACATGTCAGCTCTACGTGTTGCAAGTGGCTGCCTAGGACTCGGCCTTGAGCAGGAGGCCAGCGCTGTGGCTGGGCCTGGAGTGGGGGGTTCTGTGATCTGCTAGTGATGTCTGCCACGGGTGCAGGGAGGGAGGCTGGCAGTTCCCTGTGCTGTGCTTCTCATGTTCCCGGGAATTATATGCTGCATACGGGACAACTAGATTTCCTTTAGTCCTTGCAGGGAGGGCTTGTCATCCCATTTTATAGGAGAGAAGACTGAGGAACGGAGTTATATATACAATTTGCCCAAGGTCACTCAGCCAACAGGGGGCAGAGTAGGTTCTGTGGCTCCAAAGTGCACTTTCCCCCACGCACCCAGGTGAGAGCCCGGCCATTTCCCCAGAGGCAGGTGCCCTCAGCACGGCCTCCAAAAGCGCCCTCCGTTCTGACGGATGGGTCACCCCTCATCCTGCCTTCTGCTTGCCAGCCCTCGGGCCTCACAGCTCGGCCCGGCTCTCCTCCGGGGCTGGGGACAGCTGGCCCCGGGCCAGCGTCGCCAGGGCCCCAGCACTGCCGGGTTTCCCCTCCTGTCATGGGAGGCTGGCGCTTAGGTATCTCTCAAGGGTGGAACCACGTACCTTTGTGAAGAGCTTAGTGCAATTACCCCTTTCATGGCTCCCACAGGCAGGCAACGTCAAGTGCTCGGTGCAAGGTCCTCAGAGAGCAGCGGCCCAGCGTTCTTAGGGGAGTGGGAAGCCCTGGGGGGGGGGGGGGGATGGAGGGGGAGGGAGGAGTGGGGCAGGGAGGGGGTAGCAGGTGGGAGGGGGGCAGTTAGAACTCGGGCCCTGCTCCACCCCATCCTGGAGGTGTGATCTTGAACTAGTGACTTCTTCATTCTGACTCAGTGTTTCCACCTGTCAAGTGCGGATTATTAGACTTGCCTTGCATGGTAATGCTGAAGTTAAAAGGACTGAATGTAACTGAATTTAGAACAATGCCTGGCACACATTGGTGCTTATTAAATATTTCTTGATGGATGGATGGATGAATGAATGAATGAATGGCTGGATAAAGACCTTACCACGTGAGGTGTGTACTCAGGTCTGGACCCCATGCTGGCGGGCTGACTGCACCCACGGTGCCTGGCCCAGAGCAGGCACCTAGTACACATTTGACAAACTCATTCTTCTCAGTCCAACCCATGGAAGTCGTTTCCAGTCGCAATAAAAAAATCGCACGACACATTCCAGAGCAGACAGGGTTTGTTCAGGTGATGGCGTTACCTGTGCCCGTCAGACCCCGTATCAGGCAGCCGCATCTGGGAACCAGGAAGTGAGGAGAGAAGACTCTGAATGCACGAAACCAGCGGAATAAAGGTCGTGCACTGGTCCCTGTGGCTTTTCTCCCATGAGCACCCTCTGGCCTCATTGTTAGCCTGGTCACCCGTGGTTTGCAAGCGAATCCAAAGAGGAGGATCTGATGGTTTGTAGCCCACCTCAGACGAGAAGGAGCGATCTGGGGGTGGAGAGGAAGGGGGCGCCAGGCCGTCTCCATCCTGTTCCAGGATGGCCTCCATCCCTGTCTCAGGGTCTGAGGGAGCTGTTCTCCGGGAAGAGGGGTCACCGGCCCGAGTGGCTTCCTAGGCCGGTCGGGGATCGGGAAGACAGGACTTCAGAAGGCAGGCCTCCCACAGGCCCCGGGCCTCTGCTTCCCTCTGGGCCTCGCGCTCTGTGATCTGGACCTGGTGGGGCCTGGTGCTCTAGCTGGCGGGGGGCGGAGAGGGGACTGTGCACACGGAGTGGACAGAAGCTGGGCATTTGCTGAGGTTGCTGAGCCCAAAGCTGGGGGCGGGGATGGCATGTGACACCGAGAGCTTAGCCGTGTGTCGTCCTTCCCTCATACCCCCTCTGGCTTTAAAGCATCTTGGTCAAAGGGTCCCAGCGGTGCTTGGCGAGGGAAGAAGAGAACTCCAAGGCCACGCGGGACCCAGATCATTGGAGGGACGGGCGTCCCTCCCCCAGACAGCGGGGTCAGCCGGAGGGTGACTGACACGGAAGGACACGGAGCCTTGGAGCAGGAGGTTGGGCCAGCGGATTCCTTATAAAGCCGCGCCCCCCCCCCCCCCCCCCCCCCCGAGGTTAGAAGCTGATTCAGATCTGGAGCTGGGGGATCTGGGGAGACTCCGAGACCATTTTTCCGGCTTCCATTAGGATGGCTCCACACGCTGGTCACAGCCTGGGTGACCACGCTGAACCGCTCACTGGGTACGGGGGGCACAGACCCTGCCCCTGCAGGGCAGCTGCTCTCCCACAGTCAGGGCTTCTACCCGAACTGTTCAATGAGGAAAGTAGAAACGTTGGTAAGCACGGACCTTTTGTTGATGTGAATGAACTCACTCGCTATACAGGGTGTCCCAAAAAGTGTATACACGTTTGGGATAATTATTGATCCCAATGGAAAGAAACATCCATTGGGCTCTCAAAAACGTCCGTGTACACATTTTGGGGGGACACCCTGTATGTGCTGGGCACATATGTGTGATCGCTGCAGTAACAGACACAGCAGTGACCAGAGCAGAGGAGACCCCTGGCCTCACGCAGATGACACCCTAGTGAGAGAAACAGACAACAATGGGAAGAAAGTAAGTCGGAGAGCGTGCTCACATGGCAGTGTGAAGGAGGAACGTGCAGGGGACAAGAATAACCTATCATTCCTTTTTGATCTTGTGTGCATGTCTGCCTGTTAATACACTGAACAAATAAAAAAGCTAAATATATGCTTAGTTTTAAAAATGTATATTTTTTACATCTGTAATACTGTCAACAATAAAAAATATATATCATATATATTTTTTGCTGAGTTTTGCATTTTCCTCTTATATTTAAAGGCAATTCTTAAACACATCACAAAATCCCATTTGTATTTTGAAAAGATGTTTCATGTAAGTTAGGGGTGTCGAACTCAATCAGAGAAGGGGCCAAAATCTAAAATCCAGCCTAAATCGCGGGCCGAATGGTTTACTGAACAGTCATAAACTGACAATGTCATAAACTGACAGTGGAGTGCAGTGATGACAGCGCGGTGCGGGCCACATTGCAAGGCCTGGCGGGCTGGATTTGGCCCGCGGGCCTTGTGTTTGACACATGTGATGTAAGTAAAAACCACCTAAGTTCTTTTATGGAATGCAATAGGTAAAAGATAATTGTATTATAAATACAAAGTAGAATCTACACTAATAAAAGAGAGAGATGCAAATTGACTGTACCTTTGCAACACCCACCAGCCAATCAGGAGTGAGTATGCAAATTAACCCAACAAAGCTGGTGGGTTAATTTGCATATGCAGGAGCTGCGAAAGCAGGGGTGGGGCAGGATGCTTGCACCACCTCAGCTGCTCCAGGCCTCTGGGCAGAGTGGGAAGGCAGAAAAGTGACTCTGGGTCAGAGTGAAGGCAGAAAGGTGGCTCTGGCCAGAGCGAATGTGATGCTGGCAGCCAGGGGAAGGAAGGCCCATTGTTGCATGAATCTTTGTGCATCAGGCCTCTAGCACATTGATAAAGTGGCATACCTGCTTTCCTGCAACATGATTCTTGAGGGCGTTCCCAGAGTGTAAGGGATGCTGAACAGGGTGCAGGTGCTCGCAAGTAGCTAGGGACACTGCTCTGCACCCTGACTGCCAGCTACTGCCCATTCCCACTGTCACCACGGGCAGGTGTCTTCCCCGGAGGCTCCGTTTTCTCATCTATAATTATGCCAATGTTAGTGCAGGAAACAGAAGCCAGTCAGGTATTCAAACAGGAGGATTCAACACAGGGAACTCGGGGCTTACCCAGTCATTGGAAAGGCTGAGTGAGAACGGTCTAGGAGGGGCTTCTGGGGTGTGTCCAGAACTGACCCACCAGGGTCACTGTCAACCACGGGGTGGGAAGGCAGGTTTTGAAGCCATTGTCACTGCCTCTGGGAACCTAAGAGGCACTGGACTCTTCGGCAGAAAAACCTCATATTTCCCCAAACGCTGCTGACTGGCAGAAGCAGCTAAAAGGAGAGGAAAGGGGCCTTGCCTCTCTGCCACCTACTAACATTCCAGGATTTAATCGGCAGACTCTAATTCATAGCCTGAGCCCTATATGCAAGACAGTCTGGGAAATGTAGCTTTAGCTTCCCAACCTTCTCACAAAAGGTGAGAGAGTCTGGGTCCTCTGAGAAGGAGATGCTAAGCAACAATTCAGCAGGCCAGGGGAATGCCTGAAAAAGAGAAAATGGGGAGGGAGCCGGCTGAGGCCGGGAGAGCTGTCAGATTACAAAGCGAGTTGACTCCACATGAAGGAGAGACAGAGAGAAGCCTGGGCAGCACATCTAAGAAAGTTTCAGCAAGGCCATCGGAGAATCCCAGACCCTAAACTGGCCAACCTGGGCATGCGCTCTTGACCAGAATCGAACCCGGGACCCTTTAGTCCACAGGCTGACGCTCTATCCACTGAGCCAAACTGGCGAGGGCCCACTCTTAAAAACTATTCAGGGGTTTGATGGGTTGTATCTATGGCTGATGCTCATTTTTGAAATTGAACCTGAGAAATGTCAGTAATCTACACCTATTCATTCATTCATTCATTCAGAGCAGTGCTTCTCCAATGGGGGTGACTTGGCATTCCAGGGGACGCTCAGCAGTGTCTGGGACACTTTTGTTTGGCATAGCTGGGGCTTGGGAGGAGCTACTGGCATCTGGTGGGCAGAGGCCAGCAATGCTGCCACTTCCTACACAGCCCAGGGCAGCCCCCATGGCAGAGAATTACCTGGCCTGGAATGCCAGGAGTGCCACAGTTGAGAAACCCTGACTTAAAGTAAGGATAATAAACTCATCACATGCTGACATTAAAAGAAAAAAAATCTATATATATAAAAGGCTAATAGACAAAGTGTCCCCTTGGGAGTTCCACCAGGAGACTGGGAGTTCGACACCAGGGGGCAGTGTGGAATGAAGGAAGGCCCCGGCAGGGCTGGTCATCAGCCAGGCCTAGGATCCCTACCTGTGCATGAATTTCATGCACCGGGCCTCTGGTGTTATATATATATATATATATATATATATATATATATATATATATATATATAAATAGCAATATTTCCGAAATAAAACAAACAAAACAAAACACTGAGAAGAGCGGCATCATTTTCGATTTTTGCAGACTCTTCAATGCCTGGTTTCACAGGGGACAGCGAGAGCTTGTGTCCACCACTTCACCCGGTCTTGGCAATATCATCCTGTGTCATGTCGCTCCCGGAACACTCCAGAGAAAGAGGGTGAACACGCCAGCAGCATCTCCATACGATGATGAAAACAGTTTTGACCCGACGGAGCCCCTCCAGGGGTCTCTGGGACCCCAAGCTCCCCACAGGCCGCCTTGGGGGAACTGCTGCTGGAGGAAGACACTCCCAGACTATTTCTAGAAACAACCACTGTGTTTTGGGTGTGGACACACCTGGCCCCGCTGTCCCAGGGGGAGGGCCGCGTGGGAAGAAATTGGTGAAAAGCCCAATGCGCCTGCAGGATGCCCGCAGCCCAGCCCCCCAGCCCCCCTCGGGCGGAATGTCCGTCAGCTGCTAGACAATGGAGGTGATTTCTGATGACAGATCTCACGTTTCACCGGAGTGAGACAACAACAGGCCAGAGGAGTGGGAATGAAAGGAAAGAGGAGAAGGGGGTGGGGGAGTGTCCCTGGCGGCTCTGGGAGGGGGCAGGGTGCTCTGGGGTCCCGGCGGGTGTGGGTGTGTGGAGGGCCCACGCCTGGCCTTGCCCATGGCCCTGCCCTGGGAGCAGCAGCCCTCGGGAGGCCCGCCTGCCTCTGAGTCACCCACCCGAGTTTCGCAGGACGTGATAGGCTAATTTCTGGCAGGGAGCGAGGGAGCCCCAGCCGCAGAGGCCCTGAGGGGGGAGCCGGGCGGGCGGGTGTCTCCCCTTCTCTCAGAAGGAGCCCGGGAATCCAGGTCAGGAAGCCTGCACCGGGGAGGCCTGGCTCCCTCGGCCCCCTCTGGGCCGCACCCTTTCTGGTCCCCACGCCCCTGAGGGGGTGGAGGGTTCCAGCTGCCATCCTCCGGGGGCTGAGGAACCAGGAGCATTTATGGAGCGCCTGCTGTGTGCAGCGGGCTCTGAGCTGACTGGTCCCAGTGTGTGGGGCATTGGACCCGCCAGGCGGCCCGCCCTGCGGGAATGGTTATTCCCCCTTTTACCCACGAGCCCAAGGGCCGAGGAAATCACCTGTCCACAGCCTAGCCTGGAGCCTGGAGCTGGGACTAGATCCGTGACCCCTCCCCTAAAGGTTGGGCTAAGAGTCAGGCATTTACCAACATAGCAGACTCCGGAGGGGCCACTCTGAACCCTGTGCTAGATGCCCGAGATGCAGGCGGATAAAACATGCTCCCTCTGCCCTAGCCGGTGTGGCTGAGTGGATAGAGCGTCAGCCTGTGAACTGCAAGGTCCCAGGTTTGATTCCTGGTCAGGGCACACGCCTGGGTTGTGGGTACGATCCCCAGTGCAGGGTGTGCAGGAGGCAGCCGATCCATGATTCTTTCTCATCATGGATGTTTCTCACCCCTTCTCCCTTCCTCCCTGAAATAAATAATAATAATAATAATAATAATAATAATAATAATAAAAACATGCTCCCTCCCCTTCTCCCAGTTCTGGGTCTACTTGGTGGTGAGCTGTGGGGTGGGGTGGGGGGAGTATAGAGTTGAGCAAGCAAATGGGCAATGACAACTGACGGTGCCAGGTGCTTTGATGGGGTGAGCAGGGTTCGGGAAAAGCCAGAGAGGGGTTCTCTGACTCAGACTCGGGAGAAGGTAGGCAAGGAGTGCTTCCTGGAGGAGGTGATGTAAGCCAGAATCAAGTCAGGGTGCCCCAAGCAAGGAGGAGGCTGAGCATCCCAGCTGGAGAAATAGCAACTTAGGGGGACACACCCAATGCCCTCCTCTCCCTTTTGACTGCTTCCAGGTCGGGAGGAGTTCCAGGATTTCTATGAAAGCCCACCTTCCCCCCCACTCCCCACGCACACTCTGTTTCTGGGGTTAGAATCAGGTAGGATGCCAGCTGGGCCAATGACAGCAGCCCTTTCCCTCTATGGAAGCAGGGGCAGTGGTGGCAGAATGGGTCTCGGGTGGCCTTCAGGCGCCCGTGGGCGGGAAGAAGTGGCTTTTAGGAACAGATATTTGCACGCTGAGCCGTCTGTGTATGCCGGCGCTGACCCCGGCCCTGGACGTAAAGTGTCTCACTGGAATTCTGTGATCCTGTGAGATTCGGGATGCAATTGTTTCATGTGAGAATCCTCTCGCTGAAGACCATCCATGGTTCCGAGCCCACGTGGTACAAGGCGCAGCCTGACAGAGGGTTACGATCGCGTGGCTGTGGCTGAAGACGGCGCCATTCGCTTGCCTGGCCTGCGGGGAGTTAGTGGGTTTGATAAGTTTCTCGCTTGGCGAGGGGGACCGTGTACTCTCTCATGTTCCGTGTGACGTTTCGTTAGCATGTCTCTGTTACCACGTGGCCTCCTTCTGGTGTCATCACTGTGCCATTTTGCAGACGAGGAGACTGAGGCCTGGCGAGGCTAAGGAGGCAGCCTGGGGCACACAGGGGGTCTGGAACTGGAGCTCGGCAGCCTGGGCAGCCTGGTGTCAGAGCCGCCCTTCCCTCTGTGCTGGCTTGTCCCCGAGCCTGTGCACCCCCTCCCTCCAGGCCATCCCCTCCCTCCGGCCGCCTGAGCCACTCTCCCCGGAGCGTGCACCACGGGAGGAAGTGCGGCGTCCAGAGCGTGTGTGTAAGGTTCCCCCAGTGACTCAGCGGCTGGGCCCCAAAGGAAAGTCAGCCTAGCATGCCCGGGCAAGCCCCCCCCCCATCTCCATTCCCCCTCCCCCCCAAACCAGGCGATGGGTGTGGGGCCACTTGGGGAGAGCGGGGCTGTGGGGTGGGGGTCAGTGGGGGTAGAATAAAAAGATCTTGAAACTGATCCACAGGGGGGAGTGATTTCTTAGTGCTCTACCATACTGTCTCTCTTTTCCAAAAGGAGTAAAGACAATGTAGGAACCCCTGATAAACCCACTGGGCAACCCCACAACCCCATCACTCCGGCATAAACTGCTCGCTTTTCGGGTGTGGTTCCTTCCGGTCTGCGTATCTCCCCATGCACATTTACACGTATCATAATAAATGTTCTCCTAATAACATTGTATTATTGCCAGACGAACACAGTTCACCGGAGAGCAGAAATGAACAGAAGAAGGTAGGGAGACATGGTCATCTCAGGCGCTGTGACTGTGCAGGTTTTACCCATTTTTCTTGTGAATTGTGTCCCGGTGAAAAGACGCCCAGTGTTCCTATAATCCCCCGAGGAATGCCGATCAAACCTGCAAGCTGCCCCTCACCCCTGTAGGATGGCTGTTGTCAAGAAGACAGAAGAAAAAAGTTTTGGCAAGGATGTGCTAGCCGTGGATACTGCTGATGGGAATGTAAGTTGGTATGGACATGATGAAAAAGTATGGGAATTGCCTTAAAAATTAAAAATAGATGCCCAGCTGGTGTTGCTCAGTGGTGGAGTGTTGACCTATGAACCAGGAGGATTCCAGGTCAGAGAACATGCCAGGGTTGAGGGCTCGATCCCCAGTGTGGGGCATACAGCAGGCAGCCGATCAATGATTCCCTCTCATCATTGATGCTTCTATCTCTTTTCCCTCTCCTTTCCTCTCTGAAACCAATAAAGATATATTTTTTAAAATTAAAAATAGAACCACCCTATGATCCAGCAATCCCTCTTCTGGGTATATGCCCACGGGAAATGACAGCAGCACCTTGAAGAGAAATCTGTATTCCCAAGTTCATTGCAGCATTTTTCACAACAGCCACAATAGGGAAACACCTTAAGTATGGGTCAGCAGGTAACAGATGGAGAAATTGCGAGAAATTGTTCATATATATATATAATGGAATGACGTATATAAATGGAATATCAATTCCATTGTAAGTAACTTTTATATAATGGAATAATAATTGGCCTTAAAAAAAAGAAAACATCCTGCCATTTATCACCTTACGGATAAATCTGGAGGACATTACGCTAAGTGAAACAAGGCAGGTACGTAAAGAAAATTACTGTATAACCTCACTTATATGTAAATTTAAAGAAGTCAAACGCATAGAAGCAGAGAGTGGAAAGGTGGCTTCCAGGGGCGGGAGATGGGGGAACGGGGCAAGGCTGGTCAAAGGCACAACCCTGCAGCCAGGGAGGATGGTGAGGACTGGAAACCAGGGTGCAGTGCCGTGTCTGTGGGTGACAGCACACGGCTGTGTCCTGGCATTGCTGAGGGAGATCTCAGGTGCTCTTGCCACACGCACAGACATGGCAACTATGTGAGGAGACGTATATATGTTAATGAGCTGGACTAGCAGTATTTCACTATGTACATTTAAAAAATCATGTTGTACACCTTAAATATACACAAGTCTTATTTAAAAAAAAAAAAAAAAAGACCCCCCTCCCAAAAAAAAAGTCAGACCGAGTTTTAAGTCTGGGCTCTGTAATTTACTAACTATAGGACTATGTCTGGTTTCAGTTTCTTCCACCGTATATAATAATTATCATCAACCTGACAGGTAAACACATTAGTCTCCAAATTGTTTGTTTGTTAATACTGGGGAAATTGATCCACCCAAAAGGGAGACTCATTCCTAGGACTTCTGACTCTAGATCCAACCCTTTTTCTCTAAATTACTCAATATCTCCCTTGTTCAATCACACCCCCCCCGCCCCCACGCTTCTCTCTCCCTCCCCCCCCTCACACACACACATACAAACACACACACACACACACACACACACACTCTTTTTTTTTTTTTTTTTTTTTTTAATAAGCTAAATTGTAGTTCTGTAACTGGGTTTTTTGTTTGTTTGTTTGTTTTGCCTGGTCCATTAGAGTCGCCCAAGGAGGAAGAGGCAGCACCGGGTCCTGACCCGGGTCTGCTGAGTTCTGGAGCCCTCATGGAGACCAGGGAGCTAGGGCCTCACTGAGAAGCTGTTCGGTAACCATGACGACGGATGGGGATGGCTTGTGCAGTTGAGACAGTCGGCAGCCAGTGTGGTGTGGGATAAGTCACCAGGCTTCCTCAACCCCACCGGCGCCCGAAAGGGGTCTTTTCCTAGTCAAACCCTTTCGTGGGGCCAGCCCATCTCTGCCAGCCTACCACGGCCCCCGAGGGGGCGGGGGGCACGGTGCTGTGCTGAGCCCACATAGAGGCACCTTGTCTGCTGACTAGATGATGCCAAGAACCCACGGGCCACAGCCCTGGTTGTGAAACCGCTCCTGGTTCCAGCGGGGAAAATTCCTTCCTGCCCACCTTGGGAGGGTCGGGCTGGGCTGCCCGAGGGCCAGGCACCTTCCTGGGACTGAGGGGTTACAGGAACAGAGGCAGGCGTGGTGGGTGGTCCTGGCATTTTCCAGCTCCTCCCCCTTCCTGGTCTTGGGACTGTCTCCACAGCCATGCTCTGCGTAGGAGTTCATAAACATGCGTTCACATACATGAGCCCATTCGCGAGCCTTTGCAGGTAGGCGTGGGCGGGGGCAGCTTGGCCTGGGGACAGAAGCCAGGTCGTCAGATGTTACTCAGGTCCCGGCTCCACCGCTTCCTAGTTTTGTGACTTCGGGAAATTTCCTAAACCTCTCTGAACCCGACTTCCTCTGCAGTCCCTGCGCCAGAGGCAGTGGTGGGAATTCGATGGTGTGGGTCACAGGTGGAAGCACTAAAAAAACTGAGCATTAAACAAATTAGGGCCGAAACCGGTTTGGCTCAGTGGATAGAGCATCGGCCTGCAGACTGAAAGGTCCCAGGTTTGATTCCCGTCAAGGGCATGTACCTTGGTTGCAGGCAGCTGATCGATGATTCTCTCTCATCGATGTTTCTAACTCTCTATCCCTCTCTCTTCCTCTCTGTAAAAAAATCAATTATATATATATATAAAATTAGGTATGGCCTTACCAAATGATGATCTAGTCTGTTGCCCATTGGACGTGTGACTTACCCAAGGTCACTCAGTTCTCCTGGCCCTGGTCCAGGGACGGTACTCATAGGTGCTTATTCTATAGTTCAGCCAGCCTGACTGGGATTGGAGGAGGGATTCGAGCTTTCCTTAGCCTCCCTGGGTTCTCCCGGTGCTTCTCAGGGATTAGAACGAGCATCCAGCTGGGGAGGAGGCCAGGGCTCGGAGCAGCGTTGTGGGAGCCAAGTGGGATGGGAGGAATTGGCAGCCCTGGGGACCAGCCCTGCATCCTTCCAGCCCCCCTGCCCACGGTCCCCTCCCTGCCAGGGTTCTGCCTGTTGCTGTAACTTTCCAGTCTCCTGGTGATTTCTCAAGATGAAGGTACCACACCTCAGACTGTTTGCTTCCATGGTAGGATGCTCTTGGTCCATCCAACGACTGAATATTTATGACTCTGCACGGCAGGCAGCCCTGTAATCAGGGCTGGAGGCGGAGGTGCCGGACGGAAGGTCTGGGCCCGCAGGGAGCTTCTGACGTGGCAGTGGGCCCGGGAGTAGCCCTGGGTGGATGCATTTCTGTCCCCTCCCCCTACTGCACACGCACGGAGGCTCTTTTTAAATCCGTGTCAGTCCCTCCGTTGAGCTCTGCACACAGTGGGTGGAGCTCGGCTCCTGTTAGTCCCCACGGCTGTCTGGCCGGTGGGTTCAGAGAGAGCCAAGGGCAGACAGCTACTTCACCTTCCCCGGAAGAGGCAGGAGTGAATCACAGATTATTGGGAAAGGAGCGCCCAGTGGCCCCGTCTCTAATCAACACCCAGCAATGGCCTCTTTTTGCTGTTGTTAATCCTCACCCAAGGATATTTTCCCACTGATCTTTAGGGAGAGTGGAAGAGAGGGAAAGGTAGAAAAAAATACCGATGTGAGAGAAACACAGGGACTGGTTGCCTCCTGCATGAGCCCCAGCCGGGGCCCAGAGCTGGGGAGGAGCCTGCAACTGAGGTACGTGCCTTTGACCGGAATCCTTTGGTCCACAGGCTGACGCGCTATCCACTGAGCCAAACCAGTTCTCTTCTTGGAGAAGAGAACAGGGCAGCCTCCACACCCCTGGCTCTCGGGCCCTACCAGAGGGGCCTGCCGTCTGGGGGCCAAGACATCCAGTACAAGGTGGGATGCTCAGCCTCCTACTGAAGTCTTTTCCGTAAGCCCGAGTCTCCTCCGTCCCCCGCTATCACCTCAATAGGATGTGACGTTGAGAAGATGTTCATTTCCAGGCCTCTTGAGCACACTTTTTTTCTTCTTTCTTTTCCCCTTAAAAAGAAACAAGACTTATTTTATTATTCAAAAGCTAATAGATACCTAACCCATTTGGGAAAGGGGAAATGTAGAAAGAATTTTTGAAACCATATTTAGACCTCCCCCTCAAATTCAGCAACATGCTTTGGCGTACTTTATCTGATTCCTTTCTACAGTGTAAACAATACTGCGACATTATGCCGAGGGAAATAAGCCGAGGACAAAATGACAGGCGTTGCATGATTGCACTCACACGAGGTATCTCAGGTAATCAAGCTGGTGGAAACAGAAAGTAGACCGTGGCTGCCAGGGGCTGGCAGGAGGGAGAAATGGGGAGTTGTCCAATGAGTTATAGAGTTTCAGTTGTGCAAGAGGAGAAGGTTCCGGAGACCTGTGGTACAGTAATGCTCACAGAGTTAACCATTCTGTACTGTACCCTCCACAGAGGGCACATCTATGCTATGTGTTTTTTAGCCACAATAAAAAATACTTGTTTTCTGTGTTTGATTTTTTTATAAGACTGCTCAACCATAAATGTAATTTTGTATACGGCCTATTCACTTACCAATGTAAAATATTAAAGCTAATCCAAATTCTTTATTACCATCATCATCATTATTATTTTAAAAATATATTTTATTAATTTTTTACAGAGAGGAAGGGAGAAGGATAGAGAGCTAGAAATATCAATGAGAGAGAAACATCGATCAGCTGCCTCCTGCACACTCCCTACTGGGAATGTGCCTGAAACCAAGGTACATGCCCTTGACTGGAATTGAACCTGGGACTCTTCAGTCCATAGACCGATGCTCCTATCCACTGAGCCAAACTGGCTAGGGCCAACATCATTATTATTATTAATGCTTTGGATTTACAGTGAGGAGTCAAGTCAAGAGAACCTGGTCCTTTTGTCAATTTTCTCACCCAAAAACATGCTCAGATAGAGGAAAGGAGAGAGAGAGAGAGAAAGGGAAAGAGAGAGAGAGGGAGGGAGAGAGAGAGGAGAGACAAACCTCAGTTGTCTGCCTTCTATCTGCTCCCTAACTTGTGATCAAATCGGAAACTCAGACGTATGCCCTGATCGGGAATCGAACCCACAACCTTTCTGTGCATGGGACGACACTCAACCAACTGAGCCACTCTTGCCGGGCTACCATTATTTTTAATGCTCCCTAATGTTTACTAGGTGGAGATACCGTAAGTTACTTAACATCCCCCCTTTGCATGTTTAGGTTGTTACTTTATTGAATAAACAAAGATGCAGTTGAGCATCTTATACATAAAAATGGTCTCTATGGAGATTCCCCGGGGCCCAGGCCTGGGCTAAGGAGAAGACGGGGATCAAAGGATGGAAACACAGCGAGGCTTTTGATGTACATTGCCAATGGTTTCCAAAGGGCTGCACCACTTCCACTCCCACCAGCGATGAATGAGAGCGCCTGTTCACCACACCCTCGGCCCTGGGTGTTGTCATTTTCTCAAATCTGGGCTGATTTGGTAGGCAAGCATTTGCATCTTATTTTCATGTTCATTCCTTGGATATCTAATGAGAAAGAACGTCTTTCCATGTGTTCGTGACGTGTTCGTTCCTGTCTTCTCACCATTCCTTTCCTTCATCCCTTTAGCTCTTAGAGTCTTTGCAGTTTTTCTTATGGAGTTGCACCAATCTCCCAGCCATATATATATATATATATATATATATATATATATATATATATATATGTGTGTGTGTGTGTGTGTGTGTGTGTGTGTGTGTGTGTGTGTGTGTATGTGTGTATATGTATATATGTATATATATGTGTATATATGTATATATGTACATATATAGTTTTATTGATTTTTAGAGAGAGAGGAAGGGAGAGGGACAGAGAGAAACATCGACGTGAGAACGGACATTGATCAGCTGCCTCCTGCACAAGATTAGAACCTGCAACTCTTGTGGCTGGAGCTGGAATCGAACCAGCAACCCCCTGGTGCATAGGACGACGCCCAGGGCAGGACCGAGCTTTTTTTTTTTTTAATATATATTTTATTGATTTTTTTACAGAGAGGAAGAGTGAGGGATAGAGTTAGAAACATCAATGAGAGAGAATCATCGATCAGCCGCCTCTTGCATACTCCCTACTGGGGATATGTCTGCAACCAAGGTACATGCCCTTGACCGGAATCGAACCTGGGGCCTTTCAGTCCGCAGGCTGACACTCTATCCACTGAGCCAAACCAGTTTCAGCAAGGACCGAGCTTTTGATACATCACATAACTCCATCCCCAGCCCTTTGCCGCCTCAGAGTGGCCTCTCTCGATTGCACACCCTTCAAGACCCAGTTAAGGCTCTGCTCCCTCTCCATGGCCCACCCTCCTAGCCCTGGTTTCTTTCCCCTCTTCCTTTCCACTTCATTCAGCACAGCCAGGCAGCTCATAATTTGGTTATGTTCTCAGAACCATCTGGGTGCATTTCTAATGTTCTGCTGTGTCTCACCTCCCCAGGGAGCGTGGGTCTCCCCTGTATAGTGCAGTAATACGAGGCTCGTTGAAACTGTGCACAGGAATGCTCATGGAATGGACGTGGCAGAGACCCGCCAGCTCCAGAACTCCCAGACTTCCTCAGGCCTCGCCTGGGCCACAGCAGGCCCGGCTTTCCTCTGGGACAGCATCGTGGTGTGGTGACGAGTGGGCGTGGGTTCCAATCCCAGCTCCTCCACTGGCTTCACGTGACTAAATTACGTTCACTTGCTGGGTCTCTGGTCTCTCAGCCGGTCAATGGGACGGTGGTTTTCACCTCCCTCGGGGATACGAGGGTTGAACGAGATCATTTGAAACAAGGGTTTTGAACACGACTTCGTACCAAACAAACACTTTTTATTTATTTATTTAATTTTATTTTAAAAAATATATTTTATTGATTTTTTTACAGAGAGGAAAGAAGAGGGATAGAGAGTTAGAAACATTGATGAGAGAGAGAATCATCGATCAACTGCCTCTTGCAGACCCCCTACTGGGGATGTGCCCGCAACCCAGGTACATGCCCTTGACCAGAATCGAACCCGGGACCTTTTAGTCCCCAGGCTGACGCTCTACCCACTGAGCCAAACCAGTTTCGGCCAAAAAACACTTTTTAAGAAAAGCTAGTTATTGTGTCTTCACCACTAATTCATGCCGCTTTCCTCGTCCAGCACAGAGCCTTGTTTTGAGGTCTCCTTGTCTCCCAAGTGCATCCTTCCAGCCTCTACCTCCCTCCCGGGCCCACAAGACCATCTTCCATCTCAAGGCCCTTGATGTAATCACACCCGCCACGTCCTTTTTGCCAGGGAAGGTAACACCTTCACAAGTTCTGGACACTTTGGCGGCCATTGTCCAGCCCTTCATACCAGGTGTGCCTCCTGGATTGCCCCCCCCCCCCCACCTCCACCCCGTGCCCTTGGCCATGTTTCATTCCTCCAGGAGGAGATTAGGAAGGAAAATGAGTGGTTAGGGAGCGGGCCCTGTGGCAGGTGCCCTGATTCACCGGGGGACAGAGCCCCTTACACTTGCCCAAGGAAACCAAGGCTCAGAGAGGCTTAGTGCTGGCCACCCAGCGAGCACCGGGCAGAGCCAGCGTGCGGGTCCTCCAGGGCTGCCTGACTCCAGGGCCCAGGCCCAACGTGGCCTCTGGTTTGAGGTTGCTCTCAATTAACTTAGAATCCGTTCAACAAGCAAGTCTGGAGTGCGTGTCTTAGCCAGATACCCCCGTTTCCTGTAATTTTATGTAAAAGTCACTGGACTTTCCCAACCTTTGCTTCCTCGTGTGGGAAAGGAGGCGGGACCCACGGGAAACAGGGAGCGAGGAGCAAGCTTTGGTGGAGGAGGAAACCCAAGTGGCAGGAAGTGCATGGGAAGAGCCTTACCCTCATTACCCATCCGGGAAACCAAGTGTCAGCCGTGAGCCCTCCACAGCGCTCTCTGCCTCACCCAGGAGAGCTCCCCCTTGAGACGGTGTGGGCTCTGGGCTGCCCGTTCCTGATGGAATCTGTATCCTGAACCCGAAGTGTGTTCCCAACTCTGTTCTCTCAAAATCCCTGAGAGTCGATAATGCAAATTCATTTATACCAATACCTTCGACATGGATCGAGGGGGTAGAAGGATGAAGTGTTGATAAGGAAATGAAGCCATCCCTGGCGAATTCCCCCTCTGTCCTCAGGAAACCTTGTTCTGAAGATAGGGACCCTGTCCCTAACAGAACTGCTTTAAAATAAATAAATATATATATACAATATATACTATATATATATATATATATATATATATATATATATATATTCAGAATGAAGCATGCATTCGTTCAATTCGACAGATATCTCTTGATGAGGTACCTGGCAATATGGTGACTATGGCAAACAAGGTCACGGAGGTCCCTGGGCTCAGAAATTGTAAATGGATAAGTGATAAATGCGTGAACAGGTAAATAAAGAAGGCAGTTCTGCCCTAGCTGGTTTGGCTCAGTGGATAGAGTGTCGGCCTGCAGACTGAAGGGTCCCAGGTTCGATTCCAGTCAAGGGCATGTACCTTGGTTGCAGGCACATCCCCAGTAGGGGGCATGCAGGAGGAAGCTGATTGATGCTTCTCTCTCAAAAAAAAAAAAAAAAATCAATAATATATATATATATTTGTCCTGCATTCCCCGGCATTTTAAAAAATTCCTGATTTTTGGAAAACATTGGGACTTTTTTAAAACACCGCAGGACAAATTGTTAAAAATCAGGACTGTCCCCCCAAAAGCGGGACGTCTGGTCACCTTATGCCACCCACGTTCCCTTCCCCATGGGGCTGCACGCACCCCTCCAGCTCCACCAGCGTAGGCCCAGACTCGCCCCCACTCCAATGCCTTCCACAGCTCACGCCTTCCACCAGAAGGCCTTCCGCCACCCGACCACAGCCCTTCTCCACAGCCTTCTCGGGCCCACACTGCGGCCCAGCGGGGCGAGGCTGGCCATGGGTTGCACTCTGCCCTGTGTGGCCCGCACTGGACGCTGCTCCTCTCGTGGCCTCGGTGTTGTTACCTGTGAGATGATGGGTTTGGAGTAAAATAAGCCTCACGTTTCAGAAATGGTGTGATTCTCAGATTGCTCTCCACGCATACTGTTCTCTTTCCCACTTCATGCTTTCACCCACACTGTGCTGTCTGTCCGGGGAGGCTGTCTGTCCGGGGAGTCCCTGGTGACCACCTGTAGTCACGTGTGAAGACATTCCATTTACATTTGCTTCCTTCAAGGTGGAGCTCAAATATCACTCTGTCCAAGAAAGCTGAAGAGGTCCATTCTCTCAGTTCCCAGAATAATATGCTTGGACCTTCATAAGGGTATCGATTACCTCCTTTTATTTATTTATTTTTTAAAATATATTTTATTGATTTTTCACAGAGAGGAAAGGAGAGGAATAGAGAGCTAGAAACATCGATGAGAGAGATACATTGACCAGCTGCCTCTTGCCCACCCCCCACCAGGGATGTGCCTGCAACCAACGTACATGCCCTTGACCGGAATCGAACCTGCGACCTCTCAGTCCACAGACCGGCACTCTACCACTGAGCCAAACCGGTTTAGGCCAATTACCTTCTTTGATGCAAAGCTACAGAGAGACACTCCAGCCTAGAGTTTGAGTGTGAGCTCCGAAGTAAAACAAACCAGGGCTCAAACCCCAGCGTTGCTGTCAAACCTTCACAAGTCACTTAACTCTCTGAGCCTCGGTTTTCTCATCTGTGAAATGGGGATCATACACCGTCCCTCACCATGTTGTACAAACTAAGTGTGAAAGTAAACAGAAAGCATTTCGCAGTGTCTGCTAAACAGTGAGGGCTAAAGACATGTCCATCTCCACTGCTGGGCTCTAAGTCCCTTTATGACAGGAAGAGACACCTGTACCATCACCCCCAAGGACTCAAAGAAGGAAAGGGAAATGAAATAACCTATGATTACACATCTACTATGTGCCAGCATCGGACTATAGACACACATTTCCTTTAATCCTCACAACGACTGGATAAAGCAGGCATTACAATGATCTCCGTCTTACAGAGGAGGGGACCGAGGCTCCGAGGAGTACAGGGACTTACCCAAGGCCACGAAGAGAACCCGTGGCAGCGTGGGGTCTGAGCCCAGGCTGTGCCGTTAGAGGCCAAACTGGTTCTGACCAATCCGAGCAGAGTTGTTTAGCTCAGCGTAGGAGCTCCCCTGGAAGCGCTCTCAAAGTGGGTGGCCATTGTCAGTCTACTTCTGCGCCCTGGTTAGACGGTAGATCTTTGAGAGCAGGGTCTGTGCCTTAATTTCCCTCCTATCTCTAATACTCCCAAATGTCTACAGGTGTGCCTTGAATGAGCAGGTAGGTGGATAGACGGATGAATAAATGGGTGAATGGATGGATGAATAAATGGGTGAATGGATGGATGAATAAATGGGTGAATGGATGGATGAATAAGTGGGTGAATGGATGGATGGATGGATGGATGGATGGATGGACAGATGGATGGATGGACAGATGGATGGATGGACGGATAGGCAGATGAACCAGAGTGGATGAATATAAAAGTCCCCAGATGAAGTTCTTGCATGCCCACAATTCCTCTTTAAGAGCTCTCCTTCCTCCCCTTCCCCATGGACAGCCTAGGACAGTGGTCGGCAAATTGCGGCTCTCGAGCCACATGCAGCTCTTTAGCCCCTTGAATGTGGCTCTTCCACAAAATACCACGGCCTGGGCGAGTCTGTTTTGAAGAAGTGGCGTTAGAAGAAGTTTAAGTTCAAAACATTTGGCTCTCCAGCCGAAGCCGGTTTGGCTCAGTGGTAGAGCATCGGCCTGCGGACTGGAAGGTCCCGGGTTCGATTCCGGCCAAGGGCATGTACGTTGGTTGCGGGCACACCCCCGGTAGGGGGTGTGCAAGAGGCAGCTGGTTGATGTTTCTCTCTCATTGACGTTTCTAGCTCTCTATCTCTCCCCTTCCTCTCTGTAAAAAATCAATAAAATATATAAAAAAAAAAACCAAAAAAAAAAAACATTTGGCTCTCCAAAGAAATGTCAATCGTTGTCCTGTTGAGATTTGGCTCTGTGGACGAATGAGTTTGCCGACCACTGGCCTAGGACTAGGCTCAGAGTGGAATGGACTATGGGAGACAAGAGGGGGAGAAACACACCCCGCGTGACCACCAAGCCTCCCTCAAAGCGCCATTGTGGCGGGTGCCACAGCGGCCAGATTCCAGCCACAACAGTCATGCCAGCCTCCTGGATGCCACCACCGTGGGGCCCATCTCCCGGGCGCTCGTTAAGCATGGGGCCAGGGCCTGATTCTCTCCACCTTCTCTCCCTCCAGCAGCACACCCCACCCCACCCCGACTCTTGACCACAAGGGTAGAGGCCACGGGTCCGATTTTGCCACCAGAAGCACCAAACCCCCAGAGAGGGCGAGGTCCGAGGCTGGCGTTGGCCCAGGAAGTGGGTCAAAAGAGACCGCCTCATTATTGAAATAGTAGCGAAGGCCCGAGATGCTTAATCACCGGGCCGAGCTGATAGCATCTCTGCCTCCCCAGATAGATAACCCGGGAGGAAGGGAGGGGACCGGGGCGATGTGACTGTCTCCAGCCCACACTCACTGGGGAGGGATACAGGACATGGTGCCCTCAAAGCGCCTGGCACAGGGCCAGGCCCACGGTAGGCGCTCGACACAGGAGTGACGCAATCATGTGCGTTATCAGTTCTCACGGAAGATATTAACTGCTACTGCGGGGCCCTGCACTCCGGCTGCATCTGGAGAGGATGTGGAGCATGTGGTTTCGAACCTGAGTCCATGTCACACCCCAGGTGGTGAAAACAAAGATTTAAAAAAAAAAAAGGGGGGGGGAGACCAGGTTTGGTGCCAAGCAATCCACAAAGCAGAGTCCCAGGCAGCGAGGAAAACCACGCGTGGCGCCGTATGTGTCGCCCGTGTTTTGGCTGCAGCCCTTCAGCGTCAGGTGTGCAGTCGGGGGACCTGGGAGCCTTTGTGAGTCGCTGACATGTCAGAGCCTCATTTCCCCACTCTGTGAAGCAGCGGTACCCAGTCCCACCCGCGGACTGGGGAGTGATGACCGTGTGCTGGTGTCCCCAGTCCGGACACGGGAATGACTCCCGGGAATAAAGATGCAAATACAAATTCCGGCATGCCCAGCAAGCCCCTCCCACAGCTCACACGCAGTCCGCCGCAGACCTGCTCCGGGGAGCCGTGCGGTTACCGTGTGCCGAGGAGCTCGGCCCTGTTCTTGGCATGAGGGAGTGCTCAGCGGAGACCTGCTGCTGAAGCCACAGCCTCTGGGCTATCCGTGAACTCCCGATTCCTCACCTCCGCTGCTTTACTTCAACACGAAGTCTAAGTCCATCCAGGGCTCTCCGTGTCCACTGCTCCCACACCTGTGTGTGCCACCTGGAGTTCTGCATGGGTGTCTGGAACCCACCAAGCAGCCACAGTGATCTGATTTTCCAAATGGCTAAGTCAGCTCATGACACTCACAACAAAACCCAAACCTTCCCCGTGATTTGCAAGACCCAGCTCCTGCCTGTCTCTCCAGCTGTGGTTTGATCTCTCACTCAACTCCAGTCACCCTCGCCTTACTGCCTTACTGCCGCTCCTAAAATAGACCAAGCTTGTTCTCACCGCAGGCCCTTTGCACTTGCTGTGTCCGCTGCCTGGATCTGGTCCAAGACTGACCTCAGCTCCAATGTCACCTCCTCAACGAAGGCTTTTATGATCACCCCTTTCAAATGTTGCCTTCAACATAGTGCATTTCTTTCTTTCTCTCTTTTTTTTCTCTCTTTCTTTCTTTTAATCCTCACCAGAGGATATTTTTCCATTGATTTTTAGAGAAAGTGGAAGAGAGAGGGAAAGACAGAGAGAAATATCGATGTGAGAGAAACACATCAATTGGTTGCCGCCTGCATGTGCCCTGACCAGGATCAGGGCTGAGGAGGAGCCTGCAACTGAGGTACATGCTCTTGTTCAGCATCCAACCCGGGACCCTTTGGTCCACAGGCCGGCGCTCTATCCACTGAGCAAACCGGCCAGGGCAGTGCATTGCTTTCTTCACAAACCAGCTGAAATGAACATTTTAATTTATTTTATTTTTAGTGGTTTATGGCCTGATAACTCTAGTGAGGGGGAGACCTTTTCTATTTTGTTCATTTCTATATTCTCAATGCCTAGAAAATATTTATGGGTATCATATTTTGCTGAATGAATGAAGTTATTAAAACTATTGTTATTGTTAATGTCTACAGTAGAGTATGTTTCTACAGAGCATGTCACATTTGTTCTTCCTTTTCTAAAATTTTGTTTCCAAAAACATAAACACACACACATACACTCACACACTACATACCCAAATGTACCAGGTATATATCAAAGTCTACAAGGGGATACAACAACAAGTTGAATTCTTTGTTTGTGGTCAAGAAACACTTATTTTAAATTCAGAAATAATTTATAAAACAATTTCTATTTTGAAAACAACCTTGTTATAAACCCGTTTTTAATCTTCCTGAGGTTATGTTTGATTTTAAAGAGAGCGAAAGACAGAAAGAGAGAGAGAGAGAAAGAGAGAGAGAGAGAGAGGAGAGAGAGAGAGAGAGAGAGAAACATCAATTGGTTGCCTCCCACACACACTCCCCTATAGGATCAGACCTATAACCTAGGTATGTGCTCTGACTGTGACTCGAACCTGCAGCCTTTTGATGTACAAGACAACACTCCAACCAACTGAGCGGCTGGCCAGGAGCAACCCTTTTCTTCAACAAAGGAAACAACACAAAGAGGAAGAGGCTTGTTATCCCTACAACCTGGGCTTAGGCCAACGAACGTCACATTTCATTTCATTTCAAATCTATGACACCCAGGGGGTGCTGACCACCCCCAGGACAGCGTGCGTGCTGGTCCCGTGAGACACATTCTCTCCCATGTTCAGCTCTGAGTGGGACGGGACCTAGGAACCCGGAGATAAGGCCATTGTGCAACCGGGTGAGTGACATCCTCGGCGTTGCCAATTCAGTGATGCATTCTTCAGCGGCTGTTTGTCACACCCACCCTGCATAAAAGCCGAGGCACAACCTCAACTCATAGCCCAGCAAAGACATGTTTGCATGTGGCAAAATTAAAGTCCCTTGGGTGCATTACCCAACTTACAGCACCTCAGGCACTCTGACAATGCCGCGGTGTGGCGGGCTGTGTTCACGTACCTGAACTGCTGTCACCCTGCTGGTTCCCTGTGAGAGAGACACTGTTATACTGCTGCCATCACCCCATTTTACTGAAAAGCTCAGCAACGTACTTGTTTGTAGAGATGGTAAATGGTAAGCTCAAGGTCGTATAGCTGGTAAGTGGTAAGCTCAAGGTCATACAGCTGGTAAGACAAGTAAACTCAAGGTCATATGGCTGGTAAGTGGTAAGCTGAAATTGGAACACTCACAACAGTTGGATCTGGTGCCCTGTGCTCTTTACCCCTAAACAATACTGTCCCCAAAGAACTAAAGGCCTGTGGGGGCAGTTATACAACTTTATATATATATACATATATATTTATATAATTGATTTTTTTACAGAGAGGAAGGGAGAAGGATAGAGTTAGAAACATCGATGAGAGAGAAACATCAATCAGCTGCCTCCTGCACACCTCCTACTGGGGATGTGCCCTTGACTGGAATTGAACCTGAGACCCTTCAGTCCCCAGGTCGATGCTCTATCCACTGAGCCAAACCGGTTAGGGCTACACAACTTTTTGACTCGTTTTTTTTCTCTTCCTGCCCGCTCAGATCCTCTCCTGCTCGGCTGCTGTAATCAGTCCACCCAGGTATAAGCCATACGGTACTGCTCTTTACCTGAGCATGGCTGCAGGTGGCGGGCACAGTGGGGTGAGTGATCGGAGTGTGGGTTTGGGGGACAGGCTGCCTCAGGCTTGAACCCCAGCTCTAGCACTTTCAGCTGCAGAACAGGTTACCTGACTGCTCTGAGCCTCAGTTTCCTCCTTTAGGAAATGGGAGAACTCTTACTGGAGATTAAATGAGATCATCACTGTCCCAATCCTCGGCTCCATGGAGAAGGCACTTGGTGAAAATTAGTTCTTCTCTGGAATCCCAGGCCAGCAGCCATTTATTCATTCATTCATTCATTCAGCTTCCTCTGCTGTAAAATGGAAAACAATCATAATGCCTACTCCGTAGGGTCATTCTAGTAATCTGATATAATAATGTAAACATGTACAATGCTTCGTATGGTACCTGGCACACCGTCGGTACTTAATAAATGTTAGGTGCTGGCGTAACAAGGCAGGCGATAGCAGGGACTTTCCAGAGTCACCCCACCCTGACATCTGGGGCATGTTACTTCACCTCTCTGGCCTCGGTTTCTTCATCTGAGAAACGGGATAATAATAGCGCCCAGTGTAACAGCGTGAGCAATGCTCTGACACACCGCCTCGCAACGCAGCCCTCGGCTACTGTCCTCTCTAATGTGTGTTTACCGAGCACCCACTTGGTCCTGAGCACCCGCCCCTCTGGGGCAAGGGTTGGGTTGGTTCTCCATCGGAGGGTCCTTGGCTTGGAGACCCCCTGGCCCGTGGCGGCTACCCACTCACAATAGAACGGCCGCTGCCCCCAGGACGCCGGCCGGGGCCTGGCCGAGGGGCGGGTGGCAGAGGAGCTGGCTTCCGCTCGGGGATGAGCACATCGCGGTGAGCGGTGCTTGGCAGACGCCTCTGGAGAGCGGAGGCCCACCTCCAGGGCTGGTCCTGGCCCGAGGCCCGGAGGAAGCCCTTGGTCTTGCCGGTGCCCTGGGTACACGCCGGCTTTGAGCCTGGACAGAGCTTCCTTTGTGTGGTGACGGGGAAGGCAATGCTCCTGGGTGGCGAGTCACTCACCAAAGGGCAGTCATCGATGTGGTAACCGGCGGGCTGCTGGGCTGAGCCGCTGGGCCGCGGGGCTGTGTCTGTCTCGGGGCGCAGGAACCACGGTGGCGGCTGGAGTGGTTGGGGAGGGGACAGAGGACCCGAGAAGAGGGTAACATAAAGGGCAGAGGAAGCAGGATAAATGATGAGTTATTATCGTCCGGTCATTGAAGCACATTGGAAACAATGCACATCTTTTAAAAATCCATTTTACTAAATTATAAATTGAATTAAAATTCTTATTTACCTTAATTAAATGTGATTGCTTTAATGTATTCAGTTAAAGGTATTGACTTAAATCGAATTTTAATTCAATTTCATTCTTTATAATTAAATTGAAAATGAAATAGAAACTTTTTATGTAGGCTTACAGTGATCAAGAAATTGGTGACAAATAAAGAACTGTGTGCCAAAGTGCCCTTGAGGCTAGCAAGGAGACTACAAGGATCCTATCCTATATAACAGGGGTCCTCAAACTTTTTAAAGTGGGGGCCAGATCACGGTCCCTCAGAGAGCTGGAGGGCCGGACTATATGAACTACTAATTCCTACTGTAACACCTCGGCTGCGCTCACTGCCCAAAAAACCTGGCGGGCTGGATCAGACTCCTCTGCGGGCCGCATGTGGCCCGCGGGCCATAGTTTGAAGACCCCTGCTATATAATAAAAGCCTATTCTGCAAATTGGCCAAACAGCCGAATGACCGGTCAGAGGGGGCAGGGCCAGCCAAGGCAGGTGCCAGCAGGCAAGGGAGGGAACAGCAATGGATGATGGTGCAGGGGCATTTGGGGAGTGGGGTGATGGGGGGCGGGGCTGGCCACTCGCCAGCTGGCACTATCCCCCGATTGGCCTGCAGGTCACCTGCAGAGGGAGGCCAGACTGTGGCTAAACCGTCCCGAGGGCTCCTGGTCTGCGAGAGGGTGCAGGCTGGGCTGAGGGACCCTCCCCTCACCCCCCCATCCCCCCGCCTCCAGTGCACGAATATTCGTGTACCGGGCCTCTAGTGTGTACTTACGAGGGCTGGCAATTTGAGTCCTTACGAGATTGTACCTAAGTGCACTGTGCCACTGTGACATTCTGGGGAGGTAATAAAGCTATTCCATTGTAATAGTCATAATCTGTATGTCTTTTCAAAATTTTCAAAATGCACAACTGGAAACCTCCTTTTGCCCAACCCCCTGTACAACACAGAAAAGAGCAATAAGCGTTACAGAAAAGCGTGCCAATCACGAATCTTTCCCGGCTGGGCAATCCCATCAGCACCAGGTGAAGGCGAGAAACTTCCCGGGGACTCAGACCCCGACCTGCCCCACGTCCTGACCCCGTGCCGATGGCTGATCTCATCGCGTGAACGTGGTGCTTTTGTTCTTTAGCTACGTGAAAGCACACGCCGGGAGTTCTGTCCGGCACAGTATCCTTTCATGCCACATTATGTTTGTGTCCAGCAAGTGTGTTCTTCAACATTTATTTGAAAATTTTTCAACGTGCAGCCAAGTTGGAAGAATTTTGCAGCGTGCTCCCACAAACCCGCCACCTCGATCCCACCCTGAACGTGTCATGGCACCTGCTTTTCTTTCCTGTAAGCCATTCCTCCAGCCATTAATATGTCTATTTTACTGGGTGTTTGAATTGTAGACATCGGTGTACTTCCCCTAAATATTTCAGCGTGCCTGTCATTGAAGAGTTTAATATGTGTTCACAGTTTTTGTCCTCTTTTTAAAAACACGTCTTTATTGATTTTAGAGAGAGTGAAAGGGAGAGGGAGGGAGAAAGAGAGAAACATTGATGTGAGAGAGAAACATCGACCGGTTGCCTCCCATACCCGCCCAACTAGGGATCGAACCTGAAGCCTGGGCATGTGCCTTGACTGGGAATTGAACCGGAAGCCTTTTGGGGCACAAAACAACACGCCTCCAGCGTAGTGACCCCGGCCAGGGCAATGGCTGTCCTCCTGATGTAAAATGGCTGTGTGACGAAATGCACAGATCGAAGCACACGGGTGAGCGTTGGTGAGTAACCGAGGCCTAGCGAGGTGCAGAACCCTCCCAGCACCCTGGGAAGTTCCTTCATGCCCCTTGCAAGTCAACACTTGTGCTCACCTTTTTCCACCCTCTCACCTCACCCCTGAGCAGCCGCTGCGTCCATGTGTGTCTATGACAGACGGCGCTCCCACTCCAGACGTTCGTAGAAGTGAGATCGTCCAGCGAGTACTCTTTGGTGTAATGATTTTCAGAACAGCTCCAGGGCCCTTTGCCGCCTCAGCTCTGGGCAGAGACGGGAGCGTGGATGAGATCGCGCTCCTGCAGCCGGACTGGCCCTGCGGAGCCTCTCCCCAGAGGTCCCTGCGCCACGGGCGAGGCAGACATGGATCCACTGGCCATGGACTCACTGGGTGAAAGGGGAATGGCAGCGATGGCCTCTGCAGCGCACGCCTAGCTCTCCGGTGCTCAGCGGGTAGGGTGTTACTGGGGACGGGCGAGTGCCTTGGCCTGGCTACCATGGAGGCCCCAGTCAGAGTCCTCCTGCCTCTGTGTGTGTGTGAGGGGGTGGGTGGGGCATGGAGAACGCCATGTCGGGGTTCCTCAAAAAACATCGCCTTCTCCGCCCAGGAGGTCAAGCTGTGGTTGACACCGGGACGGGGGACAGCTTCCTGGGCTTTCCATAAACGTGGAGCCAGCCGAAACCGGTTTGGCTCAGTGGATAGAGCGTCAGCCTGCAGACTGAGGGGCCCCGGGTTCGATTCCGGTCAAGGGCATGTACCTTGGTTGCCGGCACATCCCCAGTAGGGGATGGTCAATGTTTCTCTCTCATCGATGTATCTAGCTTTCTATCCCTCTCTCTTCTTCTCTGTAAAAACTCAATAAAATATATATATATTTTTTAAAAAAAAACATGGAGCCAGTCCCAGGGAGCAGCCTCCCTCACACGGGCCTCCATCAGGAGGCCGCCCGCCGTCTGCCTGCCTGCTCCCCGCGCACCCGGGCACACCGGTGTTTTCCGGACCCGCTGGAGCTCAGCGTTCAGCAGGGCACATCCCCGGATCCGCCGAACCCAGATGGCAGGAGCCTGCGTTGGCTGGGGCGGCCGCGTCGCTGCTTCCTCCCGGGGGAGGGCCTTGGTGCTCCTTCGCTCACAGACACATCTGGCCGCTTGGCGCTGTGACTCACTGCGGCCGAGGCGATCAGATGGGACGGCGTCCAGGGAGGAGCCGGCCGGGGACCGGGGTGTGTGTGTGTGTGTGTGTGTGTGTGTGTGTGAGTGTATGTGTGTGTGTGTGTGTGTGTGTGTGAGTGTGTGTGTGTGTGTGTGTGTGTGTGTGTGTGTGTGTGTGTGAGTGTGTGTGTGTGTGTGTGTGTGTGTGTGAGCCCCGGAGTCACCTCTCCGGGAACCTCGGCAGCAGGACTCTCCTCCCGCTTCCCATCCATCCGCACGCTCTCTCCTGGGTGACGGCTGTCCTCCCGGAAGCCTCCTGAGCCCGGGGCACCGTGAACGCTTTCCGAAGGGGATGGGACTGGTCTCCTGGAGGGGAGGCGACTCAGGAGGAGCCTCGGGAAAACCCACGTGCTCAGGACGCATCGGTGGGACCCTGGGCTCCTTACATAAGCCCCTCGAGCCTCGGTTTCCTCGTCTGCAAAGTTCGGAGCTCCCTCTGGGGGTGCTGCGAGGCTCAGGGAGGTGGCCTGGGGCATGGGGGTGCTGCCAGGCCTCTGCACCTGCTGTGCCCGCCCCCTGAGCCACCGTCCTCCTCCCCCCACCGCTGCCCACCCCCTCCACCGGCTCCACCCCAACCATCCTTCTGGCTGTTGCTTACACGTTATTCGTTCAGAGAACCCTTCAGCCTACTCCAGGCGCCCAGTAAGGAGCACCCCGGTTCTGGTTCCTCATACTCTGCCTCCTCACACTCCTCACAGCTGTGATTCAGCGGCTCTTTGTTGTCTCACCCCCACCCCCTCGGCCCCAGGGAGCCGGGAGCTGAGCTGCAGGGGAGGGCCCGGCCCACGCCCAGCTCCCCGCGCACCCTGACCCCTCGTTGGCACTCACGGAGCCCCAGCGTCCCTCACGGAACCGTGGCCCGTGGATCTGAAACCTCCAGCACCCACGGCGCTGGGATCCCGTGGGATAGAGTCTGGGCCAGGGCCAGGGAGACGGTGGCAGAAGCCTCGGGGTTCAGGCTGGGGTGCCTTGTGGCTCGGGGCCCCAGGATGAGCTCCCTAAGACTTGGGGTTCAGTGGGTTCCCTGATGCTGTGGTCAGATTAGGGATGGGCAGGCCCAGGCAGGCCACTGGGGCAGGCAAACCCTGAGCCTCACCCACGCCGCCTTGTACCCGGCACGCACTCAGGCTGCTACACGCCCAGCGAAACCCTGGGGCAGCTCCCCCCCCCCCCCACACACACACAGGGACACCCCGTCTCCATTTTGGGAGAAAGGGAAGCCCCGATGCAGAGGGTGGTTCCCTCAGGCTCCTGCGCTGAAGGGGAAACACACAGACACACACGTTCATCAACTCACATATGGCCTCTCACACACTCCCCTCTGAGACAAGTTCTAGGCAAAAGCCCCGTCAGCCAGCCCTTTGCCGTGGTTTCGCGGGGGCCCAAGGAGTCCTGGCTCTTGAGTATGAGCTGACCCAGCGCCCCAGGGACCTGGTTGTCAGTGTGCCCGGGGAGCTCCTGAGAATGAGATCCATGCCAACAGCACCCATGTGGCGGAAGCTGCCTTTTAGCAGACTCACTCTGCTCCAGGACACGGCGTGAGCAAGCGGCCAGGGGCCAGCTCTGGAGCAGCGACGGCTGGGGAAGCCAGATGATAAGTGAGATGAAATGAGCAGCTCACAGAGCAGGGTAGATGGTGACCAGTGCCTCGGAGGGAAATAAAAATGAGAAGATCATGATTCCAAGCGGCGTATCAGGAAAAGCCTCCCCAAAGCCCGGCATTGTCCCGTGCACCTGCCGGACAAGCTCCTTTTTAAAAAAATATATTTTATTGACTTTTTACAGAGAGGGAGAGAGAGTTAGAAACATCAATGAGAGAGAAACATCGATCAGCTGCCTCCTGCACACCCTGCACTGGGGATGTGCTTGCAACCAAGGTACATGCCCTTGACCAGAATGGAGCCTGGGACCCTTGAGTCTGCAGGCCAACGCTCTATCCACTGAGCCAAACCAGCCAGGGCATGGACAAGCTCTTAAAGTTATTGCGAGGACGGTCCCATTTGATGGATGAGGGAACTGAGGCTCACGGGAGAATGAACTTGCTCAAGGACTCTCGGCCTGTGAGGGCACCCAGTGGGACTGGAACCCAGGCCTCCCTGATGCCAACGCGCTGACCTGCCCAGCGATGCTGCCTCCTGGCCCCTGGGCCCCGGCCTGCAGGACCGGAGCTGTGTTCGGAAATCCACCCGCCGGTGACCTGAGCGGGCAGCTCCCCAGGGCCTGGCATTCCTGCTGGGCATGTGGCTCCACGTCAGACCTGTTTGGGCCGGACAGCCTGGCCCCTGCAAAAGCTCTTTTGTGCTTTCTCAAAGGGCCTCACCGGAGGGTTAAACGCCCTCACATTAGCGCTAATTTCGGGCTGACTTTCCCATTCAGCCCGGGACAAAGCCGGGTGTTTGCACAAGGGCCTGAGGAATGGGACCACACGCGCTGCCCGGGAGCCAGGCTCCGAGCGCGGCCTGCCCGCCCAGGCACCTGTTCCCTCACACGGAAGTGGAGCTCCCGGGAGGGCCCTGTCCCGGTCCTCCCTCCGCCCCACGTCTGAGCGAAGCTTCGTCCCGGGCTCTCCCGGCGACGGCCCTTCGGAAGGAAGGAGCCTTGATACAGTTAGGAAGCCCCGCGGAGTGGAAACCTTAGGGACTCGGAGGGAACTGAGCTTCTCACACCAAACCTCCCCCAGCACCAAGGAGAAGGCAATGAGCGTGGGAAGAGGAGACACACTGTTGTGCCTGTCACCAGTGCTCGCTTAATAAACACGTGGGATCTCGTATTACTAATATTTTTCAGTTCCACCGGGTGCGTCTAAACTTCCTAAATGGCACAAATACATCTTTTTTTTTTTTCTCATCCTAATAAAACTATGAATAAATAGGCTGAGAGAATAATTGCATTAACTTTTCAATTGTGGAACCTCTGACATAAAGAAGGCAGGCGTGACTAGTTAGTACTCAACCCGTCTTTGTGGAAAGAGGCAGGAAAAGGAAAGAAGGAAGTGGATGCTGGACCAAGCGACCAAGTGAGCCAGCCCGTGAATGGACCCCTCGTGGTCCCCGCCTCCGCCCCCCGCCCGCCCGGAGGGGAGGCTGAAAGGCGTGGGCGGGTGTGTAACAGGCACTAGCCTAACAGGCATTATTGCTACGTGACTGGCTCTGTGATGTGCCCTGTGAGTGTGTTAACGAATTTAATCCTCACGCCAAGCCTAGGAGCTGAGTGTCACTGCCCCCACCTTACAGGTGAGCAAACTGAGGCCCCGGAGAAGCAAAGGAACTCGTCCAAGGTCAGAGGGTGCGTTAGCAGAGCAGCTGGACCCGGATCCACACAACTGGCTCCAGAAGCTGCCCTCCCTGCCATGCCGAGATGCCGCTCCTCTGGGCTATGACGCCTCTGAGGGGCACTCCAGGAGGCGGGCACCCCACTGGGGGGTGGGAATACCAGGGTGGGCTTATGCCTTGCAGAGGACATTTTTTTGCCCAAATCACTAGGCCCGGATGCCTTTGCTTGCCTCTTTCCCATTTCTCCTCAGTCTGTTCCAGCTGAACTTTCCAGTCTCATCTCCTTCCTCTTCCTTTTCGGCACCCACTGCTACGCCCCAGCCCGGCCCAGTTGTTCCTGTTTCCTGGTTACCCCGTGCGTTCCTCTCGGCCTTTCCCGAGGCTCTTCCTTCCTCGGCCCAGAATGTGTTCTCCAACCCTCTCACCCTCCCCACCAATCGTCGATGCCACCATGCCCCAGAAGCCCGCCCTGGTTGTCCGATAGAGCGCGTCACACCTGGTCCGCCGTGGGCTTCAATGGCTGACTCTGGATTGCCCCTGACTCCGACCTCCCACCCCCACATCCCACCCGAGAAATTCTCACTGAGCAGCAGCCAGGGCTCCTTTGCCTCTTTGAGCTGCAGTTCTCACGCTGTAAAAAGGGGGTAATGGTAGTTCTCACCTCATAGGCCTGGAAAAGTGAATGCACACAGCAACTTTTCCACCCCACACGGCGGTTGGGAGGATTAAATCAGATCATAATAAACATGTGCCCAGCCCAGAGCCTGGCATATGGTAAGAGTGCAATTGACAGGAGCTGTTATTTAATACTAGAGGCCCGGTGCATGAAACTCGTGCATGACCGAATTCGTGCCCTGGCCAGCCATCAGGGCAGATTAGGTTCCCCACCTTCTCACCTCTTCCTTTCCCTCAGCACCCCCGCGGACTCCCCTGGTTGCCCGCCATGTTCCGCACCGCCCCCTGGTGGTCTGCACACATCATAGCAAACAATGGAACTCCCAGTCTCATGGTGGAACTCCTGAGGAGACACTTTGCATATTAGCCTTTTATCATACAGACTAGAGGCCTGGTGCACGAAATTCGTGCACAGGGCTAGTGTCCCTCAGCCCAGCCTGATCCTCTCCAATCTGGGAACCCCTTGAAGGATGTCCGAATGCCCATTTGGATAGGATGACTTAGTGCAAATTCAGCAGATTACACATGAGCCCTTGGAGAGAAAAACACACAAAACAGAACCCGGCAGAAACTCCAGGGCTTTCAATCTCACTTCGTAATCTCCTGGGAAAGGGGCAGCGGCGGTGGGGGCCCCACGGTGAGGTCCTGGGCGTGCCCTGTTGCCTGACTCAGAGAGCAGTGCCCGCCCGCCTGCTCCCCACCCATCTCCTGTGCCACCTTGTGTCTGCCTGTCCATTCCATTATCAGCCCTGACCCTGGAGAACCGTGAAGATCCCATCACTGCCCCCGGGCGTCTCATCGAAATTGTGAGGATTAAATTCGTTAACACACTTACAGGGCACATCACAGAGCCAGTCACGTAGCCAGTCACGATGTGAGGAGCATCGCTTTCTGGTGTTCCTCTGGAGGCTCTGCCTGGGCTCCCCAGCCCCACCCGCCTGAGAGCCCCCAGAGGCTGGCACTCCTGGCCCAGGGACTGGCGACTGACACGTGTGCCAAGTGCTTCATGTGAAGCATCTCCTTGAATCCTCACAAGGGCTTTATTTCCCCCATTTTACAGCTGAGGAAACTGAGACTCGGGGAGGCCAAGTGACTCACCCCAGAGTCAGAGACACAGAAGGCTCCAACGACTTTCTGGCTCCATAGCCCTGGATCTTCACCTCCATCCCAGTTTACATCCCAAATGATACCAACATCTGAACTGTGGTCCCACAGTCAGGAACCGAGACTCTGGAGCTCAGCAGCCCTGGGTGTGAGTCCTGTCTCTGATGCCGTGAGGTCCTGGACAAGCACAGGCCCTCTCCGAGCCTGGGTGTCTCCCCCGGTTTTCGGGGAAGACCAGGTGAGAAAACACATGTGTCCACATGTGCCTGGGGCGGGGGAGGGCTCGGTAAGGGCCAGGTGTCCATCGGGGACCGTTGTTGCCATGGGTGGGCTTTAGTCCGGAAATCACATCCCCGCAGACGCGATCATCAGGGCATTGGCCGTGCCACCTGGGACATCTCCAGCTTCGTCCCGATCCCGAGTCATGAACACGTGGGCTGAGTCATGGGGTTTCCATGTTGCTTGTAGGAAGCCGTCCAACTGTGGGAGCGATAGTAGACAGCAGGTCTCTCAGGGGAAGCGAAGGAAGCTGGTCCCCGGGTTGCTGTGTGAGTGGAATTCAGTCAACGATAAGGTGACCAGGCGTCCCGCCAAAAGCGGGACGCCTGTTCCCGGGACTGTCCCGATTTTAATCGGGACTGTCCCGCCAAAAGCGGGACGCCTGTTCCCGGGACTGTCCCGCCAAAATCGGGACTGTCCCGCCAAAAGCGGGACGCCTGGTCACCTATCAATGAAGCTTCTGTTCCCGGGTCTCAGTTGAACGCGTTGACCTTTTGCCGGCGCGCAGAGCCCAGAGCTCCGGAGGGAAAGGGCGTTAGGAGCCAGGGAGCCCGTCTGTGTTCCCCGCCTGTCCCCCATTTCCTGTGATAAAGGACCAGGAGGGGACGATGTGCCACTGGGAGCGGGGAAAGCAGGGGGGTGTTATTTACTGATCTGGGAGCACCCCCCCAAGCACGAGTCCTCATCATCTCGGTGACCCACTTCTCTCTGCGGCCCAGAGCAAGTATCACCCTGGTTCGGGGTGACTCGGCCATGACCATCTCTCTCACACTTACTCACCGTCCCGGGGAGGCAGGCAGGCAGGAAGGAAGCGCCGTGCTCGGCGTTGTGCAACCCCGAGGACCAGGCGGGTTCCGTGAACCCCAGGAAGGAGCCTGGGCTCCGTCCGCCGGGCCCCACCCTCCCCCATGCCCGCGCTTCGTGGGTAATTTATGAGCTTCTCCACGTTGCCTGTTATTATGCTCCCTCCCGTTAATGAGCACGCTCAGGAGGTTCAGGACTTCCCTAATTAGCGTTTCCTTCTTCCTGAGCCTTCTGTCTCGGGGGTTTTATAGGCCATTTACGACCTTGCAAAGTGTGACGTTGTACCAGGCCACTTGGTTCCTTCCCTGGAGAGGACCAGGGGGAGCGGGGGCGAAGGACAGCAATGCCGGCTCATGCCAGTGGACAGAGGAGCCAACGCAGCTCAGAGCAAGGGAGGGGAGGCTCTTTCTCACCAAGGGCCACGGGGCCCCCCATTTCCTGGCCCCGGAGGCAAACACAACACCCATCCCTCTGATGGAATGAGGAGATTTTGAATGTGCATTTCTCTGTCTGTTTGGAGGCCGAGATCCTGGTCTCCACACACAGCAGAGTCCAACCTACCTGCTGGTTCAGGGGCAGGTCTGTGCTTCCCCCAAGGGCTCACCCTGCAGCCCCCAGCTGTTGGGCTGAGGTGGGCGGGGAGGGGTGAGAGGGGAGGGGCACAGTCCTGGTCCACAAGAAAGCTCTCCTTTCATTCCGAGGTGTGGACGCACCGCACGCTTAATAAAACAGGTGGCGGGCAGGGCTCGCGAAGTGCTGACTCAGCCAGGCCCCTCTCCTTTCATCTGGGCCTTGGCGGTTTAACAGCCGGGCTTTGGGCTTTGCAAGGAGGGACGGAGGAGTTTCTCTCCTTAACGAGCCACCCGGAGGTGGCTGTGCTTCACCGTGCTCCCCTCCCAGGAGGCGGGGGACCACTCTGGTTATGTAAATGATTTACCTGGGGTGCCTCACAACTATCGATGTGGCCATTTCAAAAAAAAAAAAAAAACAACAAAGGAAAACCATCGAGACGGTTTTATTATTTTTGAAATTTTTGTGGGAAAAGCCATTTATGGACAGAAAAAATGGTTTGGAAGGTTTAACATAGCAGTAACGAAGACTTACTGTGATGATCACATCACATCACATCACATCACAGGGAATGATAAACGTGGAATCACTATGCTGTACCCCTGACACCTATAACATTGTATGCCAACTATACATCAATAAAACGTTGTGGAATTAGCATTGAACTGTGGAATAAAGCAGTTTTAAATTTTGTCGTTATTTAGACGCCTTTGACAATTTTGAAAAACTTTCTCCACAGATACACATTACACTTGAGACTTTAAAAACAGTAAACCCATAAACCCTAGGATACTCCTGGTAAATCAAACCCAAACTTAGCGGAAGCTGTCTCTTAGGTTCAGGCCAAAGCAAAAGTCTGTTTGTTTATTTTTGGTCAGTTCAGGCCCACCTCCCCCCAAACGCAGGGAGCTGAAGCTGAAGAGAGCGATCGCCATCATTTGTGTTTGACTCCGCAGCACTTTATTTGTATTTTATTTTTTTTGCGGTCCTGGCTTCCTCCCATCAGGAGAGCTGTCACAGAAGTAAGTACAGGAGCGGGAGCGGTGCCTCTCCACAGCCCTCAGATGTGTGTCCCCCCATCCTTTGCTTTATCCTGAAAGGCGGGGGATTCGAATTGCTGTTCAGTTCTCAGACCGGGTTGGATTATAAAAACGTGTTGGCTGAACTTGGGCTGAGGCGACCAGAACCTGAGGGTGGACCCAGCCTTCTCTCTCTGGGGCTGCGTCCTCAGCAGGACCCGGGGACAAGCGAGGCCGGAGAGAATCTTCTGCTCCGAAATCTCTTCAGCTGCCTCCGAATGGCCTGACCCCTCCTCACCTGAAGTTAAAACGGCAAAGTCTTGGTATAATTCCACTTTTAAGAAAATTTATGGATTGCAGAGAGGAAGGGGGAAAGAGAGAGAGAAACATCAATGTTGAGAATCACACTGATCAGCTGCCTCCTGCACGCCCCCTACCTGGGGATCAAGCCTGCATGAACAACGCTCAAGTCAACGCTCAATCACTGAGCCACATCGGCAGGGCATTCCACTGTTGGAAGGAGAGAGGTTTGTAAGAAAGATCTAGAAGATCTGGAAGATGACAATGGGTCGCTTGGGAGTAAAACAGCATTTTTGGCTGATGAAGCTTAAAAACTGGTTTTGAAAGCCCAGATGGTAGTTTCCCAGGGGATGGGGAAAAGACCCAGCTTCCCAGCAGGAGTCAGCTGACGGCTGGCCATCGCTCTCCGGAGTTTGTGAGGCCTCCAGGAGGGCTGCTGACTGCCCAGTGCCGAATGCGTCTTAGAAGCGGTAAAGATGTGGGTCTGGACTCACATCCCCGAGCTGCCACAAGAGCTGTGGCCTGGAGCAGAGACCAGAAGGCCCGCTGCAGAGGGCTGTGCAGGGGTCTGAGTCAGAAAGCCCATGTGGGGTGCAGAACAGGGGCCTGGGGAAAAGCTTAAAACATTGTGGGCAGCAGGAGGGCATCTAGGGAGTGACAGGCTCTTCTGCACCTTGTCTGTGGTACAGGACACACCACACCATCATCTGTCAAAACCTACGGCACTATACTCCACACAGAAACTGTACTTTATGGGAATTTTTGAAAATTGCTTGTCAGTGCCTTCAGACTTTGACAATCTCTGGTTTTCCTCACCTGTAGAGTGGATGGGAAGGGTTGATAAAATTGATGTGATTTTGCATCATGGTGGGGAGAAAAGGGGTGTGTATACTCTTGTAGCTTCCTTCACTCACCCCCATGTCCGAGTCCCAATCTGCCTCCTGTCCTTCAGGATTTGCCCGGGGAGAGGCCAAGGGTGGCCAGTCAGGACCTCCTTTGGTCGCCTGGAGCAGCGATACCTCAGAGCTGCAGTGTCTGATACAGTAGTCACTGGTCACGGGTGCTCCTGAGATTTGAACTGGGGTTGGCGTGACTGAGAACTGAATTTTTTTAAAAATATATATTTTATTGATTTTTTACAGAGAGGAAGGGAGAGAGATAGAGAGCTAGAAACATCGATGGGAGAAACATTGACCAGCTGCCTCTTGCACACCCCCTATTGGGGATGTGCCCGCAACCAATGTACATGCCCTTGACTGGAATCGAACCTGGGACCTTTCAGTCCTCAGACCGACGCTCTACCACTGAGCCAAACCGGCTTCGGCAAAACTGAATTTTTAAAAAAATTATTGTAAATTTTATTGGGGTGACATTAGTCAAAATGAACATATAGATTACACGTGTGGATTACTAACTTACAAAATCTGTATGTGGGACCATGTCCCCACCACCCAGTCAAATCTTCCCCTGTCACCTCATTTTAGGACCCCTTTCTCCCCCACCCACTTCACCCCCCGCAATCACCACACTGCTGTTTGTGTACATAAGTTTCAGTTTTATATTCCACATAAGTTAAATCATATAGTTCTTAGCTTTCTTTATTTCACTTTACATAATGTTGAGAACTGAATTTTAAGTTTTCTTAATCTTAGCTAATGTAGGAATACATTTTATTTTTAATATATTTTATCATTAATTTTATTGATATAATTCATATATCATTAAATTTACCACTTTAACGTATACAATTCGGTGGCTGTTAGTATATTCACAATGTTATGCAGCCACCGCCACTAATTCCAGGACATTTCGTCACTCCAAAAAGAAACCCCATGCCTGTTCGCAGTCACTCCATTCCACCACCCCCACCCCAGTCCCTGGCTACCATAACCTACTCCCTGTCTCTATGCATTTGCTTATCTAGACATTTTCCCATAAATGGATACATTCAATGTATGGTCTTGTGTGTTTTGGCTTCTTTCACTCGGCATGTTTTCAGGGTTTCCTACATGCTGCCCGTTATCTTCCTGCAGCGGGAGAATATTCCATTGCACGGACATACCACTCTGGTTTAGCTATTCATCCGCTGATGGGCGTGTGGGTTGCTCCCACTCTTTGGCTGGAGCCCCTGAAAACGTAGCATTCTAATGAGATGTGTTGCAGGTGTAAAATACACACCAGATTTCAAAGACTTGTACAAAAAAATAACATAAAATAGCTCATGAATAGTTTATATTGATTACATGTTGAAATAGCTTTTATAAATTGGGTTAAAGATATATATATATATATATATATATATATATATATATATATATTTTTTTTAAAAAAGGTTAGCATTAGCTGAAACCAGTTTGTCTCAGTGGTAGAGCCTCGGTCTGCGGACTGGGAAGTCCCAGGTTCGATTCCGGTCAGGGGCATGTACGTTGGTTGCGGGCACATCCCCAGTAGGGGGTGTGCAGGAGGCAGCTGGTCGATGTTTCTCTCTCATCGACGTTTCTAGCTCCCTATCTCCCTCCCTTCCTCTCTGTGAAAAATCAATAAAACATATTTTAAAAAAATAAAATAAAAAGGTTAGCATTAAAGCAAGGCAAGGAGAAGGGGACTGGGGCGAGGGGAGGGAGAGGGACCTCTGCTCCCAGGAGCCTACCCTTCTGCTCGCCCCGCCCAGTGGGGTGAGGAGCAGGGTCAGGTCCAGCCAGGGGAGCGGCCACTTCTGGAGCCACCCTGCCTTGGCACCGAGGGAGCCGTGGAGAGGGCAGGTCCAGGCCTGAGTTGGTACAAGGCATCCTCCTGGGAGGAGACCGGGGCCTGGGGTTATTGGACAAGAGGAGCCGCCAGAGCGGCCAATGACAAAAATGGCTTCCCGGGGCGGCCGGCCTGTGCTGGGCCGTGGGGTTGCTCAAGTCCCCGTGTGTCCCCGGGCTCCTCTCCCGGCCCCGGAGCCAGGGCAGCGACCTGAGCGGCTTCCTTACCTCTGGGCACAGGCGGCTGCCGCAGTGAATCCTCAATAAATGTTACAAGGGGAGGAAGGCAGAACCCCGGATTGTTAAAATGCCTCTGGTGGGAACACCATAAAGCTCCCCTAATAAAAGATGGGGACACCGAGCCCAAAAGGATGGAATGACGTGTCCTGAGCCACTGCCAAAATGGTGACTGCGCGAAACCCGAGCTCAGGCAGATCTCCCGGCAGATAAGTGGCCCCAACCCAGGCTGATCTCAGAGCCTATCACTGGGCTGATTAATATGTGAGCATCATCCAGGCAGTGCTCTGGCAATGCCTCTGCCTTGCTCCGCGCTGGGCCTTGAACTTCACCCGGCTCCAGTCTTAGCTGTGAGGTGTGCACTGGAGGAGAACTGGCTGTCCAGGTTCTTGTTAGTAAAAGTCCCTTTGGCTTCTGAGACTCGGTTGGGATATTTCTTGAGTGTTTTCCACGGGCAGAGCATGCACCAGGCATGGGAGCTACACAGACATGGAGGAGCTGCATCCGTGTCCTGCCCTCTGGGAGGTCCCGGTTGAATCAGACAGACGGAAGACATTCCCTTGCTCAAGAATAATTGCTTAAAGATGGACACGGTGATAAGAGCCCGTGCTGGTGAGGCGCAGGGAAGAGTCACTCTCCTGCCTGGCTGGTGGGAAAGGCACCCGGCAGGACCTTCCGGAGGGCAGTCTGGTAACAGGATCAAGTCATAAAATTGCACATACCCTGAAAACCCTGCAATCTGTCCCCTGAAACTGGCCCTAAGGAAATAATTATGGCTGGGCACAAACATTCAGCCTGAGTCAGGTCCATGCAAGCTTTGCTTATAACAATGAGACGCTGGGGATAGGCTCAGTGCCCGTCAACGGGGACTGGTCACTGAGCCAGGTCACTATAGGGTAGGGGTGTCGAACTCAATCAGAGAAGGGGCCAAAATCTAAAATCCAGCCTAAATCGCGGGCCGAATGGTTTACTGAACAGTCATAAACTGACAATGTCATAAACTGACAGCGGAGTGCAGTGATGACAGCGCGGTGCGGGCCACATTGCAAGGCCTGGCGGGCTGGATTTGGCCCGCGGGCCTTGTGTTTGACACACGTGCTATAGGGTATTTAATGCCGGCGAGAGATCACATTGTTGTCTCATATTAGGGGGAAAGGCGGATTACAAACAGTGTCTATGGTGTGATGGCATTTTCTTGGGGTAAGAATGTATATTTGCCATAGTAAGAACTAATATTTGTTAAGTCACTTTTAGGCATTATTTCAACCCAACCTCATAGGTACTCTTTTTTGTTCTCATTGTACAAGTGAGAAAATCAGGCTCCAATCATTTATGAATCTGGCCCAAGAGGTGTAGCTAGGACGAGAGTCCTGCTGGAAGAGCCTGTGCTTTTAATCTCCTGGTGATGGCCTTCCTCTAATCCAGTGGTTCTCCACCTTTCTAATGTCTCCACCCTTTCATACAGCTCCTCCTGTGTGCTAACGCCCAACCATAAAATTATTTCTGTTGCTACTTCATAGCTGTAATGTTGCTGCTGTTATGAATCGTAATGTAAATATCTGTGTTTTCCGATGGTCTTAGGTGACCCTGCTGGTGGTTCTCAACTTGTGGGCATGGGTTGCTCCTGTACTAATAAGAAAATCATTATTTTATTTCAAACAACACTTGCCTACTGAACTCTCCAACTTCAAAGAACAAAGCTTCGCCTGTGGAGAGGGCTCCCTGGCAAGGCCTCCACCGACAGGCTGTTCCAGGCAGGAAACGCTCGGCTCTGGTCCTCAGGACTACAATGGGGGCCTCATCCGCAGCCAGCCCCTCAGGCAGAATCCCGAAGGGCCGGTTCCGGCTAGCACGTTCCCATCCTCCCATCACCCCCTGAATTCCCAGGCCTGACTTCACCTGCAGATCAAAGGAGCCACAGTGGCCCCATTCATCACGCTGTAAGGCTTCCAACCGCCTCACTGCAGAATCAGTTAGACAGGGAGAACCCCAAACAGGTGGCAAAGATTCTTTAAAGAGCAAGGAAAGACGCCACCCCCCAAATCATCTAGGGATCCCCTAGAGCAGGGGTCTTCAAACTACGGCCCGCGGGCCACATGCGGCCCACAGAGGAGTCTGATCCGGCCCGCCAGGTTTTTTGGGCAGTGAGCGCAGCCGAGGTGTTACAGTAGGAATTAGTAGTTCATATAGTCCGGCCCTCCAGCTCTCTGAGGGACCGTGATCTGGCCCCCACTTTAAAAAGTTTGAGGACCCCTGCTAGAGCTGTGGTCGCCAGACCTCAGGGACCACAGGGGTCCACAGACCACCGGTTGGTAACTGCTGCCCTAGAGTGAGCATGTCAAACTCAAAGACTAACAAGAGCCAAATAAACAAGGTTTAAGGTATGTGGGCCGCAAAAAAAACAAAAGCTTCCATTTTAATAGAAACGAAGGTTTATTTCGATAGATATGCTGAACACAAAGGGCTGAGATAAATGAGTCATCGTTCATTAGTATTCGTGGTTGGCCGCCTGCGACCCGTGGGCTGCAAGCTGGACATGCTTGCCCTGGAGTCACCGCCCACCAGGGAGTCAGCCGACTCCTTCTCCCACTCCCCGGGCTGACTGGGTGCTGGGGTCAGTGTTCCAGATGAAATTATTTGTCACAACTGCTCTGGAGGACCAGGTCTCGGGTTTCTACCCTCTGAGGAAAGGGAGGATTGGGAGCAGGCCCAAGAACGGCTGGGAGCGGGGAGGGCGGGAAGGAGGACACTGGCAGGGAGCTGTAATCATGGTAAAAACAGTGAGGTAATAATAACAAACTCAGCATTGACTGAGAACCGGCATGCGCTGCGAGGTTCACCTGCGTGATCTCACAGAATCCTCCCTTAAAAAGCCACGAGGCAGGCACTGTTGTTACACCCATCTTGAAGGTGGGAGAACCCAGGCTGGGTGATGTTGAATAACTTGCCCAAGGTCATACCTGGCAGCTGATACACAGTACAGTTGGGATTATAAACCCCGTCCTCCTCTTCCTGGAGCCGGGGAAGCCCTACCCAGCCTTTACTCTTTACTCTTCTCAGAGAATGCACACACACACACACACACACACACACACACACACACAATTTTTTGTTCCCAGGGGAACTGCTGTTTTTGAGTCTCTTGGCCAGAAAGGTCTCACATTGCTTCTGGATTTATGGGATGCCACTGTGGAGGCATCCAGTTTCTGACTCTGAGGCCAGCAGTCCTGGGTTTGCATCCTATTTCCAGCACCACGTGTATCTGTGACATGGGCTTCAGTATTCTCAATGTAAAACGGAGATTAAGAATAATACATATATACACACGCGTACACAATCACACAGTGACCATAAAGTTTGGAAACAGAGACACTATTATTTTACCTGTATCATAATGTAATAGCTAAACCATTCACATTTATTATGCATATTTGCCCATTTTCACACTTAATGTCTATTTTGTGTTTATCTTATGGGAGATACACACACACACAGAGTGGCCAGATTATTATGATCTCTGAATGCATAATAATCTGTCCACTCAATGTATATCCTATATAATAAAAGGCTAATATGCAAATTGTCCCCTTGACCAGCAGTTCGACCAACAAGCAGGCCAGCCAACCACCCACGTCCCCTCCCCTGGGCCAGGCTGGCCGGACCTCACCCATGCACGAATTCATGCACTGGGCCTCTAACATATATATATATATACACACACACACACACACACACACACACACTGACTGGCAGATTATTATGCATTCAGAGATAATAATAATCTGACCACTCAGTGTATGTGTGTATATACATATCTATATATGTACAGGGTATCCACAAAATGTACAGAGTGTCCCAAAAATGTTTACACACTTGGAATAACTATTAATTCCAATGGCTTAAATCTGAAAAAAACATATCAATTGAGCTCTCAGCTGTTAAAGTGTGTATATATTTTGGGGACACCAGTATATATTTGTATTTATAAACACATGCATTTATGTAATTAAATATTTGTGTAAGGAACTTAGCATACAGCCTGCCACACCATGGTTACTTAAGACATGATAGCTTCTGTTCTTCACTTTATGAATCTGGCCGCACTCAGTCTCACATTGTTACGTGCTTGCTATGTGAGGGCTGGAGGGGCGCTCGTGTGGGGTGGGGGGATCGATGTGACATGACGATCACCACAGAAGGCGCCTGTGGTGAGTGGTGAGCTGCCAGTGCAGACCGAGTGTTTCCAAGAGGAACGGACACAGGAGTGAATTCTTGCCAGGGAGATCTACATGTTAAGATTTTGACTTTTAGATTCAATTTACAATACAGAGAAATGCACAGGTCTTAAATGTACAATTCAATGAATTTTTTAAAAATAAATCCTAATTTGAGGTATGTTTATTCATTTTAGAGAGAGGGGAAGGGAGAGAGAGAGAGAAAGAGAGAAACATCGCTCGGTTGCCTCTCAGAGGCGCCCCGACCAAGGATCGAACCTGTAACCCAGGTATGTGCCCTGGAACCTGCAAACTTTTTGGTGTACATGACGACACTCAACCAACTGAGCCATTTCGCCAGGACCCATTCAAGGAATTCTGACAAATGTATGCATGCGTAGCCACCCCTGGAATCAAGATAAAGAGTGTTTCCCCCAAAGCCCCTTTGTGCCTCTTCCAGGCAATGCCTCCTCCCCAAAGGCAACCACAGCTCTGATTGTTTTTTCTGTAATAGATTAGTTTTGCCTGTTCTTCACCCTCACAATGTCTTTTTTGTGTCTGACTTCTTTCATTTAACATGGGTGGTAGATTCTGAGCTGAGACTCAAAGCATTGCTAGGAATGAATAAATAACAGTCGGAGCAGGAGAGGGGCATGAGGTCAAGAGAATCGCTGGAGAAAGGCATAATGGGAGAAAGACAAACGAAGCGCATTTGGGAATGGGGATGTGTGACTACAATAGGGGTGCCCAACAAAGAACAGCGAGAAAGGAAGGAAGGAAAGGAAGACTAGAGTTTTGTTTTGCAAGGTTCTAAATGCCAGGTCAAGGCATGTGAATGCTATCGAGAAGGCAGTGGGCAGCCACCTAGGATTCCTGAGCAGAAGAGTAGCTGATGAACTCTGGGTGTGCAGAAGATATTCCTATGCCCCCACAGCAGGTGGCATGAAATGGAAGAATCTGGAGGTCAGGGGACCCGTTGATCATTCATTCATTCAATCAGTCAGTCTCCCAGCATGCTTTTTTTAAATAACTTTTTTTTTATTTAATCCTCACCAGAGGACATTTTTCCCATTGATTTTTAGAAAGAGTGGAAGGGAGAGGAAGAGAGAAATACTGATGTGAGAGAGACAATCGATTGGTTGTCTTCTGCATGCCCCTGACCAGGGTGCAACCGAGGTACCTGCCCCTGATCTGGGAATCACACCTGGGACCCTTCAATCCATAGACCGATGTTCTATCCACAGAGTCAAACCGGCTAGGGCTCCCAACTTTTGACCAAATAGTCTGCTCATTAATTCATTCACACAGAAAGTATTTCCCTCATACTGGGTTTCAATTTCTACTCCCCCTTCCCAAGTTCTTTTCTAATAGCACCCTCATTAAATCTTGTTAAAATCATTATCCCCATTGAGTGTGTCTTTTTTTCCCCCCTCTTTTTAAAAAAAAATATATTTTATTGATTTTTTACAGAGAGGAAGAGAGAGGGATAGAGGGTTAGAAACATCAATGAGAGAGAAACATCGGTCAGCTACCTTTTGCACACCCCCTACTGAGGATATGCCCGCAACCAGAGTACATTCCCTTGATTGAACCTGGGACCTTTCAGTCCGCAGGCTGACGCTCTATCCACTGAGCCAAACCGATTTCGGCAAGTATGTCTTTCTTAAAGACCCTAATGAGCAGACTTCACCTTAGCTTATTCGTATGGGAGATTAGCCCAGGGAAACAGGAAGGGTTTAAATCAACGAAGGTCAACACCGTACTCTGGAAGAGGGCTGGGGCCAGCGTTTCCCAAAGCGTGTTCCGTAGTGTACCCCTGACCCTGTGGGTTGCTGTGGTATTTGGTGAGGATGTGGGAAATGATTTCCTGGTCATCTCAGTATGGGAAACTCTGTGTTAACAACACAAACAAAACAGGTTTCCTGACTGCAGGATCTTCCATAGACTGGACTTGATGGCTTTGCATCGTTAACTTCTAAGAAGAGGGCCTGGTTTGAAGCTTTTCCCAAATGTTTTGATCCCAGAACCTTTTCCATTGGGAACATTCTTGGGCATTCTCCGGTCACCCAGAATGCATTTGTGGGATTCCCTGAGGTTTGGAAATGGTTTGGATCCAGGAGAATTATGGAGCAGACTGCCCAGGAGGGTTGAACCAAAGCAAGGAGAGCATGAAGCTGTGAAGAAGGAGCTACTTCCTCAGGAAGAAACAGGGGAAGGAGGAAGGAATGGGCTTCAGTTGAGCCCAGCAGTTGCAAGAAAGTAGGAAAAGGAAAGAAATTCCAAGCTGAGAATGGAACTGGCTCAGGGATGGACTGGGACCTAAAAGGATATCCATATTGCAGAATTCCTACAGAAACTGTCTTCAACACTGGCTGCAGCTAGACCCTGCCATTGCTGGACAGAAGGAAGAGGAGGGAAAGCTCATGTTACTGGCCATCGGGCACACAATGATTGCGAATCAGGATCCCCCACCACAATTCTGCCCCTAAGCTGGCTTCTTTCCTAAGCCAGAGGCATGAAGACCATTGGGCTCTGCCCTTCTTGTGACTCAGACAAGTCACCTGCCCTCACTGCGCTTCAGTTCCCCAGATGTCAAAGGGCTGGAGGGTGATCAGTTGGGGCTTCCAGAAAGCAGAGGCTAAGCTCTCATGAAAGGTGGGCAGATCTGTGTCACTTCCCAGTCTGGGCAGAGCTTCACCAACAAGGCTTCAGTCAAGTCTGTACATGAAGCCCTGGCTGGTTGTGCTCAGTGGTTAGAGTGCTGGCCTGTGTACCAGTCACGGGTTCAGTTCCTGGTCAAGGCCATGTACCTGGGTTGTGGGTTCTATCCCTGGTCCCAGTCGGTGAGGGAAGGTAGGCGCCAGCCAGTTGATGTGTCTCTCTCACATCCGTGTTTCTCTCTCTCTCTCTTCCCCCCTCCCTTCTACTCTTACTAAAAATCAATGGAAAAATATCCTCAGTGAGGATTAACAACAACGACAAAAGTTTATACATGAAGTCATGGCTGCAGCGATGTCCCGGAATAAAATGGGTTCTAGATTCAAATCCTCCCACTTTGAACAAATCACTGTAATTCTCTGGGCCTGTTTCCCACCTTAAAAAAAAAAAAAAAAAAAAATCTCATTTTCCCCCCATGGTGAAACCAATACTTTTTTAAAATAGTAAGTTAATGGGTATAAACTATTTGGTATAGTTTGGACACTAAGGGCTTCATAAAAGATGCCCGTGTTTATTGGTTACCACCAATAAATTCCTCCAAAGACCACTATCTCTGTAAAGGGAAATGCATTGCGTTAAAATGGTTAAGTGGTGTTTTATTGTAGGGGGGTAAAAACTGGTAAAACTAGTTGAAACCAATTCCTTATTTTCTCTAAGTTCCACCTATGTTATCCCCCTCTGAGTTGAAAGTGGCACTCTGCCCAAACGGAGACTCTTATGGGGAAGGGTTACGGGAGGACACCTCCTCCATTCCCGGCACTGGCGTCCTGCTGGGGGTCACTCAGACTGTGTGGTGGGCTGTGAAAGGGGTGGTCAGAGGTCACTAGGTTAAAAAAGAAGAAAATGTCCTATTTACCTGGCGGGCCTGTTTACAACAGATCAGAACATCCTCAGGCTCCAGGAGAAACATCCCTCGCCCGCCATAAACTAATCCATTCTGGGAAGTGAAAGGTGACGCTTGCCCAAGGCACTGCGGGGCGGGTTGGGATTGGCCGGGTCAGGGTTCATTGTGATGCAGGCTTGCTTTCCAGCCTCACGCCTTCCCTGGGGCCTCACCGTGGCTCCAGAAAGCCTCCGGGGGTCTCGCAAACAGTCTGTGTGGTTGAGAAGGGTCTGCCTAGAAGCCCCGGGATGGTGGCCTCAGGCCCTGGGATTTGTGAAACATGATCGTGGCAGACAAAAGCATCCAGTACTAATTCTTTTTTCCTTCTGTTTTCTTTCCTTCAAAGTCATAGATCTTAGATAGCGGGAAAGAGCCTGAGTAACCTTCAAACCCAAACCTTTCATTTCACAGAAGAAACACTAGCTCAGAGAAGGGAGTTAACCTGCCTAAGGTCAGCACAGCCAATGAGAGGCAGAGCTGACATGAACCCTGATCTCTTGACTCTGGGTCCAGTGCCCTCTCTCCCATTGCATCACAATAGTACTGATTACAGCTACGTGCTAGGCACTGTATTAAGTGCTTCACCTGCATTAAATCCCCACAGCCTAGGAAGGAAATACTATTATCCCCATTTTACAGATGGGAAACAGAAAAACAAATGATCAAGTTCAGGGTCTTAGCAAACAAGCTGAGTCAGGTGTCAAACCTAGGTCTGTCTAGAAACCTGAAACTTGTAACACTGAATTGTCTATGGTACATTAAGCTTTTGAGGGCCTTAACTTTCAACTCCCCCAGATCTCCTCAGAGGCTTTAAGGAGCCCCCAGGGACTGGAGAGTGAGAGGGAAACAAAAGACTCCCAGACCAGATGGGGCTGGGGCTGTCACTCAGTCCACGGGCAGCCACATGAAATACTGTGACCCACTATCGGGTCATCCGTCAATCCAGAGGCCTCTCATTGTCTTTGAAATATGGCCAAAGAGCCAAAGCCACCTGCTAGAGAGCCAAGTCCCTGTCAGCTGCCTATCAAGACTCAAGGTTCTTGGAGGTTTCCTCCAGGCCCTTCCATGGGGAATACTAGGTGCCTGCATGTGACCTCAATATGCAAGAACCGATGACTGAGCTTATTGTGAAAGGGGAGAGGGCTGAGGCTCACGGAAGCACCTCTTTAGGGAGAGCTGTGGAGGCATGACTCAGCCTTCGAAGGAGCCTGGGCAGAGAGGAACACTCACGCTCACCTCCCCTCTGAAGCCGAGGGACCTGGTGACTAACCTCCAGCCTGGCACACCTGCCCTGGGCTGAGTGCCCTGGGCAGCACGGGAAGAGACCGGAACTCGCTGTTTCACTGGGGAGGCAAGGCATGCCCATCCCTGATGATAACAACAAGAGCTGACACTATCTGGACTTCCAGAGCAAGAGAAGTGCTAGATGCTCAGCATGTGTTACCTCATTTAATCTTTGCAAAAACCCTGCAAGGTAAGAGTTAAAGATGAATAAACTGAGGTTCAAAAAGATCAAAAGGCTTGTCCAAGGTCATACAAGAAGAGCCAAGATTTGAACTCAAGTAGTTGGGTCCAGAATCCAAACTCTCAACTACAAGCATGTGTGTGTGTGTGTGTGTGTGTGTGTGTGTGTGTGTGTGTTGGGGCAGGTGCTTTGCAGTACAAATTCTTGCATCACCTGGAAGGTGAGACTGGAGAACTCTCATGGAGTCTTCCAAAACGAGAATCTGTGAAATTCGATAATGAAACGAATTTTGCAGAAATCCAGTTGTAGCTAGAGGAGGAAAGGTTTTCCAGAACGAAGGGGTTTTTAAGGTTCCCACCAGGCTGCCTTGTGGAAAGAAACATACCTTACTCACTTCTCTGCGCAGCCTGTGCTAGAGGCTTGGCCAGAGCAGGCCCTGTTTACTGAGCAGGTGCCTGTGAGGAAGCAGAAAGCGGCGGTTCTGGACAAATCCCAGCTTGACCTGATCAAGTTCTCAAAGTCTAGCCTCTCTAAGTCTCAGTTTCTATTTTCTTTCTTTCTTTTCTTTTCTTTTTTTTTTTTTTTTAAATATATTTTATTGATTTTTTACAGAGAGGAAGAGAGATAGAGAAACATTGATGTGAGAGAGACATAAATCAACTGCTTCCTACACACCCCTTACTGGGGATGAGCCCGCAACCAAGGTACATACATGCCCTTGACCGGAATCGAACCAGGGACCTTTCAGTCCGCAGGCCAATGCTCTATCCACTGAGCCAAACCGGTCTCAGCATCAGTTTCTATTTTCTATCAGTAAAACAGAGGTGGTGACTGTCTCTAAATCCTTGGGTAATTTTAAGGATTGAGGGAAACAGGGTAGGTCAAGTGCTTGGCACAGAGTCTGGCACACAGTTAAATGCTCAAAAAATGAGAGCTACCATTATAATTTTTTAAAATATATTTTATTGATTTTTTTTTACAGAGAGGAAGGGAGAGAGATAGGGAGCTAGAAACGTCGATGAGAGAGAAACATCGACCAGCTGCCTCTTGCACATCCCCTACCAGGGAAGTGCCCACAACCAATGCACATGCCCTTGACCAGAATCGAACCCAGGACCTTTCAGTCCACAGACTGACACTCTACCACTGAGCCAAACTGGTTTTGGCCCATTATAATTTTTAATGCTTAAACAAATCTATATTTGTTGAATAAGTGAATAATGCACATATAGATAGCTGGGCCTTGAGGTGGAGGAAATCCCAGAACAACTGGAGAATGAAACATGGGGGTGATACAGATAAATGAACCCCATCTGGGAGGGAAAGCTGACCACGGCATAGAGCACAGTCTGAAAGGGTGAGCAGGCGCAAGGAAGGGGAGGCAGGGGGTGGGGGTTAAATTGATGGGGATTTTTGAGTGGCTGCCTTCTTGAGGGACAGCCAAAGGGGCCCCCTCTTGATTCTTCCAGGCCAGTTTCTAAGTCCCTCCCCTTCTGTTCAACCACCTGCTCCCAACCTTATGGCCTTAAAAATCTTTCTGGCAGGCCAGCCTCGGATTTAGCGAAACCCACCCCTGAATGTCCAAGGTCCAAGGTTGAGCACTTAACCTCTTCACAGGGCCTCTGCCTTCCTAAGGTGTGGGGTCCAGAGGCCCTAGCAAATCTCTCCCTCTCCTCGCCCTCCAGTGGGACCTAAACTAACACCAGGGGCAGCCTTTAGGGTACAGGAAGGGGCCTAATTGAACCTCTCTGAGCCCAGGAGCAGACCCTGCCCAGTCCTGCCCTACCCACTCCACCCTCCCCATCGCACTCTCACCAAGGCAGCTCTGACCCCAGACATGCCTCCCTCCTTCTGTTCAGCACTGGGCCCAGGGCCCCAGAACCCTCTGTCCAAGCCAGGCATCGGGCATTTTCCCTCTATAGTTCCTCAAGGAAACCCTCATTCGAACCCCCAAGTCCCCAGTTTGACCCCTAGAGATAGACGGAAGAAGGGAGAAATACGTTTTTAGTGTTATCTGCCATTGTGGTGGTGGGGGTAGCAGGTTTTTCTCAGCGAAGCCCTCTTATATTTGGAAGTGAACAGTATCTTATCTACTGGCCCTTTTAAAATGCAGAGTGGTGATGGCTTGCAACAGTGAGTGAGCTGCTAGGTCCCAGGCCAGGGCCTGGGAAGAGTGAGCCTGTGGGGCTGAGCCAGCTGGATTCTGTTCTTTCCAGCGAGCCCCAATTTTTATGATATTGGTATATTTTTTTCCTGTGCCTTCCCTACTCACATAAATGGGTTTTAAAAATAAGAATGGACCAATTTACTAACAGTTAGTGAAATACTTAAAGGGCCCTCACTGGTTTGACTCCATGGATAGAGTGTTGACCCTAACCAGGCTGAAGGGTCCTGGGTTCAATTCTGGTCAAGGGCTCATACCTTGGTTGCAGGTTCGAATGGGGCACATGCAGGAGGCAACCACTCAATGTATCTCTCTTACAATGATGTCTCTCTCTCTTTCTGTGTCTTTTCCTCTCCCTTTAATGGAAAAATATCTTCGGGCGAGACCCAGCTCAGAAACTTCCTGGAAATAACCTTGGGTCCACTGTTTCATTTCTGGATCTCATCTTTTTCATTTGTGAGTTAGGATAATAGTACTTCCTTACAGAGTCATTGTGAGTATTGAATGAGATTTAAATACTGAGCCCAGTGCCTCACACATAGTAAGGACTCATAAGTGCTACCAATTGTGCTGTGAGCTCAGGAAGTAACTTCCATGGTGCTAAGGGGCCTTCTGTAGCATCCTTTTACCCTGTGGCTCAGTGTGCAACTATATTCAAGCTTCATAACTTATCTCACTGATCCTCTGCTGAAGGGCATTTATATTAATTCCAATTCTTCAGGATTATAAACAGGGCTCTGATGCATATCCTTGCAGATAACTCTTTGCACACAGAGGCTATTTGCTTAGACTGAATTCCTGCGAGTGAAATTGCTAGAACAAAGGGTGATCTAAGCTCTGGCTGGTTTGACTCAGTGGATAGATAATTAGCCTATGTACTGAAGGTTCCCAGGTTCAATTCCCATCAAAGGCACATACCTGAGTTGCTGGCTTGACCCCCCATGGTGGGGGGGAGGTCGCTGGAGGCAGCCAATGGATGATTCTCTCTCATCATTGATGTTTCTAACCCTTTTTCCCTCTCCCTTCCTCTCTGAAATCAATAAATATATATATATATATATATATATATATATATATATATATATATATATATATTTATATTTTAAAAGTTGAGCTAAAATCTGAGGCTAAAGTTTGGGCTGATTCACACTCACTCCAGCAAGGAGAGAGAGAGAGGTTTCCCCTGTGCCAGAACTGGGGTTTAGCATTTTCTTCCATCCTTATCATCTTTTTTTTTTTTTTTTTTAAGCTGCTTGTTTGTTTCCAGGTTATTGGGAGACTCTTTTTTTTTTATTTTTTTATTTTTTTTAAGGGAGCTTTTAGGACAACTTTAGACCCCATAACAATTCCTCACGTCCAGGGATCCTCTGGGAGGAATGTAGGTGATGCTATTGGCAGACTGTGATAAAAACCTACAGTACAGAACGTAAAAGGGCCTAGAGGCTGCCCACTCCTCGTCCTGACCCTCCACAAGCACAACTTCCTGGCTTCCTTAGGGCCATATTCTCCATGTAGGGTGTGTGGCCTCTCCCTCCCCTTAAGTCCAGAGACAGAGTAGAGAGTACGATGAAATACTGACAGAGCTTTAGGTGTGCAGCTAGCACAGTACTGCTGGGACCTATCAGGATCTATAATGATATCTAGGGTGATACTTCATCCAAAATCTGAGGTCCCGGTCCAAACTCCTTTGCTTAAATAGGGGTGCTTTCTCTAACCCTGCTTATCTATCAAATGGGGCCAATAATATCTGCTCTCAGAGGAGATAGAGCATGGAAAACACTTTGTAAACCGAAAAGAGCTTTGCACAGGGAAGGGGCTGTGTTTTAGGGGAGAGCCGGTGATGAGTGCTGGGTATTGAGGCTGGAAACAGGTGATGGCTGAGGACCCCTAGGCGTGGCGCTCACCTATAACCCCAGCTATGTTCTATTGGGTTCCTACTACTTGCCACTGGCTTTCCATTGAGATGTTATTTAATTTAGTCCTCAGGCCAACCCACTGAGGGATGACGGGAAGCATATGGAAACTTACAGAACTGTGCCACTGGGCCAAACGTAGATACTAATTAGAGGGAGCGTAGGAATTCAAACTACTAGTAGGAGGTCTTCTCTGGGGCGTGGGGTTAGAACAGCTGATTTGCCTAGAATGTCAATTATCTTGTGTAAATTATATGCATTCCTCCATTTTTTCATTTATTCAACATACACTTATTGAGCATTTATTACATTGAGACCTGGGACAAGTGCCACGTGACATTTATTTTTCCTTGTGCAGTGTCTGCAGTCCAGAGCTTACAAATCCTTCCTACCTTATAAAACCTACCAACAACCTATCTACTTTCCTTCTTTCCATTCTTCCTTCTCTCTTTCCTCCTACCCACCCATCCATCCTAGGCTTTGTTCCAAAAAGGAATTCAGGAGACTTAAAGCACTATTGTCATGGTTTGTGGTAAGGCACACCTCAGTTTGATTCTATCTCTGTCACTAAGCACATAGCCAAGGGACCAGTTACCTCGCCTCTCTGAGTCTGTTCCTCTTCTATAGATTGAAGATAATGACAACTTCTTCATAAGATGCAAGAGAATTCCATGATCTATACATAAAGCCCCTATAACTGTGCTTACCACATACTAAGGACATTGTGTTATCTCCTGTAATCCTCATAACAATCATTTCACAAAGGAGGATCTCAGGTACCAAGGAAGTGAAGTTGCTTGTCCACGGTCTTAGACAGTCAACTCCAGAGTTTACCCCCTTTAGTAACTTGGCCAATACTCCAGGAGTCAAGTCTGTCTCCCAGGTGGATAATGCGACCCTATTTTACAGGGGAGAATGAGATGAAGTGTCTGAAGCAAGTACCATAGAGTAAGTGCTCAATAAATGGTAATTTTAATTAAGTCAAGATCAGGTCTGATTCCTGCACTCCCTGCTTAGAGCCTGTAGGGTGGGCGGCCTCCATTCTCCAGTTATGTGCTTCCCAGGGAAGCTCTGAGCCAGGTTTCTGGATTTTTACTATCTCATCCACACTTCTCTTCCAGGAAAAATAGGAACACACTGACCATTTAGTCAATGAACATTTGTTTTGGTTTAATGACATTTAAACTGGGGTTTTGCATAGAATTTAATGATAAAAGCAATGCAAGGTTAATGTAGACAACTTGGTGGAGGAGGGGGATAGGAAAACATTTACATTCTGTTACTTTGGTGCCCACAGAGAAGCACCATTGACATTTGGGCATTTTTCCTTTTATTTATTTATTTTATTTTTATTTATTTTTTAAAGATGTTTTTATTGGTTTCAAAGAGAGGAAGAGAGAGAGAGAAAGAGGGAGAGACAGAAATATCAATGATGAGAGCGAATCATTGATCAGCTGCCTCCTGCATGCCAGCCCAGTCATGTGCCCTGACCTGGATGGAACTGTGATCTCCTGGTTCATAGGTCAATGCTCAACCACTGAGCCAGCCGGGCCATTTCTCTTTTAAGTCATTTCATATAGGTGAATGGCTTCTCATCACATCTTAGATAACTATAAAGTCTTAAAGTGTTAGAAAAGGAAGGGCTATTAGCACGGCCATCACAATAATGCAAGTCCCGTCTTATAAATGGCCTGTGACTGCGGTGTACAGCCTTCGCAGACTGTAAACTCTTACCACTTACCTTAGTGGTCCTGACCTTTACTCCTCCCCATATGGCAGGAGGATCACACGCTTCTCAAACAGTGGCGCATGGGCAGTCATAGTCCTGGAATGGACAGGGAGGGAGGAAGGGCTGTGCCATCCTTTAGGGGAGCAGATCATAAAGCCTGGAGGAAGAACGTTTCTTTGCCATAAGTGATCTAGAAAAGAAACCTAGGCGATTTAATATGCACTCTGCCCTGATGGCGCATCACTAATCTTGTCTTGTGTTATGTAGAGGGAACTGAGGCTCAGAGAGAAGACATTTACCCAGTCACACAGCTATAAGGGGCCAGTGGTCAGGCGGAACTTGACCACAGGACAATCCCTAACATAGGCTAGTCCTAAAGAATGGAGGCAGAAAGATGTGGGTTCAAGTCTCAACTCTTTCACTTATTATTTTTACTTTTAACAAACAACTTAATCCCTCCGGGTACCCGTTTCTTCATCTGTAAAAGAGGTAACAGCTTCCTTATTAGGTTTAAATGAGAAGAAAAAACTTTCCTAAAAATTATTAAGTGCTCTGTGTCAGGTACTGCACAAGGCAACTCATATACATTATCTCATTTAATCTCCACAATAATCCTATGAGGGGGATACTAGTTTTATATCCATTTTTACAGGTGAGAAAACTGAGGCTCAAAAAGATGTATCTGCCTAGGATCACACAGCAGTTGAGCTGGGATTTAAACCCAGGTCTGTCAGTTTTGGAGCAATACAATCAGGTAACATGGTAACTTTTCAGCACAGTGCTTATAACATGCAAACACAAACCAACGAGAGCCATCACTGTTTACTGTTATTACTGTGAATGTAATTATTATGTCACATGCGATTGGCTCGCCTCTGCTTTCAATCTCTTTAGCCACGAATCCAGGAACTGGGCCGACCCACGAAGTAGAAGAGATGCCAGCCCAGCCCAGCCCTATCCCAGACCACTAGTCCCTCCATCCTGTCGGGGGGCCTTCTGGAGCATTCCCGCATGTGGAGACACAGAAACCCTCTGCTCCGTGATCTGGGCCTCTGCTGATCTCTGCAGATGGGAGCAGGCGATTAAAGGGGCGAGATTCAGAAGGAGAGGGAGAGGACCCATTTAAAAAGCCCAGCGAGCACAGACACGCCACCTGAATCCCAGTCTCCACCTGAGCCCAGCCAGTATGAGTCACCCCCAGAGCCCTTTACTTGTGAATTGCAACACGCTGACAGAAACTCCGCAGCCTCCCAGGTGGGCAGACAGGTAAACAGACAAGTGTGCCATCCCCTGAGCTGCAGTGAGCGCTGCACTTACTGTTAGGGCCAAAGATCACCTCTACGAAGCAGGTGGACACCCAGGCTTTGCTCTCAGATCACTAGCTCTACCATCTCCAGGCTCATCTCGAGTAACTTATAATCACTTGGTGCTTCATTTTCCTCATTTCTAAAACAAGGACAATAAAAGTGCCTATCTCAAAAGGGTGTTGTAAGGATGAAATGAGACAACAGAGGAGGCTCAGCACAATAGGGTATATTGAGCACCTACTGTATACCAGACAGTGCTGTAGGCCCTGGAGATTCAACAGTGGACAAGACAGACAAGGTGCTTGCTCGTGTGGAGGGCAATTCCAGAAGAGAAAAGACAATAAACACTCAGAAAACTATCAAAACGTCCTGTGGGCTTTGCAGAGAGCCAGAGTAAAGTGAAGAGATACGGTGACTAAATGTCTACGTTAATCAGGGTGGGTGGAGAGGCCTGCTCTGAGGAGGTGGCTTTATTAGCAATGGTAATTACTATTTACTATATTTGTCAGTTCCCTAAGGCTGCCCCCAGCACAGCCTCCAGTGAGGAACCCACCTCGGACAGTTTTCAAATCTGGGACCCCCTCTCCAGAGACCCGACCCCACCCCATGAGGGCTCCTTTGGACTCTGACTTTACCCTGAGCACCTCCATCAAATTGGCAGGAGTGACTGAAACCTCGCCTTTCCCCGAGAGAAAGGAGTGGGCCAAGGTAAAGCTCTCAGGAAGGCCAAGCAAAGAAATGATTTGCCAACAGGGAAGGGGGGTGGGGGAGCCAGAAGGAGAGAAAAGGGGGGAAAAGATGCCAAGATCTTTGGCTTACATTTAATTTCCAATTAATCCCGGTGTAAGCTCTGAAAAAAGCTCTAGCATTCTCCTGTGTGTGTTTGTGGATCTTCCGGGTTTACCAACCTTGTTCTTTACGGAGACAGCTCACGGTGATTATCCCCCAGCTACTCAGTCTAACAGGAGTCTGATTTCTCCTGTTTCCCGTGCGGAAAGCAGCGCTTATTAGAATTTGTGACATGACCAGCTTGCTAAGGCTTTGGAGGTGGCTGACTTCAACTTTTCCATCCCTTCTGTGCCCGCCAGAGGTATGTGGTTTGCTTACATCTCATTCAGATCTGTATCACAGCAAATAAAAGGTTGCTACCCACCCTACTCCCCCACCCCATGCCACCCACACATATACACACCCCAGATTGTAAACTCAGAGCACTCATCCTGTCTTTTTAGCTTGTCTCTCCCCGGACCCAGAGTAGGGCATGGTACACAGCAGGTACTCAGTGAATGTCTGTTAAATGGAGGCCCCTGGGTGAAGCTCAAAGGCACAGCCAGACTTGGAGTAAGGTGCCTGATTCAGATCTGGGCTCTGACAACTCACTAGCCCAGTGGTCGGCAAACTGTGGCTCTCGAGCCACATGTGGCCGAGCCAAGCCACAGTTTGCCGCTCTGTTGACTAATGAGTTTGCTGACCACTGCCTTAGGGAAAAACACTTAAAAAAAAACAAAACATTTTAATAACGTACTAATGTCTTTAACCTAAAATCAAAACTTCTCGTTAAGGGTAATGCCTTACCAAGTGGTCAGCAAACTCGTTAGTCAACAAAGAGGCAAACCGCGGCTCCAGAGGCACGGGTGGCTCGAGAGCCGCAGTTTGCCGACCACTGCACTAGCCCGTGCCCTTGAGCAAACCACTTCACCTCTCTGGCCTCCATTTCCTCACTTATAAAGGTGACAATAATGGGGGCGGGGGGGGGGGGGATTTACACAGAGACCCACCAGGTAGAAGATCTCTCTCCTTTGAGAATTCCCCTCGGGTTGTGAAGTATGAAGCTGGGGAAGAGGAGGGGGCAAGAGAATTTGGGGGAGATGTTCCTGTCCTGGGTATCTAGAATACAAACTGAGAAACAGGAACTGAAATTTCCTTCAGCCAAGTATCTGTTTGTCACTGTACTTTTCCTCTAGCTATCTTCTTTCCAACATTTTTCCCCTCCCTCTCTCCTCCCCCATCTCCACTCCCACCCCCTCACCAAGGAAGGAATTGGCCGGCTCCACCCGGCCGGCCCCCAGGCTCCGCCCCCAGCTCGGCAGGCCAAGAGTTAACAGCTGCACCTGTTGAGGTATACCTGCTGTCCCGGCACCTGTGCCTGTAGCCAATCAGCACCGGCGCTGCCAGGAACCTACCTGTCAGCAAAATCCCGACACTCCAACCTCAACATAAATCAAACACTTCCCTCGACAGGGAATGTCTGTGTCAGGCCAGGAATAGAGTCAAGAGCAGCCAGCGGAGTCTCGGGTGCCGGTGCCTGTCGTTGGAGCCTGGGAGCAGGAAGATGTCGAATGAACTTGAGTGAGTAAACACCGGGGGATGCCTGGCGCTCTCCGAGCGTGGAGGCTGGATGGGATTTCCAGAAGGGGAGCGGGCAGGGAGGCCGCCGGCGCCAGGATTCACAGAGCAATTTGTAAGCGTAAATGAATGGGCTGAGGATCTCACGTTGGCGTGTAGAGGCAAGCACCGTCTCGAGTGAGAGCTGAGTGTTTCCCTGGGAAAATAGTTTTGTGTTGTTCTCTCTCTCTCTCTCCCTCCCTCTCTCTCTCTCTCTCTCTCTCTCTCTCTCTCTCTCTCTCTCTCTCTCTCTCTCTCTCTCTCTCCTGAGCAGTTTCGAACCAGGTAGGGAAACACACGACTGAAACCGACGGCTTTCAGCACCACTTTCTGATACTCTGAAGGGGCCCTGGAAATCAGAGCTAGCCCCGGTTCCTCCTCCGCTTTCTATCTTCTTGCCAAAAGAAACTTCTCTGAGGAGGTTCTCCGAGCTGTCTTAGGCAGAGCTGGGTTTCTCCAAAGGGACTTGTTTGTTGGGTTGGAACAGTCTCAAGTGGGAAGGTTACAGTGTGATGGTTCAGCATACCCACTCTGTAGTCTGCTTGACCCATGTTCGAATCCACGGTCTGCTCCTCATGGGTTGTGTGATCTTGGACAAGTCATTTAACTTATCCGAGCTTCATTTTCCTCATCTGAAAAAATGGGTACAATAATGCTTCGTTGGGTTCTTAAGAGAGTTAAGTGGGCTAGAGGCTGTAAAATGCTTAGTAAAGAACCGAGGTCTGAAGATGCACTTGATAAAATGCGGTTGATTTTATTCGGAGGCAGTTCTAAGGCTGAGGGAGCTGCGATGTGGTTTTCGGTGAAGTCATCTCTATTAACCGGCGGGATTCTGGTGCCTTCCTGCCCACATCTGGGATTTAAAGCCCCACTGGCTGATGCTGACCGTCAGATACCCTGCTTGGTGTCTGGACCTCAGAGAAGGTGGGATGAGGCTGGGATTCTGGGCTGCTTTTTAGCTTGGCTTAAGGGAGCTTCCAGAAGCCAGGCTTCTAGAACACACCTCTTCCTGCCACCCTCAGAGGTGAGTGGGCAGAGACAAGGTCTGAACAATCTTTTTTTCTAGCTACTCCTCAATAGATTGTTTTTAAAGCGTGAAGACCTGAGGGCAGGCAGAGCAGTTTGTGGGCCCCGACTGTAGAGTGTTCTGCGATACCGGCTAGCTCTTAGGTTAGCCAACCACGTTCGTACTACAATCGCTTGGCATCAGATTTCTCTTGAATGAGTACCCTGGAGTTGACAATGTGTTGACAACTGGGATTAGAGCAGGGGCACTGGAACCAGTATCTGGGTTCAAGTCCCAGCTCTGCCACTACTTAGCTGTGGGGCAAATCACTTCTCACTCTCGGTTCTCTCAACTGTCAATTTTGGCCACAGGGGTAACCACCTCAGGGAATTGTTGGGAGAATCCAACAACTTTTAAAAAGTGCTCTTTAGAACCTGGTAAAGAGCAAGCTAATAATACGCTTGATACCTCATATACAAATACCCTATCAACGAACACTTCTGAACCTCTTGCTTCCTGTTTAAAAAAGAAAAAGGAAAAAAAAAAAAAGTGCTGTGTCTCTAGTGCACTTAGATCCGGGGCTTAAAACTGCAGAGGTGCCTTCCTGCCCACATCTGGGGTTTAGATTCTACAGAATCTATTCACTGATGCTCCTTAGGGGGTAAGTGTCCTGAAGCTGGGTTGCTCCAACAGAAAGGTTTCCTGTTTTTCTCCTCCTTAATCGTTTGAGTTTGAAGTCAGATCCGCTGACAGCTGAGGCTTCTCCACTTGGGGTGGGGTGAGGGGACCTGTGCCTGTGGAGTAATTGCAGACCGACTCTGAAGCCACTATTTAAGATTACAATGACAGAGCCTCAGTGCCTGGGGGCTCAGCTGTCCTTACGGTGTGTGTGTAGGGGGAGGGGGGGGAGCAGGGGGAGGGGTTCAGGGCATCAAGTGCTTGGTTTGCAGGTTTTGAGTGGCTGCTGCTGGTGCTGATTTGGCCATATTCTTGCTGCCTCTTTCCCCTAAAAAGTGCCCAGTGAAAGATTCTGGGCCTGGAGTCCATCCTGAGCCCCGATGGAAAGCAGGATTTGCATATGACTCTAAATTCTGTCACTTACCAACTGCAGGATCCTGGTGAATGTCTTTCTCCTTACTGACCCTCCGTTTCCACCTCGGTCCAGTAGGGACTATACACACCTACCTGGCAGGGGGACAATGGGCTCCGTGCGTGGGCCACTCAGTCCAGAGCAGGAGCGCCATAAACGCGAGCCTGATTACTAGGCCTCAGGTGGAAGGCCCACTGCCAAGGCCCGGTCTTGAGGAGCACGGAGGCCAGGGCGGTGCAGTGAGAACTCCGCTGCAGGCGGCAGGCAGGTGGAGCGCAGGGGCCGGCCCGCTGGGGAGCGTGGGCCAGCCTCCAGCCCTCCGCCAGCGCAGGCACTGCCTCCAGCCCGTGGCCTTGGGCAGCCCGGGGGCTAGAGCGGGTCGCAAGGGATCTTGGGGCGGCGGGGCACCGGAAGTCGCTGCCTGAAGTCTTCCCCTTGCAGCGGGCGCCTGCGCACTGGCCGCTGTCGGGGCTACCCGGGGGCTACGGGCCTGGTAGCCATCGCCTGGGCCTGAGCCAGGGCGCCGCGGGGCCCGACCGGATCCTCCGAGTTCCGTGTGTAGTGGTGCCGAGGGCATACTGTGTGCCAGGCACACTTGTGCTATTTTCCTCTTGCCCCTCGAGGAAATGAGAGTTCTGAGAGGAAGGGACGAGCACATAGTAGGTCCACCGAATGGAGAGGGAAGTGAGCGAGGCCCAGCCGAATTCCCCTCTGCCACCTCGCCGCCACAGTCCGAGCCCCCACAGGGACCGGAATCTTCTCTTTCCCCAAAGCAGCGACCCGGGGCAGGGAGGGGACCAGAGCCTCCCGCCAGCGGCCCGGGCCTCCCGGGCGTGGCGGGGCGGGAAGACTCCATCTGATTTCCAGGAGCGCCGGCTCCAGACGGCCCCGAGCGCTGAAAGAGTTAACCAGGAACGCCTCCCCGCTGTGGTTTTGTGGTCGAAACCATGATTGCCAGGAGCAAATTTTTGTCGTGCACAAGGTGTGTTATTAAAAGTCGGAGTTACGCTGGTGGTGAATGAAAAGTTAAAAGCCCTCATTAAGCCCGGGCTGTAAAACAGGCGGACTGGGCGGAGAGAAAGGCCGAGACAACCCTAACGGCGCTGGCGACCCTGGGCACGGGCCGGGGACACACGCCCGAGGCTTCTGCCACTCTCATTGAGGGGCCCTGTGGGGAGCCTGGAGCCAAAAGGGTCTCGGGAGCCACACGGAGGAAGGAGGGGGAGGAAGGGCCGCAGGGCTGAAGCACAATTAGCATAGTCGGAGCTCTTCCTTGGTGAAAACAAAAAATAACAGTCCCCGTTTATTGAGCGGGGAATCCACCGCAGACAGTGTCCAGGGCTTGATAAATAACATCCTTTCCTTTAACTCTCAATAACCCAATGGGAGGTGGGGAGTATAAGCGCACTTTTGCAAAGAAGGGGGTTTAGGCTTGCCTCAAGCTTGCCCAGGATTTCACGGAACAGCTGGGATCTTAATCCAGGGGGCTTCAGGATGCTGCCACCCTGCTTGTAACAGATGAATTGGAAAAAGGAGATGTGCCACACTGTTAACTGTGATTATCTCCGAGTGGAGGAAAACAGGTGAATTCTATCTGCTTCCAATTCTTTTTATACGTTGTGTTTTACAAACCTATGTTACTTTTGAAATGGGAAGGGGAGAAGAGGAAGTAATTTTTAAAAGAGAAAATTCTTGGTGTACCTGAAAACAGTTTTCTTAAAGTGTGGTTCCTGGACCATGGTCGCCGTCGTCGTCGTCGTCATCATCATCATCATCATCATTTCCCTGGGAACTTGTTAGAAATGCAAATTATCAGCCCCACCCTAGACCAACTGAATCAGAACCTGGGGAGGGGGGGCAGCGGGGGTAGGACTCAGCAATGTGTGTTTTAACAGGCCCTCCAGGTGATTCTGATGGGTGTTAAGTGTAAGAACCATTGGCCTAGCCCTACATGAAGACCTGGCAGAGAATTGGGAGGCAGGATATTCCCAGGTCCTCCGCTGACCTGCAGTGTAGTTGCTGAGTCAGCAGGCTGAGAACTTGGCTAGTGTTTGAGCTCGGCTCTGCCACGTAGAGACTGGGTGGCATTTGGATGAGCGCCTTAACCTCTACAAGTGTCAGTTTCTGTGTTTATAAAATGACGGTAACAACACCCACCTCCCATGGGCATGTATGAGAATGAAAGGCGCAGGGCCTGACCCTATTAAATAACTTTGTTCCTTTCCCTCCCCTTCTCTTCCCTCTCCTTTCTGGAAGCCAGCTTTCGGATTTGTAAAATGGAACAAATAATCTTGGCTGGCTGCCTCCCTCTCTCTATTCCTTTTGCCTCCTAAAAGGGTCAGGGCAAATGATCTAGTGAAGGTTCTGAAGGAAAATTATCTCACCAATAGTTGGTGTCTTCTCACTGGACCTTGCTAGGAGGTCAGCAAGAACTGGGAACTTTTGAGGGCAGAGACTGGTATATAACTTTGTGTCCCAGTACCCAGCACAGGGCCTGTTACAGTGAATGTTTGTGGAATGAATCAGTGAGTGAATGAATGAAAAGATGTGGCACCCTGGGTTTAGAAGTAGATTAATTTCTTTCACAACTTTATTGGACAATAGCAAAAAATAAAAATAAAAAAATAGAGAAATTAGACAGGAAACCAAAAGGAGAATAGTACACAAAAGAAAAATTCCCACAGAAGAATTTTTTTCAAAGGGAAAGTGAGTTTCTGATATAATTAGAAAATGGCATATAATTAATCTGCGTGCAGCTCAAAGCGTTGTCTGGAGCCTGACAGCCCTCAGCTTGCCCACCTTGATCCAAATGATGAAGCTGGCAGTGTTTGTCCCTCTTATCAGGGAATCTCCAAGCATCAGGTCTTCTTCTATCACTAGGGAGAGATGATCCCATTCGCAGGAAGAGATGATCCCATTCACAGGTGGGAGAAAGCGAGGCTAGGGGTTGCAGTGCAATATGCTGGGGGCTACCCCACCAAGTATTAGTAATAATAATAATAATAATAATAATAATAATAATAATAGTTCACATTACTGTGTGCTGGCACTATGCTGATTACTTTACCTGCATTATCTCATTGCATTTTCCAACAGTGACATCTCAGAGAGTTGTTGTCAAGATTAAATAAAACAATGTCTAGAAATTGTTGTGTCAGCACCTGGCCCTTGGTAAGCCCTCAGTGAACAGTAGCTATCCTCGTAATTCTGTGCGTTTAGTACTCTCCCCTCCCCCCATTTTACAGATTCAAAAAAACCCCAAGGCACAGAGAGGTCAAGTTGCACAAAGTCACACAGCTAGTAAGTAGCAGAGCTGGAACCCAGGTCTGTGTAGCTCTGGGGCCCATCCCAAAACATGAACTGATACTGTCTCCATTGAAACTAGAATCACTGCAGAGCCATGCCTTATGCCTGGAGCACTGCTGTCACGCTCAGGGAACACCTTGCATGGGGTTAACTGAAAAATGATTCTTCCGTGAGCAGCTGTGCCAGGGCCTCCCTCTGGGTAATTAGTGAGTGTGATTGATCACCGCTGATGAGACTGGGTGGCTCACAACAAGGTTTGGCAAGCCATTGTGTGTATCTGGGTGTCAACACCCAGCTCAGGCGGCTCATGGGACTCTTCCTCCTCAGGTTGGAGGGCGGAGGGGTCCAACGTGCTGGAATTGTCCTGTGCCAGGACCTCCTTGGGTGGGGCTTGAGGCCACCCCCTTGGTAATGACTTTTCTTCCCCCTTCTGAAAAAATTGAGTAAGAGTCCTTATTTTCCCATCTCTGAATCACTGAGATGCCTCTGAGATAGGGCAGTGACTGAGCTAAGGACTGGATGGGAAGCTAGGAGACTTGAGTCCCAGTCCTGTTATATCCTCAGGCAAGTCACACTTTCTCTCTGGAATGAGTTTTCTAAGGTCTCTTTGCACCTTACATTGCTAGGATTCTAACAAAGGGGGGGGGGGGGGGGAGCCAAAAGTCTTCAACTAGTGGCTGAGATACATTCATTTAGCCCAACTGGGAGTTTTAAGTGGCTCAGCCAGAGAGCCCTGGGACTTTAGAATCATTCCAACAAGTCCCACCTTACCCCCGAGGCTCCCTCTGGTTCCTAGAATGATGCATTTTGGAGTTGAAGGCTCAGAATCTGTCTGGGCATGGCGTAGCCATTACCTCACCCCTCCCCTGCTGTGGGTCCAGAGAGAACTTCTGGGGAGGGGTCCCATCCCCATCAGAGCCCCTGCTTGTGCAGTTTGCACCTTCTCACAAGCGAGGGTCAGGAGGATATATGTCCAAGCTCCACTCTCTTTTTATTTTATACCCAACACTTTCTCAGAAGAGAAGCCAGACCAGAGGCACTCTGAGGAAACAGCCTTGTGAAGGTTCTTGATGCTGGAAGCCAGAGACCTCTGCTCTGTGCTTGATGCCATGAGGTACCAGCCCGTGGCCTTAGACAAGCCAGTGGCCTCTGTGTGGCTCAGTTTTTCCTGCTATCAAGTGGGGATCGTCCTACCTTCCCTCCTTATCTCCTAGGGGTGTTGCAGGATCAGAGGTGATGACAAATGTATGAGAAGCATGTGGAAAAATATAACACACTATGCAAATGTGAGGGATTATCAAATCTCAGACCTGAGTTTCCTCCTCCGTGGGCTGGCCTTCCTTGTAACAAGGAAACGTATGCAAAGGACCTGGCTCACACCTGACACATAATAGGGGAAGACGCTCTGGGAGCTGTCCCAGGCGTGTGCCTTTGATCTTGCCTTTCCTCTCCTCTGGGAGGTCTAAAGTCTTCCCCATCACCTCCACGCTCACTCTTCCCCTCGAGCCTTTTTCTCAACCCACATCCAGTCACTCCCCAGAGTTCAAGGAGCCAGACATGCCCCCGCTTCTTTTCCTTCGTCACTCTCTTCACCTATCTGACTTTAGCTGTCTGTGTTTGTGGTCATGTCTGTCTTGCTGCCACTAAAATGCAACCTCTTCAAAAGCGGGGATGACCTTATTGTCTTGCTTAGGGCAAGACCTGGAACATAGTAGTCACTTGATGAATTTTTGTTAGTTAAACTGAGGGGTGGATGGTTAGATAGATGCCTCACAGGATTTTGTATTTTCCCCCCCCCCCTCTCTCTACATCCCTTCTTGGAAACTAGTGGTTTGATGGAAAGGTGTCTAGTGTTGAGTCAGTTCCCAGGCCAGATCTCAGGAGGCTCGGCTTTGTAACTCCTTGGCCAGTCCCCTGGAACAGGTCACCTGCTATCTGTATTTCCTGGTCTGTAAAATAGAGATAATAACACATCAAGCATGCTGAGAGGCTCCACGAAATAATGAATGTGAAAGTCAAGGCAAGGGGTTATTACATGTCTCTTTTGTTTTTCACACAGAAGCTGGTTCACAGGAGGCTTGAGGAAGATGTTAATTTAAGAACCTCAGGCGGAGTCTCCCCTTTACTCTCATTTGGGGGTTCTGAAATGATGATGGTCATGATGATGATGATGATGATGGCGGTGACATAGCTATTATTTACGGAGCGATTACTCTCTGGCAGGCTCTAGGCTGAGCACATTTCTTATGTTAATGCATTTAATTCTCCTAACAACCCCGGAGATTAGCCCCACTCTGAAGTAGCCAGCCCTGGTGACTCCATCACTGACTGTGTTCTCATTTTCTTCACAGCACTTATCACTGGCTAAAATTAACTTATTTACCTACTTGTCATGGACTGTCTTCCCAATTAGACTGTCAGTTTCGTGGGAGCAGAGCCTTATCTGTCTTGTTCTTGGCTGATCCCCAGGGCCTAGAAGAATCCCTGACTGGCCCACAGAAGGCATTCAATAGGCCCATTTAACAGATGGGTCTGTCAGGCTGTGGCTCTAGTGTCACTTCCTTCCATGGTGCTACGGGTTCTTCTGTGCTGTGCCCTGGCGGAGATCTGATGCCAAGAAGGTTGCCCAGAGCCAAGTCCTCGCCCTATCCCCTCCACCCCACCTCCAGTTTACCTTCTGATAGTTGAGGAGTTCTGCCTTGGACAAGGACACCAACAGAGAGTTTGTGGAGGCTCTGAGGAAGGTGACCCCATAGGATGAGAGTCACCTGGTTTCCCCTCTTAGTTCTGGCTCTGTCACCCATGAGTAGGGCTCATAACTTCTTGGAACCCTTTTATGGCTCTTACCCACTGGGCCCACAAGCTTTAATTCCAACCTTCAAGAGGATAGGATATTGGATTTCAGGATTTGGCACATAAGGAATGTTAACCTTATCCATAGTCAGAACTTTTCTAGAAGCCAGTGATCAGTCTTGGAACATAAAGTTGATTGGTAGCTTGAGCAGGTATTGGGACCCGGACACTACAGCTCCTGGCTCCTGGCCAGACACTCTTCCAGTCACCTCACTTTCTCACTTAGTCCCTCCAGCTTCCTATGGGTGGGAAATCCCTTTTTGTCTTGCAGCGGAGCATTGTTTCGGTATATTCCAGAGGAGGGGAATTTCCACGATGGGAAAGGCATCTGGAAGGGAGACTAGTGTGGGATTGAGAGCTTCATCTTGAAGTCCAAGAGATTCAGGTTCAAGTTAGCTTCCACCACTTACTAGCTGAGTGACCTTGAGCAAGTAACATCACCTGATTGGATCTCTGTTTCCCGAATAGCTATCTCTCAGGGCTATTGTGCAGAGTAGAAGAGATGCACAGAAAAACAGTTGGCACACTGTCTGTATATGGTAAATGCTTAAGGCAGGGCAGCTGCTGTGTATCAAGGAATCTACTGGGTGGATTGGTGACCCTTATAGGCCAAAAAAGCCTCCCAGGTGACCAACCAACATTGTCAGTTCTTTTGTTTCTGATGTGACTTCTAAAATTTAATTTTTAAATGGGATAAGATAACTGAATGCTCATCAAAGCTATCATATCATTCCACTGGAGTCAACAAATTGGGGCTCTTGGCCCAGCTCTGCCACTGACTTACAGAGTGCCCAGGTCTTATGTCGCTTTGCAGCACCTTTATGTCTGCCTCCAAGCTGAGCCCAGAGCAGGGGTCCTCAAACTTTTTAAAGTGGGGGCCAGATCACGGTCCCTCAGAGAGCTGGAGGGCCGGACTATATGAACTACTAATTCCTACTGTAACACCTCGGTTGCGCTCACTGCCCAAAAAACCTGGCGGGCCGGATCAGACTCCTCTGCGGGCCGCATGTGGCCTGCGGGCCATAGTTTGAAGACCCCTGGCCCAGAGCATGATAATGGCTCAAATGTAGTAAGCACTTGTTAAGTGCCAGAAAATGTTCTGAGCATTTTTCACATGGAAGTACACTCAATCCTCATAATTCTACACAGTAGGTGCTTTTATTAGACTCATTTTACACACAAGGAACAGCACTGGGGGTCCCAGTTGACCATGAGTGTGGGCTCTACAAGGCCTTTCCCAGTTCTCCCATGGCCCTTTGATTTGGGAGTTCCCTTCAGCCTGGGGCCGGGAGAGGAGGTGGCAGCCATCCTGGGCTTGCTCTAGAAGTTCCTCTAACCCCAGGCCCAGGAGGCAGCTAGGAGGGGCCTCTTCTCAACTCCCCCTCTTGAGGCCCTTGATTTATAGCAGCAGAAACTCGGGGTGTGCCTCCCTCTCCGCACCCCTGGAGCAGGAAGGTTTCTGTCATTTCTCTTTTTTGTGTGACAGCTCCCTCTCCCTCCCTGCCTCTCAAAGCCCAGGGCCCCACACCCTGGGGCCCCGTGGGATGGGAGACACTGCCCTGGATGAAACCTGTGAGAGAGCTGCTGCCCACGGCCTGCCTGGGTGTGGCCTGCCTGCTGCTCCCACTCTGTGTCTAAGAATGTAGGCCTGAGCTTCAGGGCAGCAGGAAGGCACTTCCTGTGGCAGGATTTGCCCACCTACCCTCCACCACAGCGCCTGAAATTCCACCACTACAGTGGTTTCCTGGTGTGGTGAGATTGCCCTCTTGCATTACGGTAAAGCAGTGTGGCTTAGTGGACAGTACGTGGCTTTGGTGGACAGTATATGGCTTTGGTGCTAGACAAGCCTAGGATTAAATCCAGGTCGTGTCATGGACTAGCAGAGTGAACTTGGGCAATTCCTTATCCTTTCCAAGTCTCTGGCTTCTTCATCTATAAAATGAAGCGAATGGTGCTTACCTTGTAGTGTTCTTATAAGGAACAGCGTTAGTGAGTGGAGCGTGTTTGTTCATTTATATTCAGTAAATAGCAGCTGATATAGTTCCCATGAGTAAGTCTATCAGGCTCACCCAGAAAGGGGGCACTGAGGACTACTTCATTTTGGGGGCTCTTTTTCCTGGCCTGGCTGTCCCCATCTTTCCGCCACTGTCCTGTACATACTCTTCGCTCTAAAACAAACACATAGAGAACTGGCCCATCTCTATGCCTTGGCTCACAAATAAGAGCATGTTCCTTATCAGTGATTCTCGGGAAGTATGGCTCCCAGCTCCCAGCATCAGCTTTCAGGGACTTTGTTAGAAAAGCAAATTCTCAGACACCCCAGACATACTGAATCAGAAGCTCCTGTGTGGGACCCAGAAATCTGTGGGTGGTTTTTTTTTGTTGTTAGTCTTCACCCAAGGATATTTTTCCATTGACTGTTTTTTTAGAGGGAGTGGATGGGACAGGGAGATACAGAGAGAAACACTGATGAGAGACACATTGATTGATTGCCTCCCACACATGCCTTGACCAGGGCCAGGGATCGAGCCTGCAACTGAGGTACATGAACGTGCCCTTGACTGGAAATGAACCAGAGACCCTTCTGCTGACCTAGCCACTGAGCAAAACCAGCTAGGGTGTAGAAATCTGTGTTTTAACAAGCCTTCTAGGTCATTATGATGCAGCTCAAGTTCAAGATCAGTATTCTGTATTAGAGCATCAGAATGCTTAAGCTGACTTCCCTCTGGGCTTGGGGAACTCCCTTAACTTCTCTGAGCTTCCGTTTCCTCGCCTATAAAATAAGAATCATCATAGTACCTGCTTTACAGGGTTGTTGTGGGAACTAAATGAGAGGATCCATGGAGAGAGTTTAGCTCAGTGCCTAAAACATGGCCAATGCTCAAAAAAGGTTATGTATAATTTTTATCATCATCATTATGATTCTGTCTATCCCTATTTCCCTCCCCCTACATTTCTGAGTGGCATAATCCCCAGTGCTGGGTGTCCCAACTAAAATGTCTGCCTGCTTTAAAGAGCCTTTTCTCATCTATTTCCTTCCAGCCCATGTGACTTGACTCCTGGGCCACATGCCTTGAATTTGTCCAAGTTCTTAGCACAGTGGCCCGGCTCTGCTTGCCTTGGTGTACCACACAGTATTCCTGGCATCTGAGCATCTGCTTGGACAATCTACAATACATGTTGGTCTGAAATGCCATTTCCCAAGGCCAGACTCCTTCTATGGGCCTCCTCGCTCTGATTGTCTGTCTCTCTCCATGACGAGGAATGATCTTCTGCCTTCTGGACCTACGGTTTTGAAGAGAATTTCTTTAGAAGAGCTCTTGCTGAGTAATCTGGAAATGTTATTTTTTGCAGCTTGACATTGTCAGTTCCCATCTTTGTTACACTGATTCTCCTTGAATAAATATCTACTAAGGAAGCATTTATTGAATCCTCTCTGAAGGCTTGCAAGGTTGGAATTATGGTCTTCAAGTTGTAGATGAGGGAACTGAGGCCCCAGGTCTACAGCTTCTGCATGGAAACAGTTGTTATTGACCCCAAGCATCTAGCTCTAGAGTTCATCCTCCTGCCGCCAAACTGCCTAAGGTGGTAGAGAAAGGAGTTTCACATTCTCAAGGCTGATTGCTGTTCTTTGAATGCCTGAGGCTGACCCTTCATGGACCATCTTCTGGGGCAGCCTTCATTTGACCCTCCTGACTTGCCTTCCAGTTTCAGGTCTGTGCGGCTGCTAAAGAACGACCCAGTCAACTTCCAGAAGTTCCCCTACACTAACGAAGACGAGGCCTGGAAGACCTACCTGGAAAACCCCTTAACGGCCGCCACCAAGGCCATGATGAGAGTCAATGGGGATGATGACAGCGTTGCAGCCCTGAGCTTCCTCTATGATTACTACATGGTACGTTAGCCACCTGGGAATGCCTTGCTCTGATTGAATGTGCAGCTCCACTCTCAGGCCTCATGGCTCAACAGCCTGTGACCACTCACAGCGCGTCACCATGTTCTCTCTCACCTGTCAGCCTTTGTACATGCTAGTCTCTCTTTCTGGCACCCTCCCTTTCCCTCTGGCTAAACCCTCTTCTCTGCTTTGGGTCTCAGCTTCAATGTCTCCTCATTCATTCATTAAAATGGGGGAGTCTTTCTTGGGTCTCCCATTCTGAACCTTCCTCTGGGCACCTTTAGCAACTACTGTCATCATCCTTGACTCTGGTTTTGAAACTTGCTATTTGTGCATTTATTTCTTCATCTCCCCCATCAGACTGAGCTCTTGGAGGTCAGGAACTATGTTGTGATCATTATTGAATCTTCAGTGCTCCATACTGCCTGCCACACAGTATTCAATACATATTGATTGAATGGTTCAAGGCCTCAGCCATACTCCAACATCCCCAACCTGCCTCTTCTTTCTGCCCCTGTCCCCTTAGGTCATCCCAGTTGCCCTGTCAGTCTCACCTGCCTGTTTGAACCCCACCACCTAGAGCATGCTTTGTGCTCTTGAACCCATTCTCTTGTTTCAGGGCCCTTCCCCAGACCCCCCTTCTCTTGGAAGCCAACCTGCTATATCACCTCCCTCTCCTGTCTTACTGTCCTTCATACCCTTGCCATTGTATGTGTTGCCATGCCTTCTGACAGACTGTCTTTTCTTATTCTCTAACAGTTTCCAGGGCCTTGGCCCGGACTCTGGGAAACTGTCAGTTACTGAGAACAGGAATTAGACCCTCCCAATTCTGATAAGTGAGCTCGAACCAGTTAGCCATCACAAATATATAAAACATATGACATCACCCCCACCCCCAGTCCACCGCCTGTTCCAGACATTGCTGGAGGATTACAGGCTGCATTCTCACTGAAGGTACATGAGGCCACAGAATCTTTTTAAACTCAGGCAGCCCCTACACAGTTATCTGAATTGTCACATGACAGCGAACTTGCTGGCTATTCGATTGCTCCACGAGACTTGCCCAAATTTGAGGATGGGAGTCACAAAAAGCTAGTTGTTGAGATAACTAGCTCTGAGTTAGAAGATTGAAAGCCATCTTGTAAATAAGTCCTCCAGGTCACTGGCCAAGCAGTATTTTATCTACCCTGCCACAAGAAGGAAGGCCAATTAAAAAGTTAGATGTCAAGGGGAGAAATGGCCCCAGATATGAGAAGGCTCCAAATGATCTCTCTGGCTTTGGTTCTCATCCTGGAGGGGAGTGGTTACCCTACCTTACCTTCTCCCCAGCATTTATCCCAGGCTGAAGGAAAAGAAATTGGACTTGGCTGCCTCAGCTTAGGGACGTGATAGGAGCCAAAATTCTAGGTCTGGGTTTACCCTCCAGCATAGTATTTACAGCTTAAGGTTAAACCATAAAATAAAATCCAGCCCCACTTCCCCTGGTTAATAGGCCATTCCCAGGGCCAGAATGGTGGGGACAGGCTGTGAAGGGACACGTGGAGTGGTACATTGAAATAGAGTGTCCTGTGAGACATTGCCTTCCCCCGTCACAGAGCACGCTGGATTCGGAGCAGCCCTGCGGACAGTCTGATAGTGTGGGAAGAGCACCAAGTTGGGGATTTGAGATCTAGTTCTGCCACAAACTGGCAACGAGGCTTTGAGCCGTGTGGTCCACTTACCGTTTCTTACTGGCTGCCAGGCACTGTGCCAGGCGCCTTCCCTCCTACTCTCCATGGGCTGTGATTAAGAGTCCAGGTGTCGAGTAACTAGCCTGGGTTGGAGACCTGGCTGCTTTGTTAGCCTTAGGGAGAAGTGACCTGGATGCTCTAAGATACAACAATATTATAATTATAATCGTGAAAGGTAATATTTATGTAGTACTCTCCATGTGCTAGGTGCTGTTCTAAGCACTCACATCAATCTCTGAGGTTGGTATTACGGTTATTATCCCTGTTTTTCTAAGGACAGTGCATTACAGAGAGGTTAAGGGCCTTTCCCAAGGTCATACGGCCAGTATGGGGCAGATCTGGGAATCGAACCCAAGAAATCTGGATTGGGAGTCCATGTAGGTGATATCATTCCCCATCTGACAAATGAAGAAACTGAGTCTCAGAAAGTGCCATCATTTATCCAAAGCGCTTTAAAGTGGTAAAGCTAGGACTTGAGCCAAACCTACCTGACTCCATCATTCCGAGATTTCCAAGTGCTAATCTTGCGGTCTTTCTCCCACTCTCTAACTTGGGCTCAGACTAAACAATGGTTAGAGCTCCTGCCAACTCGAAGTCCTGGCAGTGTTCTACCAGTGACCAAGGTTGCTCCCCTGCCTGGCCTAGTGCGCAGGAGCGGGTTGAGGCTCTTAATAGCTGGATCTTACCCAGCAGTCAGGCATAAATCCTTCCTCTCCTCTCCTCTCAGGGTCCCAAGGAGAAGCGGATACTGTCCTCCACCAACGGGGGCCGGAACGACCAAGGAAAGAGGTGAGCTCACCCACCACCAGCTCTGCCTGTCCACCCTTCCCGCCTCCACCTCCATCTCTGGCGCTGGCAGCACCCTGCATGCCTCTCTCCAGGTTTTCTCTCCTGCCAGCATATAGGCCCTCTGCTGGGAAACGTGGGTTCCTCTCTGTCTTGGCTGGCACAGGGTTCCTCCCCTGCTAGGAACAGTGGGTTTTGGTGCATGGGACTTTTCTCAAAATGAGCTTTAAAAAAATGTTGTTAGCTTTTCTGATTATAAAAGTAATACTTACTTGTTGTAAAAGATTTAACCTCTATAGAAATGTGAAAAGTACAAAGTAAAAGATTCCTGTAGTCCCGCTCCTCTGCCTCCCTTAAGGTTTGTGGTCTGTCCTTCCACACCTTTTTTATCAACATCAATGAACTGCACTCATAGATGCTCACTCCCACACACTCCCGTGGGATGACAGGAGCAGTTGTTTTAAAGTGGGGACATTTAACTCTGGCTGAGAAATAAATGAACGCTCAGCTTTTAAGTTACCAAACACTGTAATGGACAAAGCAGCCCTGAGCCTGCGCTTGGTCCCAGTGTTGAGCCCCTTCTCCCTGCTCCTCCCTGTGACACATTGGCCTGCTCCATGTCTTGTTTCATGCGAGGGCCTGACCATCAAGTGGATTAAAGAAGGCCAGTGTGCCAGTGTGAGGATCCCTCTCCAACCCCACTCCTCGGAGAGAAGAGGCACACTCAGCCCTCCTCTCTCTCCCCAGGTACTACCATGGCATGGACTATGAGATGGACCTCACCCCCCTAGAAAGTCCCACGCACCTCATGAAGTTCCTGACAGAGAACGTGTCGGGAACGCCAGAGTACCCAGACGTGCTCAAGAAGAATAACCTGATGAGCTTGGAGGTGGCCATGCCCTCCCCGGGCAAGGCAGCTGCCCTCCCCGCAGGCCCCAGCAAGCTGGAAGCTGGCGCTGTGGACAGCTACCTGCTGCCCACCAGTGATGTGTACGATAATGGCTCCCTCAACTCCTTGTTCGACAGCATCCATGGGGTGCCACCCGCACAGCGCTGGCAGCCAGACAGTACCTTCAAGGATGACCCGCAGGAGGTGAGGGTATCCCCGTGCCCCTCACAGTGTCTCCGGAAGTATGCACGCAGGTGCAGAAGGAGAGGACACAGTGAGGAGGCCAGAGCTCTAGACACGGGTTTGCCGTGACCTGCACCCCTGCACAGCTACGCGCAGCAGCCTAGGCTGAGGCCCAGCAGCCCAAACCTACTAACTTATTCCCTTTCATTGTGTTCCTCTGCAGTCGCTGCTCTTCCCAGATATCCTGAAAACGTCCCCGGAGCCTCCATGTCCAGAGGACTACCCTAGCCCCAAGAGGTAATTCAGTCCCTGTGAACCCTTGGCCACCTGCTCAGGGGCAAGGTGCTGCAGACAGAGTCTCACACTGCCCTCTGAGCGGTGGATGAAAATTGGGGAGTGAAGCTAAATGAAAGAAAAGACATAAAGAGAATGATTTCTGCATCCCCCCCCCGGGCTCAGGGCTCAGCGCCCTGTCAGAAAACCAGGGCTCTGCTGCTCCTCGTGTCCCCCGTGGCTTTGTCACTCCTCAGCGGTCTCTCTGGTTTCCACTGCTCACTATTCAGCAGGGCTGGGGCTCAGCGAAGCCATTACACAGGGTTCCAAACATTGAGGAGACTGCGGCCCAGGGAAGTAGAGTGACCCACCAAGTCTGCGGCAAAGCTCAGGCTTCCCCCTCTGCCCTCGGGAGCACCCCTGCCCCAGAGCCCAGTCTCACCGTCGTCCCCCCCCCTCCTCCTCACAGTGACTTCGAGTACACCCTGGGCTCCCCCAAAGCCATCCACATCAAGTCAGGCGAGTCGCCCATGGCCTACCTCAACAAGGGCCAGTTCTACCCCATCACCCTGCGGACCCCCGCCGGCGGCAAGGGCCTCGCCTTGTCCTCCAACAAAGTCAAGGTGCGTTGGCCCTGAAGCATTGTGGGAAGGGGTGGGATGGTCAGGTCACCCCTGCCTGCCTGGGGCCCAGGGAAAGGGTGCTGCTGGGTAACTGCCCATTGCCATGGAGTGGGGGAAGCGAAGGCCAAAGGTCAGGACCACTGGAGCCAGGCTCAGGGAACAGAGCCACTCAGTGGGGGCCTTTCCCACGGCGGGGATCACAGTGACCACTGTGCTTGCAGAGCGTGGTGATGGTTGTCTTTGACAACGAGAAGGTCCCGGTAGAGCAGCTGCGGTTCTGGAAGCACTGGCATTCCCGGCAGCCCACAGCCAAGCAGCGGGTCATCGACGTGGGTGAGAGCCGTCCCAAGCCCCCTCCCAGTCTGTCTCTTACTGTCTCTCACACACATACACACACACACCTAATCAGGCCTTTCTTGCTGTGTCTCGTTCCCCCAGTCCCCTCTGACCTCTAAAGGACTTAGTTGCAACCCCAGCTGCCTGCCTGCCCCCACACCCTCTCCCAGGTCAAAATCTGTGGAGTTTGCAGGGATTTGCATCTGTTGTCTGGAAGCAGTGGCCTCTTTTCTGAGTTGCTTTGGGATAAACAGGCCTTGGGATTCCAGCTGTGTCAGATAAATGGCCCCCTGGGATGCGGGCGGCTTGTCTCCATCAGGGGCCTTAGAGGACTGAGACTCCAATGATTAGATAACAGTCTAGGCTGCTGGTGATTTGGGAGGCTCCATGCCCAGCTGGCCAGTTCTGCTTTGGGTGCTGGGATCAGGCTTTGCCAGAGGGTAGGGGGCAGGAGGCAGGCCCCGTGTCCATGCCACCTTGTCCCTGTCCCGGGCCCCAGGATGGTGGGAGACACAGGCCATGCTCAGATCTCCAGGTTCTGGCTCGATCACTCTCTTCCTGGTGTGTGGCCTGTGTTACAGCTCCTTCTGGGCTTCATTTCTTCAACTGTCAGCTGGAACAAGGCTGGCTGCCCCGCCGGCCACAGGGCTGTTCCTGCCTGGGACACAGCATGCTGAGACAACAGGGACGATTCAGTGACTTCCTGAGAGGCTAGAGAGCAGAGAGGTTGGGAGCCTGGGTTCAGGAGCCAGACAAAGCTGAGCTCTGCTCCTTGCTCTGCCTTTTATTACCGTGTGACCCTGGGCAAGTGACTAAACTTCTCTGAGCTTCATTTTCCTCATGTGAAAGCTGAATATTCATAGTGCCGCTGTTTGTGAGGATTAACTAAGGCCTTGCCATATTGTACGTGTTCTTAAGTGATACTACCATTTATTCACTATTAGTTCAATAGTTCAGTATTAGTAGTACTGATACCACTGCGATTACAACCACTATTACTATTACGGTTATTAGTGCTTTATCTGAGAGATCTCCTGAATCATAATCTCAAAGAAAGTATAATCTTTACCCCAAAAAAACAAAAGCTTTGGCCTTGTTGGCAAAGATAAGGATTCCCTTCAGGGTTTGGGCAAATCTGCTCTCCAGGCTGGACCTCAGTTTCCCCATCTGTAACCAGTTTCCTCACTGCACTGAAACATGGTTCTTGGGAGAGAGGATACAAGTCCTTGCCAAGAATGGGGCCCAGCTCCTCAATGCCTCCCTCCCATGGTGTCCCCAAACCCCTTCCCTCCTGACTCTTCTTCCGGTTTCCTGTGGTTTCAGCGGACTGCAAAGAGAACTTCAACACTGTGCAGCACATTGAGGAGGTGGCCTACAATGCACTGTCCTTCGTGTGGAATGTCAACGAGGAGGCCAAGGTCAGTGCCGGAGCATGGCCAGGTCAGGGCCGGGCCGCCCACAGTCCCCATTCTGGGGACAGGGCTTGCCTGCACCTAGGACTGTGGCAGCCACTCCTATGAGGGCATCAGTGGAGGAGGCAGGATAGAGAGCGGTGGAGAAGCACAGGCTCTCAAGCCAGAAAGGCTGGGCCTGCATCCCAGCCCTGTGGGCTCAGGCCAGTGTTATAGCTTTAAAATTGGAAGGCAATCATAGCACCAGCCGTTTGGCTGACGTGAGGATCACGTGAGATAAGTAAAAGGTAGAGCACAGTCTGGCACATAAGTGGTGGCTGTTGGTATTAATCCAGTCCTCCCATTCACCAGATAGGAAAGCTGAGGCTCGTGCAAGGTCACAAGCTGCTGCTGGGCCAGGTTTCCTGACTGGCAGGCCAGTGCAGTGTTGCAGGGAGATGCTCTGGAGTCCGGTGGATGAGGCCTGGAATCCCAGGTGCCTCCTTTCTTGAGCCATAGGAAGGAAACGGTAATCCGCCTCTGGGGCGAAGATTCCACCAGATCATGCACGTCTGGGACGGGCACAAAGCCAAACCCACCAGGGAGGCCGGAGAAATGGAGCCTCTGGTGATTTTTTTGTACCGGCAATTAAGCTACTGAATGCTTACGGCCAGCCTTGAGTGCTGCTGGGCCCCTGTGTCTTGGTTTTCTGTTGGGAGAGGCCACCAGTGGAAAGGCCACCAGTCTGAGAGCCAGGGGCTGGGTGACCTTGCCTCTGTCCCTTCCCCTCCCTGGCAGGATTGGGTTCAGTTCAAGGCAGGGACATTTCTGGCCTTGGCCAGGCTGGGAGCTAATCCCTGTCTCCCCGCCTGACCAGGGGGCCTGAGAAAACAGAGTGAGGGGCTCTGAAAACACAAAGGGAGGCCCAAAGGCAGGGATTATTATTATTCAAACAGGTGCCAGGAACAGGAGGGGGAGCGGGGCCTGGTGCAGAGAGGTGGGGACAGTTTCGTGGGAAGGGAGCGGAGGGTTTCGGTTGGGGTTTTCTCACAGCTTCTTAAGCCCCCAGGCGCGGGTCTTTCTCGGGCGTGAGCTGGGTGGGGGCTCCATTAGGGCTGAGCTGGCGGAGGGGGAGGTATGTCTGGCATGTGCCCAGGACCCGCCTCCCCCACGGCGTGGGAAGGAAGGGGGTCTGCTCAGCACCACCCCCACCCCTGCTGTTCGGGTCAGGGTCATTTCCAAGGGCGTGGGGTCTGGCCCTGGCACCCCACGGAAGAGTGAGCTTGCCAGGGACTGCCCTGCTGAGACTGCCCCAGGCCACCCTCAGTCAGGCCTAAGCTTTGGGTGAGACTCCAGCTAACCCACTAACAACAGCTACACATGTCCGACAGCCACTACATGCCAAGGCCACTAGTGACCCACAGCCCAGCAGCTGAGGAAACCGCTCCATGTGGTTAAAGCACTGTCCACAGGGGAGTGAGTGGCAGAGCCCAGCTTCCCACCCCATTGTGGGGGCCCCATGTCCAGGCTCATCCCACTCTGCCACCCTGCCTGACTCCCTGCTCAGAGGCTCACTTCCTCAGCTGTGAATGGGGGTGACCGGTCTGGTGTGGCTGGAGCTGGTGTTTGGGGTGCAGAGGGGCAGTGTTTCACTCTCTGTGGCCCAGGCCCCGGAGGACGGTGGTCTGAAGCTGGGGGCCTGGGTGGAATCTGGCCCTTCTCCACCTCCTCGCTCCGAGTTGTAGAAAAACGAGGCTCTTGATTTTAAGCCCCTAAGGGACCATTAACCTCCCTCTCAGGGCCTTGATCCTTTGGGCTGCCATGTCACTGTCTACTAGTAACTACTTGGGCTCAAACCCCGGCTCCCCCACACCCTCCCTGTGTCACCCTGGGGCAGCTGTCCCGCTCTCTGAGCATCAGCCCCCCTTTTTGTGACAGAAAGGTGGTGTTTGCTTCCAGAGCGTGTGGAATCGGGGCTCAGCAGGCACGCAGTGGGCTCCATAACGGGGATTGGTGGGACCGCAGAGCTGGGGACCCGGGCAGGCTGTTTGGTCAGCTCCCCCGTCTGTCTCCAGGTGTTCATCGGCGTCAACTGCCTCAGCACAGACTTCTCGTCGCAGAAGGGGGTAAAGGGTGTCCCCCTGAACCTGCAGATTGACACCTATGACTGTGGCTCCGCCACCGAGCGCTTGGTGCACCGCGCCGTCTGCCAGATCAAGATCTTCTGTGACAAGGTAACCAGAGCGACAGGCGCTCTGCTGGGCCCAGGGAGGGAGACTGGCTGCCCCTCCTGCATCTTACCAGCCGCCCTGGGCGTGTCTGTCTCTCTCTGCACCTGCTCTCTGAATTTCTCTCTGTGTCTCTGTGCTTGTCAATGTCTGTCCTGGCCCCTCTAGTATATTTTCCCCTGTCTGCATTCCTATCTCATCTATCTTATTTTATTTATTTTTATTGACATCAGAGAGGAAGGGAGAGGGAGAGAGAGATAGAAACATCAATGATGAGAGAGAATCACTGATCAGCTGCCTTCTGTACACCGCACACTGGGGATGGATCCCGCAATCCGGGCATGTGCCCTGACTGGGAATTAAACGGTGACCTCCTGGTTCATAGGTCGACGCTCAACCACTGAGCAACACTGGCCAGGCCCTTTCTCATCTCTTTCGGGAGATGTCTTTCCAGAGCTCTAGAAATGTCTTTCTTTTTCACATTTCTCTCCTCATTTTTCTCTCTCTCATCCTCAACCCCTCCCTCCCTCCCTCTATACTTTCCTACTTCCTGGTCTCACACTGGGAAGCAAGCAGCATCAGAAGGCTGGCCATGTTCAAGATGCAAAGCAGCCAGCCCCTCCCAAGACACTTAATGACCCCCTTTCTGTTCCCCCCTCACAGGGGGCCGAGAGGAAGATGCGGGATGATGAGCGGAAGCAGTTCCGGAGGAAAGTCAAGTGTCCGGACTCCAGCAACAACGGTCAGTGGAGATGAGTCAGAGACTGGTCTGAGCTGGGTTGGGGTGAAGGGGTCAAGGAGACTAGAGGGCAGAGGTTGGGGGCATGGATGGAGGGACCTCAGGTCACCATGCCTCCCTTTTCCCACCAGGCATCAAGGGCTGTCTGCTGTCCGGCTTCCGGGGCAATGAGATCACCTACCTGCGGCCCGAAGCTGACCTGGAGACCCCGCCAGTGCTGTTCATCCCCAACGTGCACTTCTCCGGCCTGCAGCGTCCCGGAGCGGTGAGCGCCATGGGCTGGGAGAGGGTCTTAGCACCTTAGCACAGACCCGTGGGGAGCAACCTGCCACTCAGCCAACCCAGGTCCATTTAGATGTTTATGTGTCCTAATATTTTTTACATCAAAATGAAAGTACCTTCATTGAATCCCAGGAAATTTGTAAAAAAATATATATATATTCGATCACATAGGTTGTGACCTTTTCTACTCCAGAGAAGAATGCTAATGAGGAAACGGACGTTATAGCCATCAGAGTGTGTATGCTTGGAGCACACCCAGAGGAGCTTTCCAATATCTGAGCCCCAGACCTGATGGTGGCCTCCTCAAAGCTCGCGGGTGTGCTCATCTCAGAGACGCCATGAGCAGGCTCAGTGCTTCCCCCGTCACCTCCTCTGACCTCCACGGCATCCCTGTGAAGTGGATTGTACCATTCTCCCCTGATCTGTGGGGTGGAAACTGAGGCACAGAGTCCTCCCAGGATTACACAGGAGTGGCCGAGCCCGAGCCAGGCTGCCTGCCTTCAGAAACGGTGCCCTGCTCCACTGGCTTCACCCCCTCTCGAGGCAGAGGCAGCCACGGAGCACCTTGGGCATCTGTCTCGTCTCCCCTCTCGGCTGTCCTGTGAGGCAGAGACTGGTCATTCCATTTGCAGACAAGGACCACAAGTCAGCAGCAGAGCCAAGGTCCCACAGCCTGTCGGCTAGATAGACATTTGGACAGTTTTCTTCCTTTGAGGTCAGAGCTCCCCGCTGCTGAGGAGGGGATGTGTGCAGAAACAGGCTTTGGTGTACCAGATGGATTATGGAGCTGGAAGCGCAGCCAGTCCTGGTGCCGTCCGTGGCCTCGTTTAAATCCTTTTCTATGTCCGCCCTCTTCCCTTCACTGCCCCAGAATCGGAGCTATGGCCTCCAGCAAGAACTCACTCTCTCCCCAACCAGAGGCCAAGTGGGAAGATGACTGACCACTGGCGATTAAGGCCCCTGTGGCCAGGTTACAGCCGATCTGTGGGGAAAGACAGAGGGACGAGTCTTTGCACAGGGGGCCTGAGACGGGGCACCCAGGAAGCAGAAAGAGTGGAGAACTGGACTGCCTGCTGCTGGGCATTACCCCAGGGCTCCCTGCCCTCTCTGGGCCACAGTGTTTCCTGCTGGGACTGGCGATGACTGCACCAGGCAGCAGTGCCAGGCCCACAGGAGGGGCAAAGGGCGTGCTCCCTCCTCCCGCCTCTGCCTCAGCTCCCACACTAGTCACCTGCTGCGGGACAGTGTGGGCGTGCTGGGCTCAGGTGGGACTCCATGACCCTGCCAACACTCCAGCGCCTCCTGTGTCAGAGGCCCTGACTCATCCCACGTGGGGGAGAGGCTTCCTCTCAGTTCCAGATCTCAGCTCATGAAAGGGCTGTGATCCGAGCAGAATGGGCTGGAGAGGCACCAAGACTGCATCTTCTTCTCCCCCAGCCAAAGACTGTCCCCCCAGAAAGCCTGCAGCAGCTGGGGGCTCCACTCAGCATGTGAACGAAATGTCTTTTCTCTCTATTGCAGGCAGTGCCCTCGGCAGGACAGGGCGGCTCCAACAGGTACGGAGACCAGCAGCGCAGGGCCTCACCGCCCTCTACCTGTGCCCCTTCACTGCTCTCCCTGCCCCCACCCGCCTCCCAAGCTGAGGGCTGGGCCCGGAGGAAGCAGCCACGGGTCTGCCCCAACCTCCAAGCTCCTAGACTCCTGCTCCTTTCTCGCTGAAACTGCCTGGGTTTTTATGGGTTCGTTTTATGTGAAAAGCTGGCGAATCTCTGGCGAGACATCTGCTTGTAAAAAGGGAAAGAAAAAGCCTCAGATACGGGGGTCAGATGTGGAGGGTGGGGAGGGGAAGCTGTGGTGGAGGACTCGGGGGCTCAGAGCCCTCCTCCCCTGGGCCCTTCAGTCTAGGAAGGGCCTCCACCTTCTGTCTGTCAGCCACAGTCCCTTCACTCCGCTCAGCCTCAGCCTGGGAATCTGTCAGATGAGAAACTGACCTCCTGGGGACTCACATCCATCCAACCTGATCTTTCAAAAAATAATGTGGGTAATAAAACAGCAGCACACGCTTTTTGAGGCCCTCCTGGGGGTCACACACTGAGACAGCAGTGTGCATCATCTCCTCCAGCCTCACAACCTTCTGGGACAGTGCTGGTTTGTTGTCACCCCATTTCACAGATGGGAGCCCTGGGAGGCTGACTTACCCCTCGCCACCAGCCAGTGAGCAGCAGGGCTGGGAGTTGAACCCAGGCAGTCCAGCTCCAGAACATGCTCCCCTAACCGCTGCTCCCCTGCTTTGCCTGCCTTCATGGGGTCTCCTTCACCTCCGAGGCCCCGCGGGATCAGCGGGGTCCTTTGGCCTCGGGCCCTGCTAAATTTCTGATGAGCCCCTCTCTGCCGCCCCACAGGCTGCCTCTGAAGCGTGCCGGCTTGCCCTTCGCTGAGGAGCTGGAGCCGCTGCCCTCCAAACAGGCCAAGGAAGACGACCTGCAGAGAGGTAGCCTCACTCCCACCCCCTTTGCTGGTGGAGCCCAGCTCCCCGCAGCTCCCTGTGAGGCCTTCCCCGAAGCCTCAGTCTCTGATCCTGGCCCAGGCAGAAAGGGTGCGAGGGGCTGCTCCACGCCTCAGAGCTGGGGCTGGGCCAAGGCTTGAAGAAGGGGGAGGAATAAGGGGGCACCCACGGTGCTTAGAGAGACAGTCATGGAGCTGGAGGGCCCCGCCGCCTCTGACGTGTTGGACACGGGCGTCCTGGGGCGCTGGTCAAGGTGGCAGGCTGGTTATGTTGGACAAATCGCCCTCCCTGTAGGGGACGTGGGAGCAGGGTGGATTCCTGTAGCTGGCTCTCTGGCTTGGACACTCTGTGACTTCCTGGGAGAGAGGCCATGCCTGGGCCTCTGGGGCTGTAGCTGACCAGCAGGAAGACACCAGCCAGCAGCCAAGAGCCAAAGCTTCCCCCAACCTTGACTTGGGCCTTGCCCTGCACTGGGTGTTTCCGAGAAGTATTAATCCCCACAGCAGCTCTGTGAGAGAGGGCCAGTTCCACCCCATTTCCATTGGGTAAAATGAGACTCGGTGACGTTAAAATAACCTCCGGGTCACATGGCTGGCAGGTGGAAGCGTGGGGATTCACACTCGCCAAGATCAGTAGGGTCTGAACAAGTGCCTGGGACCCGCAGAGCCCGGGGGTCCCAGCTGGGTACAGACCCTCAGCAAGGGCTGGCTTTTTCTGCCGAAATACATCTTACCGTTAGGAAAGGAAGTGCTGTTTTTTAAGATTTCCCCACCCCCCGAGGTATCCCGGGCTCATTCATCCTCCTCACAGCACTAAAAGCCTCCCCTTTGCTTCTCAGTCCTGTTGTACGTGCGGAGGGAGACCGAGGAGGTGTTTGACGCCCTCATGCTGAAGACCCCGGACCTGAAGGGGCTGAGGAACGCGGTAAGAGGCCTGACCCCCTCTCGTGCTCCCATGAACATACTTCTTCCCTCTGACACACAGTCTGGCCTCCCAAGGCGGGCTCCGGAAGGAGTGCACTGGGGCCTCGGTGCTGTGGTGGCCCACCTGTCCCACCCACTTGGGAGGGCCCGCTCGCCCCGCTGTGTGTGTGTGTGTGTGTGTGTGTGTGTGGCGGGGGTGGGTGAGGGGAGTTTAAGCCTCAGTGATGTTATCTTGCAGCCAGAACCCTGGCTCCACCCTGGGAGTCGCACACACCATAAATCCTCCTTAATCTGATGGCTGCTGTTTGACAAGCCAGAGCTTTTTGTTGGCTTTGCAAACTTGTTTCTATTTTAATGGGAATGAAACCCCAAAAGGCCAGACCCCAGAGACACTTCTTTCCTTCCCAGGGGGTCTCATTCCCGCAGCCTGTGGTTGGCTGAGAGGCTCGGGGGGAGGCTGGAGTGCTGGCCAGGGAAGCTGAAGGTGTGTCTGGGCAAGACCTTCCTCTACCCCTACCCCCAAACCACCAGCGAGCAGGTGACACAGCCCCAGACAAAGCCCACAGCAGCTCTGTGGCTCAGCTGACAACTGCGCAAGCAGCCTCCCCAGGGCCAGCTGTGCTTGAAGGTGGCCCACTCAGAAAAGCCACGTGGTTCCAAGATCTTGGGCTGTGGAGGGAAGAATGAATTAAACCATGACATTGTCACCCTTTTGAAGACCCACTGTGTGCCAGGCACCCTGCATTTGCCAGCTCACCGTCTTCTTTTAACAACCCTCAAAAGTGGGTGCTATTCTTATCGCCTCATTTCCCGTGAGGAAACAGCCCCCCAGCAGGAGGCCAGGTAACTTGCCCAGGTTGCTTGCAGTGACAGAGCTGGGTTCGCCCAGGCTCTCCTGTTCTCCTCACATAGCACCAGCCCTGCTTGCACCGGCCCCAGGAGGTTGGGCTCCCAAAAGGCCAGCAAACGCCATTTGAACGGAGGCTCAATCTTTGGGTTGGACAGAACCTTAAAGGGTCAGCTCCCCATCTAGTGCTTGAGCTCTCCCGCCAGTAACTGCCAAGTGGGTGCCCAGTCTTGACTGGTGTACTTAAGGGCTGGAGAGCTTATTCCCTAAGGAGCAGCCTGTGTCGTCTTTGTACAACTTACGGTAGAAAAATCCCTAAGTTCTCGCTTGCATTACTCGAGGCACTGCGGGAGCTTCCAGTCACGCCGCCATTAGGATAAATAGTCTAGGACTTTTTCTGGCTGGAGGGATCCCTGACACAGCAGAGAATAATGAGGAGCCGAACCGATCCTCATCCTAAAAGGCCCAGGGAGGACAACCTCCGCCCGAAGCCCTGGGCCTGAGGCTCCCTGTGCGCCAAGGCCGTCAGTAACACTAACCTGAGGGCTGACCGAGACCACACAGGCCCCTTTACAGCATCGTCTCAGCTCACGTGCAGAACAACCGCTGTGTACCCCCCTTGTCCCACCCATTTCACAAACAGGGAAACGGGGGCTCAGAGTTCTGTAGCTCCGGTGGTGGAGCTGGGACCAGTGCATCTGCCCAGAGTTCTGAGAGAAATGGCTGAATGCTGGCTGAGTGCAGACTTGTGCTCACCAGCCTCTGAGCTGCAGTCTCCTCATCTGTAGAACAAGCTTCAGTGCTCTGGGGTGTGATGGGGAGGAAACATGGGTTCCAGGCTAGGCCTTGGGCACAGGCCTTAACTTCTTCCAGCTCAGCATCCACACCCATCAAATGGGATTCGTAATTCTGCTTGAAGGGGGCCATGTCTGGGTTACCCTCCCCACACAACAGGGTAAGAGCATCCCTATTGGTCCGCTTCTAAAAGAATGGCAGTGGCCAGTTACTGGCATTGGCCATTTATTGGGCACACACCAGGAGCTGTCCTGTGTGTTGTATGTGGGCCAGTTCATTTAGTTCTTCCCGCCGTCTTATGAGCTGGGCTCTGTGATGAGGAGTTTGCACACTGGTGGCGGGGAGCCCTCAGCATCGGGACCATCTGTATCGGGACGTCCGGCAGGGGTTGGGGGGAGTGGTGATGCCCTTTGGGATATTTTGCAGCCACTCACCATGCTGTCTGTCAGGAGTTTGTGGTGATTTGGGAAGGCTTATCCTATGCAAGGATAAGCAAAACTACCTATGTGGGATATAAAAATATCTATCTTCATGGCCTGATGGGAAGGAGTATACCCAGATGTTAATGGTGTTTATCTCTGGGAAATAGGATTATGGGTAATTGTAATTTTCTTCTTTGTATCTTTCCACAATCTGGATATATATTACTTTTTAAAAAAATTCTCACCTAAGGATGTATGTGTTGTGTTTTTTTATTGATTGACTTGAGAGAGAGAGGAGCATCCATCGGTTGCCTGCTGCTTATGCCACAGCCAGAGATCAACCTAGACATGTGCCCTGACTGGAACTTGAATCCTCAGCCTTTCAGTGTATGGGACTGAGCCACACCAGCCAGGGCTGGACGTACAACTTTTATAATTAGGAAATTAAAAGTCTTGGTATAAAACAATGGGATACATCCACTTTGGGCAGCAGACAATGAATCCCCTGCTGCTCTCTTCCAGATCTCTGAGAAGTATGGGCTTCCTGAAGAGAACATTTACAAAGTCTACAAGAAGTGCAAGCGGGGGTAAGTGCCCAGGCCAGCTCTCCCTCCCGTCTCCGCACCGCCCCTTTCCTTCCAACATGGCAACTCCCGGAGCTCTCAACAGGTCCACTGTGACCAGCTACTCCGTGCTGCGTGGTGTTTGTGCTTGGCTTTGTGGAGAGGACTAGGGGATATGGACTTGGGTAGAAAGCCCCCACTCAGGCCAAGGCCACCACAGAGACCAGACGGTGAGGGCTATTGGGAAGGACAGGAGTGGGAGATTGTGGGAAGTGCAGGGCCATGTGTCAGAAAACTCAAGTTCAAGTCCCAAGTCACTTGATTGCAGTGATGATAATAGTGACTGCCATTCACTTGATTACCTACTTTGTGTCAGATAGTGTGCTAAGCCTATCTCATTTAACCCTCACAGTCACCCTGGGAGGTAGATGTCATTACTCACACTTCACAGATAGGGAAACTGAGGCTCAGAAGTGATACGCAGTGTCTGGGGCAGGAGCAGCGGAGTAAAGTTTCCGAGGAAGAAGGGCCCAGCAGCGGTGCCACCTGCTGAGTCAGTGCCCAGAGGGAGGGGCTGGCCCTGCGTTAGGAAAGGGAACCGTGTTGGGCGTGGTTTGAGGGAGCCCCACCAGGGATGGTGCTCAGGCCTCCTCCACCTTCAGGTCAGCAGGAAGCATCGGGGAGTAGCGATTTACCCTCCAGGGGTCAGCGCCTGCCCCCTCCCCTGGGCTCCTGGGATTCGTGCTGGGGACCACAGCCCCCTTTGTTCTCTTCCCGGGAGATCCTCGGTGTGGGATCCACGTGGTCACTGCTCCCAGGCTTCAGTCCCCTGGGCAGAGTCCGTGAGCTGGGCTGCAGCCTTTGTTAATGGGTCGCTTCACCAGCCCAGCCGAGCCCCCGCCCCCGGCAGAGAAAATCGCCACTGCCGTTCCCGCCCAGAGGACCCAGGACCAGGCTCTGGGAAACACTCCCTGCCCCACTGCCCACACCTCCCACCAGACCCTCCCGCCCTGCGCAGTCCCACTCCGGCCCCTGGAGGTGTGCAGGCATCGTCTCCTGTACAGTCTGTGGCCTGTCCCTTCCAGAAAGCTGCCGAGTGAGGCAGGCTTGGGTCTCAGGCTGAGGCCCCATCCAGTCAGGCCCAGGGTGGCCTCCTCCTCACAGGCCCAGCCCTGCCTCCCCTCCCTCCTCCGTTCCCACCCAGCTTCCCAGAGCAGGGCGGGGTGGGGGAAGGTGTGCGGCTCGAGGCCGCTGGGAAAGGATCCGTTTGGTTTTGGTTGTATGAGTGTCTAGGGTTTTTTTTTTTCTGTCAAGTTTCGGTTTCAAATTGGGGCTCACGGCAGAGGGCAGGCTCTGCTTTGCCCGGACAAGCCCAGCCCCACTTCCCCTTTCAGTGCCAGTGCCCACACCCCCTGGCTGCAGCCCCACCTGCGGCCAGCTCCCTCCCGACCCCCCCAGAGCAGGGCTGCGCGGCCGGGAGTGCCCTGGTGTGTGATTTGGGGTGTGGGGTGATACATGTAAGGTTGCCCCAACCCCAGCCCCACTGGCTGAGCTGCAGGTCTTTCCCTCAAGCCCGGGCAGCCAGTTAAGCCGTAATTGTAACAACTCCCATTCGTGGCACACGTTGCACATGCCAGGTGCTGGGCTAGATCACTCCGAGGGGTCCTCTCATTGGCCTTTGAGCTTGGGTGATCATTTCTGTTTCCACAGAGGAGGAGCCTGAGGTTCTGAGTGGTCCCAGGATCACGGTTAATAAAGGGCAGAAGGAATCCTGGCCTGTCTAAAGGCTGTGCACACACCCCTCCTTGATCTCGCCTCCTGCTTTTTCCTCTAACCGCTAAGCAATGAGCAAAGATAGGCTGTGGCCAGGCCAGCCCCATAGCCCAGGGCACTCAGCAGCCCTTCAGAGGCACCCCACACCCATACACACCGCCCACCATGGACACCTCAGGCCTAGGGTTGCCTCTGATGCCCAGTGAGAAGAGCCCCCCAAAAAGCCTCTTGGGAGAGGCCAGGCTCGTTCGTCACCTCCCTAAGAGCCGGGCGCTTCTCATCCGAGGAGCAGGAAATTCTAATCGGCGGCCTAGTTTATTCTCACAGAACCCTCCCTAAAGTCCTCTGGACAAAGGAGATGCAATCAGCCTTACAAGCACCGCTGAGTGCTTGAAAGACGAACACATTGTTGTTGCTGGCAGCTGGCCAGGGGTTTCATGCAAACCAGGACAAAAGACAGCTAGCACTCGCAGTGACAAGAGGCCCAGCTCTGGGACACGGTCCCTGACACCCCGCCTCTAGGGCCCAGGGGTCACTGACCTCCGAGGGGAAGGGCCCTTGGGGCTGTCTGGGCTCCTCGTGCACAGGTGTGCGCCGGCCCCCGGAGGCCCTGCCTGGGCGCGGGAGGGAGGCATCTCAGTGTGTGCGCCCAGGCACTTAGCACCTGGCACCCGACACACACTGTAAGTGCCACTGTGTGACACAGCCCCGCACTGACAGAGTGCCACCCCTCTGCCCTCCCCCCATCCCCGCTGCCCCCAGAGACCCCTCTGTGAAGCGAAGGAGCTACAGCTGACCTGAGCAAGCGGGAGCCTGTGGTTAGACACTGGCCCCAGCCTGAGCCCAGACCGCCTTCCCCAAAGCAGCAGCTGCTTGATGGCTAAACACGGCCTCCGCTCACCGCAGTCTCCATGGTCCCTCCGCCCTGGGGAGTGGGGACAAGGAACTGCCTCCCCGGGGTCCTCCCGGGTGACCATGCCAGGAGCATGGTCACCGCCCTCATCTGAACTCTCATTTGATCTCTCCCCAGTCCTGAATTTTGCCTGCTTTCTATATGCCACTTTCTAATTTGTATTTACGGGTGTGTGTGTGTGTGTGTGTGTGTGTGTGTGTCTTTCTAAAAAAAAAAAAAAAAAGATGCAGTGAAGAGAGACAAAAGTCTGGATTCAAGTCCCAGCTGGGCAATCTATTGTCTGTGTGGCCTGAGGCAAATGACTTCACTCCTCTGAGCCTCAGTTTCCCCATCATGAGCTAGAGTCATAGGGTACCAAGATATTGTTCTCCGGGGCCATGCTAGATCCTAAACCCCCGGAGAACAGGCTCTAGGGTCTCTGTGTGACCCTTGTTTTTGTCCGGAGCAAGGCCCTGCATGGTGGGATGGGCTGACCGATGGATGAGTGGACGGGCAAAAATTCACTTCCGTTCCTGACAGGATCAGGTTGGGTCACCTCTTCCTGGGTCCTTCCCCAGGGAAGCAGCTCCGAGCGGGCGCCCTCTGCCCTATGCTCTGGCTTTGACCCCTGCAGAGGCCCCGCCACGGGGCGTTCTCCTCCTCAGGTCGGCCCAGGTCCTTGCCTGAAGCCTGTGGGGAGAGAAGGCCAAGCGCCCCGAGTCTGTTGTGCGGCCCTGAGACGCCAGCTTCCCGGGGACGGGCCTCAGACTGGGCTCGTGTGGCCCTCGCCTCGGGCTCAGGCACATCCGAATGACAGGTCGCTGTCTCCACTGTCCACCCACCACACCTCCTGCACTTGGACTCACACTGAGCTGGAGTCCTCAGCCCGGCTGGTGACTGAGGGGCACTGAGTCTTCCCCAAGTCTACCTTTAGCTGCTCAAAAGTGCCCACGCTCATATGTACTGAGAGAGGCACCCTGGCACAGTCGGGGGCATGGTAACTGGCAGGCCTGGTTTGAGTTGTGGCTCGGCCACGTGGGCATTGTGCCCTCCACTGAAAGTCGTTATGAGGGTCAGAGAGAAAGTGTGAGACGCTTGAAATCTTGGGGGTCCCTGTTGTGTAGTGACCATCCCTGTCCTCCTTGTCACCAGAGGCCTTGAAAGCAAGGGGCCTCCCCCAGTCTAGCCACCTCTCTTCTCTTCCAGAATCTTGGTCAACATGGACAACAACATCATCCAGCACTACAGCAACCACGTCGCCTTCCTGCTGGACATGGGGGAGCACGATGGCAAGATCCAGATCACCCTGAAGGAGCTGTGAGGGCGGGCGCGCTCCAGGCCAGGAGCCGCCGCCAGGGCCCACGCCGCACACAACCTCTCCGCACGCCTCAGCGCCGTTACTTGAACACCTTCCCAGAGGGAAGGGGCCCGAGCCACCGCCGCCAGGGCCAGGATGGGACCGGGAGGAGTCCTGACCCCGAGCCCCACTCATGCTTGAATCCACTCTGAGCGCCTGCCTCAGCCGGACAGCGCCGTCCTGGTTAACGCCCGGCAGACGGTGTCCTCCTCCGGGCCGCTCTGCGGGCCGCCGGCCCATCCCAGTGCAGGCCTCTCCCCAAGCCGACCTGGCCGCTGTCCGCTCCCATCCCTGGCCGTCCCATCGACCTCAGACCACGGATCTCTCACCCTGGGGCCACGTCACTTGGACACTCTTGATTTTCAGTGCAAAGGACTTTGAAAAGACACTGTGGTGGACACGCCCTCTCTCTCATGGACTTCCTCCGTGCCCGATGTAAATAACAGAGCCGATCGGCCAGAACAAGTGGCTGCTCCATACACGACCGACCACCCTGCTCGCTGTTGTACACATTTCTCACTTACCGTTCACATTTATGTTATAAATATATTAAGTATATATTGTGTATATATGCAACATTTTATATTTTCACGGATACATTTTTATCATTTCAAAAAATGTGTATTGCACATTTCTTGGACTTATTTTTTTAGCTGTTATTCAATTATGCATTTTGTATACTCATATAGTATTTAGTAATAAAAGTCTGCCTATGTATTACTTCAAACGCCACACTTGTTCCTCTTGTGAAAGTCTGCCAGGAGGAGAGGGGGAGCGTAAACACGGCCTGGCAGCTCCTGGCTGGGGCATTTGCCCCAACTCGAAGGGCAGCACTGAGCTGGGCACTAGGGAAGCCGGAGTCCCGCCCGGAGGCGTCCGGCCCAGCTCTCTGTCCTGCGTGGTCCCACAGCTGAATGCTATGGCCTGGGGATCACGGACTGGACGTGGAGAAGTCCTGGAAGGGTCAGGATGACCTTGCTGAGGACCTCGTAGCTGGGGTCAGTGGGCAGAGCCCAAGGCTAGGAGTTCTCGTGCCAACTCTGCCCTGCACTCTAGGCTGTCATGTTCCCTGGAGCCTGCTCCTGCCAGCCCAATGGCCCTCTCAGCTCCCACAGGTCAGAGGGGCCTGAGAACCAAGGCCTTGGGGTCTGGCCTCATTGTAAAAAGTACAGCTCTAAGCCTCACTTTGAAAGCATCTTCCAGAACCCCAACTTCCAACGGACAACGGATGGTTTGCAGAAGAGTGTCCTTTGGCCTAAACAAAAAACTTGACATTGAAACACGGTTGCAAACACCTCAAATCAAGACATTGCACATTTTAACTATTTCCCAGGTTCTGTTGAGAGGCCTGCAGATCTGGCAACAGTTTCCTGGACCCGAGTTGGATGCCCCTTTAGGTAGGCAGCAGTCTCTGCTCCCAGACCCCTGGCCCCATCCCTGTATCACCTGTTGTGCTCCATGCATTGCCCACCCAGCCCTGGAAGTGCTTGATCAGAGGCCTGCAAATTCTGATCCAACTCTTCAAGGAGAAGGGCCTGCGGGGATGGGAGCACCAGGCTGCCTCAGATCCAGACTCCGTGCTCCCACACCGAGCTCCCGCCACCTCCAACGTGTCCCAAAGCAATGGGCGCTTGCAGGAATCAGAGGTCACACAGAGGCCAGCTTTGGTGAGATGCAAGATTTCAATTTAATTGGTGTTATTCCATCCTTCCGAGCCCTCCCTAAGTGGAGAGCCAATCAGCAGCCAGTTTTGACATGGAGGCCCAGGATGTAGCATTTCCAGAGCAAAGTCAAAGGAGGGGGGAAAGGGAAGTGAGAGCCTTTGTCCTCACGGTGGGGAGGGCAGGCTGCCTGGGAGAGTTCCACTTAACGAAACTAAAAGAGAATGCCGGCATTTGGGGAGGGAGGCGTGTGTGGCTACTTCTGCCTTCTCCTGGTTCTTTGGGAACCTTCTCCTCTTGCCGAGGGGAAATGACAGGCCAGAAGAGATGCATTAAGGATGTGTCCAACCTGAGTGGGGGGTTGGGAGCCCAGCCCAGGACGAGGAAAGGCCGGGTGAGAGTGAGAACCTGCTCAGGGAGTTGGTGGCTCCCGTGCCCCCCGGAACCCGGGCTCTGGCTCCAGCAGGGCCCCGCCCCCGTGCTGTTGAACGGAGAACCGGGGAAGCACGCACGGCCTCTCCTGGGGGTGGGTGCTGAGCACGGGGCACCAGGTGACTGGCTGCCACGCTCTTCCTGAAGGTGAGATCCAAGGGCTTAGGGTGGGGACAAGGAGCCCAGGCAACCCCTGCGTGTCTGTTACAAGCGCCTCTGAGCCTTCAGCTCTGGGACACCGGGAGGGTCTGGAAGCCGAGGCCGAGGCTGTGCTGTCTCCCTGCACATGCACGAGGGCCCCAGAGCCCTGGTCAGCGCCAGGCTGCTCGGCAGGGCAGCTGCCCTCCTCTATCTTCTCCCTGGAGCCTGAGCGTCAGGAGCCCCTTGCGTCTGAGGGCAGGGGGCAGACAGCAGCCTGACAGGTGCCTGGCGAAGGAACCGGGGGCTCTGTCCTCTCCTCTTCTTCTCAGGAAGCCATGGGGTCAGAGGGGTGGGGCCCAATCTCCAGGAGGCAGCTCGAGACCAGGACAAATGCCACAACAACAGAGCCAGGCGGCAGAGCGGCCCCCGCCAGCCCTGTCTGCTCCTTGTCTGCGTGGGGCGGCTGGGGGCGGGCTCTCCCGCGCCCGGTGAGGTCGCTACAGCACCGGGATCCACCTGTTGCCCTCGTTGTAGAGGAAGGACTGCTTCCCGAGGAGCTCCGGCTTGTAGGTGGCTGTGAGGAGAGAGAAGCAGCGTGAAGACGGAGGAGGCCAGTTGTGGGAGTCTCTTTCGTTCTGCGTCAGAGCTGGCCAGGCCAGGGGAGCCCTGTCCCAGCCCCTGCACCATCCATGCGGGGAGGCGGACAGAGGAGGGGACAGCTCGAGGTTATCTGGTTCCTAACTGGCGGAGGCGGGACTCGAACTCTGGTTTCCCACCTTCTTTAGCCCCCTTTCACTTCTTTGACAAAGCAAAACTTACAGCTAGTCTTTCTATGAAATTTGGGAGGGAAAAGACCGAGTAAAGCGATACTCTCAAAGAAACAAGGTGTCAGCTTGGTAGGGTTTTGTTTTGATTGATTTCAGAAATTTCCAGAAAAGCGAAAGCCATGACCCTGCAGGTTCTTCAGGAAACCAGCAGCCAGAACCACAGGGCTTGGGAACGAGCCCGGGGGGATGGGAAACTCCCACGGACACTGATGGGGCTAACTAGGGGCCTCTGTCGGTTGCCTGGGAAGCTGCCGATGGGGGCACATGGCAGTCCAGGCGCATCTGCACTCCTGGGGCCATGGAGGCAGATGTCTGCATGTGCTCACGCCCAGGAGGTACCGTCCGGCCCGTGTGCCAGGTGTCTCCCACCATGCACGGCGAAGAGAAGACACGGACACACAGCTCTTAGGGGTCCGGGCCCAGCAGGGTCAGACAGGTGTCTCCCCTGGCCCCCGGGCCTCCTGAGACCGCCCAGGGGAGCTCAGCACTTACAGAAGCACCAGCACAACCAGAGTGACCTCTGCCTGGACTGACGACCTGAAGGTCAAACCTCTGCCATCTTGTTGGCTTGATTGCATCTCCAAGGCCAAGGCTATGCGAATGCCTTCCTCCCTGTCCTGTCTGCCTTCCATTCTACTCACGCCTGAGTTTGGAGGGGGAAGGTGTCTCCCCACCAGACCCTTTGCTGCCCCAGGGTGGGAGCAGCATCCGTGCCCCTTGAAAGACTGGATTTAACCGGCCTGGCAGCCGCGTCAGCCCCGCCCTCCTCCGCCACCCTACCTGCACACCAGCACACCTGTCCGTGCACACCTGTCCGTGCACACCTGACCCGTGCAAAGGTTTGTCAACGTCAGGGGGAGGTAAACAGCTAAGGGGCTCTATGAACAGCTCCAAATAGGTTCCAGGTAGATACCCGAGGTCACAGGGTATCACTGATTGGCTCACCAGCGAAGGGAATGGAACTAGATGGCTTAACAGAGCCGCCCAGTGAACAGTCCCCGGTCCGTGCCTGACAAACCAGGCAGCGGGGATGCACCTGGAGCGGGGGTGCTCCGGCTGCCCCTCTCTCCCGAGACCTGCGGGCACCTCACTCACCCAGCTCCCCGTCCATGAAGTGACTCCACCAAGCGAGGCCAGTGCTTAAAACATTTGTGAGAACGTGAACTTGTTGGCCACCTGACAGAAGCTATGGCCCCTTCGCCGGGAAGAGAATGTTCTGCAGACAAGGTCAGAGTCCCAGACCCCTGGAGCCTGTCTCTGAGCCTCTCGGTGGTCATGGTCCTTGGTTATGAATCCGTGGCCTGGATCAGCTCTGAGAGCCCTTTTACTTACACACACACACACACACACACACACACACACACACACACTCGCTCTCGCACACGCACACACACACTCTCTCTCTCACACACACATATACATACACACACCCCCACACACACATACACACACACACACACACACACACACACAACCCCCACAACTTTCATACTCAGAAAGTGTGAGCTAAAAAGTCTTATAAGTCCACTCTAACCCCTATAACCTGTTTGGCAAACAACCTACAAATCAGTGGCATTTGATGGCCCAGGGGTGACAGACGATTCCGGGTTTGGTTTGCACAGTCATTCCAAACAGGCCTCTCACCTGGGCCAGGCAGGGCTGGTTGAGTCGCCACTGTCCACCGCTTGGTGTTGGACACGAACGATGCGCTGGAGATTAAGTTCTTGGGGGGCCCCGCGTAGTCCACAATCTCATACTGCCCGGGGCCCGGGAGCGTCGGCTTCAGGGGCAGAGACAGAGGCTGGGTGGAGAAGTTCAGGACGGGGTGTTTCCTTCAGAAAAGACCAAATGGGAAGATGTCACCAGCACAGTCTATGGGGGAAATGGTCGTTTTTAGACATGGCCAAGACCTGCCCAGCACCACGCCGTCTGCAGAGGGACCGGGCATGGCACCAGGAGACCTATTGCTTCTTGTGGACCCACTGCTGTGAGCTGGGGGCCCGAGGCCTCGGTTTCCCCATCTGCACGACGGCGATCATAATAGTTCCCACAGCGCAGGCCTGTTGTCAGGGCTCAGTGAGATGGTACAGGAAACACAGCCCAGCACCACGGGAGCGCTCCGTACACACTGCTGTTGTAATGGTGTCACTGAGCTCATCAGGAGTGGCAGACAGCATTGACCTCATCGTCAGCCCTGCTCGATTGGCAATGCCTGGCTGGAGCTCAGTGTAAAGCACAGGCTTTGCATTGGCTCTATGAAGAAAGAGCATTGTGATCTGCTTGTGATGTCTGCCAGGGCCAGGGAAAGAAAACAGGCATCCCGGTTTCCAGGGATTTGCCATCCCAAGACTAGTAGGCTCCCCAGAGCCCTACCACGTATCTTCCTATTGAGGCAGGACAAGGGAGTAGAAAAATGCTGGCCTGAGAATTAAGGGACCCCTTCCGTTGCCTTGGTCTGTTTTCAGGTCTATCTCCCCCTCCTTCGGAGAGGGGAGCCTTCCGTCTTTCACGCCTGGTGCTGAGAGAATGAATGAAAGAGACGTGGAGCCTGTACATATGCTCTCGCTCTGACACAAATTCACTCTGTGCCTCTGTCTCCCCATCTGCAAAACGAGGGAGGTGGGAGATGATGACCTCTGAGGTCCCTTCCAGCTGTGACATTCCATCAACCCTTGATTCAAAGAGGGTCCGCTGGGCTGCCCAGGGAATTCTGGGATTGTTATAGGAATCCCACTCCTCTCCCAGCCATTCAGTAGAAGGGCTGCCACTCCCACCTCACACCGGAGGCTTCTCCCCGGTCTCTCACCGACAGGGAAGAGGAGTCCTCCGAGCACTGAGCAGCCGCAGGGCTCACCCAGCCTGAAGCCAGGCCAGCGGGACAGAGGAGGGCCCTGGGATCCCGGCCACGGAGACGCTGCCGCCCTGTGGCCAGCACCTTCTGGATAGAACAGGGGCGTTCTTAAACTCAGAGCGCAGGTGGGGACCTGGAGCGGCTTAGCCAACCTCCTCACTTTGCTAAAGAAATCGGTGCCCAGAGAAAACTAATCCCCCAGAGAGCAAAGCACGTCAGGGATAATGCGGGCCCAGGACCCAAGCCCCCGGGGCCCAATAATCGGGGAAGGCATCGGGAATTTTTGAGTGGAGAGTCACACAGACCTGAGTGTCTCCCTGGCAGAGAGATTCAGACGAGTCCCCTCGCCTGTCCCCCTGTGGCCAGGTGCAGCAGCACCCACTCTTTCTGCGGGATGCGGTGAGTGGAGAAAAGGCATGTAAGGCACCTGACGCGGTGCCAGCACACAGTAAGTGCTCAGTGAAACGAGTCGTTGCTATTGCTGTGCCTCCTCCCGCCCTCTGCCCAGCCGCTTGGTCTCAGAGGAGCAGCCGGGCCTCCGGGAAGGGGGGCCTCCCTCCCAGAGTCACCAGAGGGCGGACGCTCCCACTGCAGGGGGAGGGGGTGGTCATGAAAAACCACAGCCAATCGTCCTGAGGCTCCCACAGCTGGCTTTCATGCTTATGTTTAGAACAAAGGTGCCATAGGAAAGCGGAGAATTGGGTATAGTGTGCGGTCAGCCACCTCTCCCCTTATACACAGAAGCTGGCTGCTCCGGGTTCCGGTTTGGGTCACCTCTTCAAAGAACTCCCAGAAACTAGACGAGTGTGTGATTGGCACAGCTGAGAAGCAGGCTGATTCTCTCCTCCTGCAGGGGGATTGGCAGGCCGCAGCCTCTCTCCTCCGGGCCACGCTTCTCCCACCACCGAGGGGGATGGGCCGGGGGGGGAGGGCGGGGGGGGGGGGTGAACCTAGATTCTCACCCTGCTCCAGCACCTCGGTGAGCCTGCACTTGGCCTGTTGGAAGCATGGCCCCAGATAACATCAGTGTAGCCGGCCCCTCCACACATTCTAGCCATTCCTTTCTCTGCACACATCTCGCTGTTCCTATGCCCCTCGCTGGACTACCTCTTAAGGGAGAAGGTTGTGTCTGACTCATCTTTGGGGCCCTGTCCCTATTTCTGAGCAGCAGAGAAAAGCAGAGGGGTTGGAGCGAGTGGGGGAGCCAGGACATCAGGACCCCACCTCACTCTCCCCTCCCCCCGATAAGTTCATCGGCCAGGGCTGCTCCCTCGGTGTGGCTGCCGGGCTGGGCCCATCACAAGGGTCAGGCTGGATCAGACCCGGGGCAGCCCGCAGAGCTTAGGGACGGGCTTTTATGAGCCTCATGGCTCAGTTATAAAAGCCTCCCTGGCCCTGCCCCGTGGAAAGAAAACATCTATCAAAGCTCTGGGTTGGCCACAGCGGGATTAAGTGTGTTTGCAGCTTCCAGGGTGAGCTGTTTGCAAGTCGCTGAGAAGAATGAGTGTGTCAGCGGGCTCAGCAGGTCACCGGGGGCCGGGGCGGCGGCAGGGAGACCCCGGGGACACTCCCAGCACAGACTCTGCCTCGGGGGTTCCCAGGGTCTGGAGGGATAAAGGGGCAATTTCTCTCCTCATTACAGGGCAGCCGTGGCCCCGGGCTGGAATGCAGTGTCTGCTTGGCAGGCAGCAGGTGACAGATTACAGCGTTTGGGAAGAAGCAGCCCCATATCTAATTGAAAACCCCAGGGGAACTGTAGGTGGGTCCCTCCTGATCGCCCACATTGAAGGGGAGCTGGGGGCTTGATTCTCAGGACCCAGCTGTGACAGGGCAGCATGTCTCTGCAAAACCAGTGGCTTGGGGCTCCCAGAGGTAGACCCAGAGTCAGAGAGATATCAGAGGAAGTTCCACCTCCCGGCGGGCGAGCAGGCGTTGAAAAGATTTGTCTCCCACTTTGAAGGCTGAGCTGGGAGAAACGGTTTGTCTCACACGCTGAGTCACACGGTGACCAGAGCTCAGGACCTGGAGGTGGGGAGCGGGCAGGCCCTTCGCTCTGCAGCGCTCGGGAGCGGGTGAGGCCGCGGAGCTGCGGAGTCAGCACAGCGGCCAGAGCAGAGGCCCCCCGCGGCCTTTCCTCAACAAGGAGCCCCAAACTGGCCGCAAACAACCCACCGGCCCTTGCACAGCATCCGCCCTACAGGCGCCACTCAGGACACGGAGTCCAGCCCGGCCGGTGCGGCTCAGTGGCTGAGTGGCAGCCTATGACCCAGGAGGACTCAGTTCGATTCCCGGTCAGGGCACACCTTAGGGTTTCTGACTGGATGACCGGTGAGCCTGAGTTTAAGAGACATTGGGCTTAATGGGTGCCTTTGTGCAAGCCTTCTCAGAGCCCTTAATAAGCCCCGCTCCCTGCAGAGGGTTTGTAAGCAGTGTGTCCGAGGCTTATTAACCAGGGATCCATTGTTCACAAAGCATCACGGAGAGCCAGTGCACCCCAGACACCCCGGGACGAGCCAGCACCACTGCACTGCCCCGCTGGCGAGGCCGGCTGTGGCCACCGACCCGACAGTCATTCGGCCGCCTGCGCCCCTGCCTGGCCCTGCGTTGCCCCAGGTGAGCCTGGCGGGGGGTGTACGGTGCTCTGTTCATCTGCGCAGCTCCACAGCCTCCAGGGAGGACCAGAAGCCTCCAGGGCCTGTGGACTGGCAGATGCAAAGGCCATTTCGTGAGATTATTTCAAACTGCGCATCTCGATTTTAGCCCAGCCAAGGGACACTTCACCGATCAGCACAACGCTACACGGGCTCCCCTGCTTCGCGTGCCTGCCGCCCGGCGGAGGTGTCTCCTGTGGAACAGGATAGTCAGTTCCGGAGGGCACAGCGTCGTGGGGAACACGGAAAGAGCCGGGCAGTCCGGGCCTGGTTCCCAGCAGCACCTGGCGCGCCTGTGGACTTGGGCAAATCTCTGTCTCCCTGAAGCCCAGCTCCTCCTCCAGGAAGAGTCATTACAACAGGATTGCTATGATAATCGGGCACGATGTGAAGTTCCTGGTACCGAGTGGTTGCTCAATACGTAGTAGGCACGCAACACACACTTATTGAGCACCTACTATGAGTCAGCAAGGACCGCGACCTGCCACAGCGTCCTGACAAGCAGTGGCACCCCTCCCTTTTCTACTCATGTTTGGGTCCTTCCCAGAACCGCCTTTCAAAAGAAAGTTCAGGCCCTAACTGGTCTGGCTCAGTGGGTAGAGCGTTGGCCTGCGAACTGAAGGGTCCCAGGTTCGATTCTGGTCAAGGGCATGTATCTTGGTTGTGGACACATCCCCAATAGGGGATGGGATGTGCAGGAGGCAGCTGATCGATGTTTCTCTCTCATCTATGTTTCTAACTATCTATCCCTCTCTCTTCCTCTCTATAAAAAAGCAATTATATATATATATATATATATATATATATATATATATATTTTTTTTAAAGAAAGTTCAGGATCAGCAGGACTCACGTGATAAGTGCCTTTTTCGGAATTTTGATGTGATCATGTGGGTTGTAATAACCGGGCCCCGGGACGGTTGATGTCAGTTTTAATCCACGTTCAGTTTTTGACTTAAAACAGGACGCTAGAGTCGTCGGCGACTGCTTCACAAGGGCATCGTTGATATCATAATGCCCTAAACAGAAAGACATTTTTAAACAGAATAAGAAACACTTCTCAAATAAAGAGCCATCCCTCCCGCCTGAGAATACATTAGTGACTGTGAGGCGATATCCCTCCGAGACGGCCCAATGCAAGCAGGGCTGCCTGAAGGGGCTGAAAACACTGCTCACCTCTCAGCGAGCACGGGCCACATACTTAGCTCAGGTCATCCTCCCGCGGCCCTCCACGCTGAACACGAAGACCCTGAGGCTCAGAGATAGTAAGCCACTTGCCCGAAGACATCCATCCCACCAGGGACTGACTAAGCCTGGCTGCCCCCTCCTCGATAAAGTGAGGAGAATTCTTCCGACAATGGAGTGGTTGTAGGAGTGGAATAACATATTGGGTTCCTGGCACAGAGTAGTTGTTTTGTAACGACTCTGCAGTTAACAAATACGCATTGAACACCTACTATGTGGGCCCAGGCCAGCTGTTTCCAAAGCCCCTGCTTTCCCACCATGCCCTGTCTCAAGAAACGGTGACAGAACAAAGTCACGTGACTGTGCACAAAGCTGCGAGGAAGAGCAGGATGCTCCGAGCTGGGGGAGCAGGAAGCAGTCTCACCCCTGGCTTGCGGGGGCCCTGGCGGTGGGTGCAGGCGTGGGGAGTGCCAGCGGCAGTGCTAGGCAAAAGCGCTGAGGATGTCTGCACACCCGGGCTCCCCTGTACTCCGAACTTAAGAAAATGATTCAACAGATGGAAAAGCCCTGAGCATACGATGTACATCCCAACAGTCACCTGGCCATGTTTCCCAAAATGAAGGTGAGAGAATAAGAGCGAAGCCTGGAAGTCTGTGCCCTGTGATGGCATCCAGGTACAAATGGATAAGTCTGAATACAAAGAGGCGGGGCCTCAGACAATACAAATATATGAGGGGTGGCATTCCGGGTGGGAAAAATAGTCCACATTTCCGAAACATTGCAGAGTTGGCTTTGTTTCGAGAAAATGTACTTTTCCGTTGCAAAAGTACTGAAAACATTATTACTCGATTGGCAAGGTTTTCCTTAAACAGTCGTGCCCGGTGACAGCCAGGGCAAGGTGCCTCGTGACCCCTGAGCTGAAGGGCAATTCGATCACAAGTGGCGAAAACCTTAACTATTTACATGCCTCTGGCTTGGCGAGTTCCCTTTCAGCAATTTACACGAGGGAACAATCTTGAATGCACACAAGTTGCGAACTACAAGTGTGCTGGCCTCACTGTGTTTACATTAGCGATCAGCTCAAAACCACCTCCATTTCCAGGAGGAGGGCATCTGTCCCTTCACGCCTGGTACCACCACACCATGGCCTACTCTCCGAGATCTGCTTAAAAACGAGGCTCTGGGAGGGATTTTAATAACCTGAAGAGTGTTCCCAGCACAGGGTTACATTTTTTCTTTAAGGGCAATGTCCAGCTGGCAGCCTGTGCCATATCGGTCTATATCTCTCGTTGTCTTTCTGTTTCCTTCTCTCTCTCATTTACTGCTACCAGAGAGGGCTGGAGCGATGCCTGGTGATCAGATGCTGAGAAGCAGAAGTAAAGAGAAAGGCATGCGGGTTCCCGTGGCCCCGGAGCCCGGGAGCACTGGTTCCCGGGCGCAGCCGGCTCTGCTGTGCCAGGCGGGACGCCCGGGCAGACCCGATCTGTGACCCATGTTTGCAAGTGGCACTTTGACACCGGCCTTTCCCCGTCTCTAAAAGACAAGGGAGAATAGAGGTGGACGTGGTGATGTGGTTGGTACATCTAAGCTGCAGGAAATCCAACCAGCAAACAGGTCACGGCGAGCATTTTGCCTGGCGCTGGCAGAGGGGCACGCACAGCAGCAGACGCCAATCACGGATCCGCATCTGGTGTTCTCCCACAGAGGTGGAAGTGAAACTTCCTCCTCCGAGAGGTGAGAGGTCAAAGCAGAGGGCCCAGGCCCCTGGCAAGTGGAGGGGGGAGGTGTCTGAGGCACCAGCCAGGCATCCAACCCAGTAGGCCTGGGTTAAAACCCAAGGGGACCCTGGGCTAGTCACCTGCTTTCTAAAGTATCATTCCCCTCTGCAAAACGGGCGAGATAATAATATTAGCTGACACCTCTTTGTGGAAAGCCAGGGGCACGCAGTAGGAGTTGAACCGACTCTGGTGCCCCTCCCCATCCTGTTCTCCGCGATAAGACCTTCCTGAGGGAGTGGCCCATGTGGCTGCAGGGTGCCCGCATCCCAGGCTCGCTGGCGGGGCCTCTGGCCAAACCCCAGGGATGCCAGCTTTGTTCTCTGAATAAACAAACAAGGCGAATGATGCAAGGCCGGGAGCTTTCGCCGCGGCTTAGCCTCCTCATTAGGGCTGATTTTGTTATTCAGTTTCAAATTAATCTCAACTTTAATCTGCATTTGCTGAAATCTGACAGCGCACTGCAATTTTACCCACACCCCCTCCCGGAGGCAAACCTTGCTCCTCCTCCGGCGGCCGCGCTCCCTGGGGTCTTCAGATCCCGGAGGGAAGGTCTGATGGAGGGAGAGCTCCCTGCAAACGGTTAGGGGGCAGGAGGTCCGGCCCAGAGTGTCCAGCCCTGCGGGGAGAACACTCACAGGCCAGCCCTATGTGTTCCTGACTCCCGGCCAGTTCAGAAGTCACGAAGGATGACCCGGCAACAGTCTCCTGTCAGGCACCTCGGCCCTGGGCTTGCCCGCCCTGTGACACCGGGGAGGTCACTCCCACTGCGAGCCTCTGTGCGGACAGATGTGTGAGGGCTGCCTGCGATCCCTCTGTGTGCTGTGTGCCCCGCGGCCTGGGGGGCACACGGGGTGGGAACGAACGCCCTTCTGGTGAGAAGCCACTTCCCCACCAGCGGGGCTGCTGTGGGGGCTTTTCCAGAACCAGCCGTTCTTCCGGAAAGGAGGACAGCCCGTCCGTCTGTTCCTCACGCTTCTCCCCTTTGTTCCACGCCGGCCCCCACCCCCGACTCCCCAAAGCCTCGCTCCTTCCAGAGACGCCGGCGGAGGCCTGGGCGCCCTCAGACCCGATCCGGACACCACCCCTCAGGCCGAGGCCAGGCAAGGCGGCTGCCTACCTGGTGCAGGTCCTGTTCTAGGGATGGTGAACACTCCTCTCTCGGTTTTGGACTGAAACTCGGCTCGGGCACAGACGTTGTTACTCTGCTTGCAGAAAGAGACGGAGGTCTGGGGGGAGAGAGAGAGTGCGCTGTGCCCAGGGCCTGCCTTCTCTGTCTTTGTCATTGTGCCTGGATGAGGGTCACCCTGTCCTCCTCAGAAAATGAATGGTGTGAGTGAACAAGATCACATCACCCAGCTGGACAGGCTGTGAGCTGGGGGTCACCAGCAAGTGTCTGCACAGGGCAGGTGATCCACACAGGGCAAGTGATCCCACACAAGGCAGGTGATCCTACACAAGGAAGGTGATCCACTCAGGGCAGGTGATCCACACAGGGCAAGTGATCCCACTCAGGGCAGGTGATCCCACACAGGACAGGTGATCCCATATGGGACAGGTGATCCCACACAGGGAAGGTGATCCCACACAGGACAGGTGATCCCATATGGGACAGGTGATCCCACACAGGACAGGTGATCCCACACAGGACAGGTGATCCCACACAGGACAGGTGATCCCACCCAGGGCAGGCGATCCCACACAGGGCAGGCGATCCCACACAGGGCAGGCGATCCCACATGGGGCAGGTGACCCCATACGGGGCAGGTGATCTGCACATGTGGCTTCATTTCTCTGAACTTGAGTTTTCTCATCAGCAAGGCGGCTCAGATTACCCTGCTCCCCTGGCCCAGTGCTGTTGGGTGGGGCCAATGGAAATCATCTATACAAAGTGTCTTTTAAAAACCACGTCACTCTACACATGCAGATCATTTCCATTCTTCCCAGGGTTTTATTCTCTTCAGAACACCCAGTCCTATACCTCCCACCTGATTCATCACTGCGCGGATAGTCCCGCTGTGAACGCAGGGCTTGGGCCATGCTAGGAGATCGGGCACTTTAAGGTTATAATCAGGTGTGTAAGCGCTCTCTCACCTGGATTTTTCTGGACTGACCAGAAGTCAATGATTTTGGTTGACACACACAGAGTACACGTCTGAGAGTGCCCCGTGTGCCTCTCAGAGTCACAGAGAAGGAAGCAGGGCCCTGAGATCACGCTCATGCGACACGGGCATCGTACATACTTTAAATGCCAGGTGCAGCCCGGCTCCTGTATTCCCTCGATAAAAGATGCCATAAAAACTGTCCGTGCGAAGGCCGGGAATATTTACCGAGTGACTGAAAATGTTTGCCGGGGCCAGGACCGTTTGATTTTCTGTGATACTCCTTTGTGGGAGAAATGTTTCTCAAGAAACACAGATGGCATTTTGATTTTGTGTTGACAAAGGCGGGGGAATTCAGCTTTTCCCAGGGTCCTCACGGCTAGGCTGCCTGCTGAGACGGCAAACAGAGAGATCAGATGGAGCGGGCTAATTGCTGGCCCAGGGCGAGGAGCCAGACTGCCGGAGAGGGAGCACACAGGGCATCGAGGGAAAGGCTCCGGGTGAGGAGCGGGCCCTGGTGAGCCGAGGCGAGGCGAGGAACGGCCTGCGCAGACCCCGGCGCGCAGTGTGACTAACGGGATTATCGCATTCTCTCCTCGCCAGTTGGCTCGGCCATTGTTCTCCGGGTCTGGAAAAAGCCACCTGCAGACAAAACACCACCGCGGCTCCATTCCTCGCCCAGACAGAAAGGCGGCTGAGAAGAGGGCCTTTCCGTGCCCGATGAATGTGTGCCCCCGGAAGAGTTCACTGTTACACGAGGAGGATAGCAGCTCCACGGGCGGGTCAAAGAGAATGGAGCTGATTTATCCTATGGCACAGGGTGGGCAGGGTGGGGGGTAGGAACCTAAGATGTAGTCAAGGAGAAAATGCACGTGTACTGTGCACAGCGCAATCCTAGCACCAGAGGGGAGGGGCTCCGGGAGGCAGAGAACGGGAGAGAAACCGCAGCTGGTTTCTGACGGCGGTCTGCTTAGGGCAGCCGAATTTTCAGGGATTTCCACTTTCTAGCTCCTGGGTCGGTATAATGCCTTGTGTATCCACATTCGCTGCCTTGTTGGCGTCTTAGAATAACCCTCTAGGGCAAGTGTAATTAATTTCATTTTACAACTGAGGCTCAAGAGGTTGTGTGTCTCCCTACAGACTGTGGAGTCCTCTGCCAGGGGCTGTGCTAAGATTACCTCGTTTAATATTTGCATTAACACTATGAACTAGGTTAGATGTGTACCCCCGTTTTACAGATGAATAAACTGCGTCCTGGGAGGTGGAGATACAAGGCCCCATATTTGACTCCATTTCTTAACCATGAATTCTGCCTCTTTGAAGTGATCTGTGAAGTGATCAGAATTGGCAAAGCACTACTCTTAAAAAACAAAAACAAAAACAAAAAAAAACACACCATTTTCTGATATGAAAAGACAGAAGTGTATTTTCCTTATAAGAACCTAAAAATTAAATTAGTAGTACCTGCAGATTAAATGGCAAATAATATACACTGAGTGGCCAGATTATTATGATCTCTGAACGCATAATAATCTGGCCACTTGGTATATATCCTATATAATAAAAGGCTAATATGCAAATTGTCCCCTCAACCAGGAGTTTGAACAGCAGGCAGGCCTGCCAACTGCCCATGTCCCCTCCCCCTGGCTAGGCTACCCATGCACCAGGCCTCTAATACACACACACACACACACACACACACACACTCCAGAGGCTTGGTGCACAAAATTCATGCACGGGGAGGAAGGGTGTCCCTTAGCCCAGCCTGCACTCTCTCCAATCTGGGACTCCTCAAGGGATGTCCGACTGCCCGTTTAGGCCCGATCCCACTAAACAGGCAGTCAGACATCCCTCTCACAATCCAGGACTGCTGACTCCCAACTGCTCGCCTGTCTGCCTTCCTGATTGCCCCTAACCTCTCTGTCTGCCAGCCTGATCATCCCCTAATCACTCCTCTGCCAGACTGATTTATGCTTAACTGCTCCCCTACCAGCCTGATTGCCCCTAACTGCCCTCCCCTGCAGGCCTGGTCACCCCTAAATGCCCTCCCCTGAAGGCCTGGGTCCCCCCTAACTGCCCTTCCCTGAAAGCTTGATCGCCCCCAACTTTCCTCCTCTGCCAGCCTGGTCACCCCTAATTGCCCTCCCCTGCTGGCCATCTTGTGGCAGCCATCTTGTGTCCACATGGGGGCAGCCATCTTGTGTGTTGGAGTGATGGTCAATTTGCATATTGTTCTTTTATTAGATAGGATACACACACACACACACAAACACACACACACACACACACTGAGTGGCCAGATTATTATGCGTTCAGAAATCAGAATAATCTGGCCATTCAGTGTGCACTCATTGTTAGAGATGAGAACACCGTCCCGGAAAGCTTACATGATAGGAGTGGCTACGGTTAAGCATTTTCCAGGGCGATGGTATTCCCACTGCTCGCGCTGGCCTCCGTGTAGCCCCCATTTTCCTCTGTTTCCTGCGAATTCCCTGTAAGAGTCTTGCACAGCCTCCTGTACCCATGGGGTACCCAACAAATGCTAACTGGCTTACCAGCTGCATTAGAGTCCTATTTCCCACAGTGCCCCCTTCCTTCCTCTTATTTTTGTAAACCATCCACTCAGTATGTATTTAGTAAGCACGTGCAGTGTTCTTACATTGTATTGGTTTGGTGCAGGAGTTTCCAGTTTGAGGCCTTTTCCAAAGCTGGGTATCTGGAACATGCTGGAGCAGGTGTGACTGAAGTCTTTCTTCGAAAGGAAGCATGACGGCAGAGTGTACGCATTGGCTGCGGGATACTTAGAGATGATGGGGCTCATTCGGTCGCGCTGTGAGGAGAAAGCCAAAGGAATCAGCATTGTCACGTGATCTGTGGCTCCCCGGGATGATGTCAGAGAGATGGCGCCCCAAGTGGGTCTAAACGCATCTTATAAAAGGTGCCGCTCTGGCAGGAAACAATAATAAACTGACCGTGGGCTTTGAGGATTCGCTCTTTGAAAGCACAAGTCCCGACCCGTGTTCACTTCTGTAAACTCAAATTACTCATCTGCTGTTTGGGACTTGGCATCAATAATTCTGCCAGAAATGCATTTTCACCCAATCCTGTGTCAAGCCACCTGACTCACCCTCAGCTGTTGGGTTGTTTATATGATGGAAGCTTTAGGCTTTTTTCCTCCAACCCAGGCTTGCCTTCTACTTACACATCTTATTTCTAAGGTTAAATAATCTGAATTGCCTACATAACAAGTTTGCTTCCAACGTCTTCTACATATATCTCCTACCCCCCCACCAACCCACTCATTACTGATTTCATAAAACCCTACAATATTTTTGTGTTTCAACAGAACTAATTCTGCTTCTTTCAGGAAGCCATGATAAACTATTTTTAGTGTGTGTGTGTGTGTGTGTGTGTGTGTGTGTGTGTGTGTTTTAAAAGAAAACAAACAGAATCAGTGTTTGCCAAATGAAAAGGGTCAAAAGCCACAGAAACTAAGTGATAACATCGCTTTACCCCAGGAGAGTATGGCAAGTATTGGACTCCGATAAAACCACATATTTCTCAGTGTTTTGCGGTTAAATGCCTGGGAACATTGCCCTAGGTTTCCTCAGCGTGATAGGGATCAATAACTACAGAAGGTGGGGGGAGCGGTGGGACGGCATCAGCGCCTCCCCCATCTCCTCTGTCTACGCTGGGTGGCCAATGGCTCTCAACCCCTGGCTTATGGGCCACCGTGGTCCGAGGTGGATGTGCCACCAGGAGCAGAGCCCCAGCTGTTCAGAGTCTAAGCCGGGTCAGAGCCCCACCTCTGCCTTCCCCATCCTGTGCTCACTTTGCCTTTGCGTTTGGGGCAATGGTTAACCGAGCATGTCTCGTGGGTTTTTGCATTTAATCCTCCCGGCAACCCTGGGTAGTGGGTCCTGCGATGATCCTCCCTTACACATGAGGAAACTGAGCTTCCTCCGCCGGTCCCGTAGGGGAGCCAGCATTCGCACCCAGGCTGTGTGCCTCCGCTGCATGAGAGAGACCGGACACCCGGTTCTGAAGAGGAGCGGGTCCAGAGGAGGAACGGCAGTAACAAGAGGAGCAGCGGCCGAGCGGCCGTGGGAGGTTTTAGTTCAGGAAGGATCACGACCTCTGTCTCCTCTGCCTGGTGGGTCGGCACTCCTTTGCTCTCTCTTCTTAACCTCCACGGAAGGAGGGTGGCGAGGTCAAGCCTTCCTCGGTGGTGCCAATCGAGCCACCTGTCCGAGTGGGCAGGCATGTTTTTCTGAAGCCGTTTCCCAATGTGTGTTCCTTGGCACACCAGTTCTCTAAGATAAGGCCGCGCTGGTGGTGACAGCAGCTGGGAGAGAGCCTCGGAGTCAAATGCATTTGAGAAGTCTCCTACCATGTCCCCATTTCGAAGAGTCATAATACCCTTCGGCAGAGGAAATGCTCTGAGACTAAGATAACGAAACCTGCCCAGACTTTCTTAAATTCACTGGGTCATAGAGCCTTTTTGGCCAAGAAAGCCTATTTGTGTACATTTTGGGGGGAAACTGTCTAAAAGTTTCCAATTTGAGGCAGTGTTTCATAACAGAAGCATCCTAATGGGATTGATCTCAGAGGATAGCCGAAGTGACACTGACTCACCCAGCCTCCCTACCCCTCGGCCGCCTTTTAATTGCCAGGCCTGTGGTCTCCCATCTGGCCGCACGCTGGCAGTTACGAACCTCTCTCCAGCACACACTAACTCTTCCCGAACCCCTGCTGACACGGGGCGGATGGGGAAAGGCCGTCCGCGCCTCCTCCCGCCTGCCTCATCCGCTGTGAATAATGCCGGAACAAAGACTTGGACGGCTCTGATGAAGCTCTTATATAATTTGGACTTAGAGAGATGACAGGTCCTCTCAAAAGGCTGGGTGTAGCCGTGCCCATAGTCATCAGGAAGTTTCTCAAACGTGCACACCCACGGAGCCTGCTGGCCGGCCTCACCCACAGCCACCTCCTCCTGGCCACCCCTCTGAAGAGGGCCACCTTGACCTCCCTCGGCACCTTCAGCCCGGAAATGGAGGGGTGCTAACGGTGGAAGCTGAGGTGAAGGGGTAGGATTCGCATCCAGTTCCGAAGGAAACCAAGGAAGATGTGGGCAATTTGGATATGTGGACACACATCCATCAACTACTGAAGACCCCTCCCCAATAACATAGGAATTGACTGTTTATAAATGTAAATATAAATCCTCACATCCATCAAGGAGAGGAGAGGGAGCCTGAACAACATCGTCTGCCTAGCTTTGGGTTTGGCCTGAATTTTTTAAAAGATTTGAGAGGCCTGACTCGCTTCCGTAACCCTCAGATCTTCGCTCGGCCCCTTCTCCTCCAGACAGCACAGCCTGGTCCTCGGGGAAGTGACTGCACGTAGATCCTCGCACGGAACCCACCGACCGATCTCGAGTGGCATGCCCTGTTCCAGCCCCTTCCCTCCGTGGCACCGAGTAAGGATGGGCAGTACCACGATCTGGCGAGGAAGCCGGCGGCCGAGAGAAAACCGAGGTGCTGCAGGAAGTCTGTGTGTGACTCAGGTGGTAGCAACCATAACATTTCACCTGTTGACTGGGCTCCGCAGTTTCAAAGGGTTTCTCGCTGGTTGCCACGGCCCCGTGCCCAGCGCCCCGGGCAGTCTCCGCCTTATGAGCAGCCGGAGCCCGGGAGGGTGACGTGCTCCAGGTCACATCGGGAACCGAGGCTGAGTCAGGATTAGGTTTGAAGTCTCGCTGCCTGTGCCAGGGCATTGTGAGGCAAGGCAAGGCGCTTCTTCTGCCCATTGGGTCTCTCGCACTCGCAGGGCTTGGGGCGGAAAGAGAGGCAGAGGCGTGGCTGCTCCCTGAACTCACTGGAGGCCCGGCCGCCGCCCCTCTTTGCTGCCGGGTCGCCCCTGGAGGACCTGAATTTGGTTGCTCTGCCAAACTTGAATTCCATTAGTCGGCCGTGCTCAGGCTGTCTTAAATGGCCTCTTTGTGTGATTCGTTTGAAAATCAGTTCCAACAGCAGGCATCGTAATACGTTTTTGCAAGGGATCATTATAACTTTTAAAGGGACAGGCGGCATATGTGTTTTGTTGATACCAGAGTTTGGGTTTGCTCTCTTTTTTACTCTCTTACCTCAGCCTTACCCTAGCTTGGCCCTTTGCTCTTGCTACATCTACTTTTTTTTTTTTTTCTGGCCGATTTATAAATATTCAAATAAAAATGATCTTCACCCAAGCCCGGTCAGGGACATTTGCACTTCATATACAGGGTGTCCCAATATATATATATATATATATATATATATATATATATATATATATATATACACTTTGAATAATTATTAATTCCAATAGGTTAAATCTGAAAAGAAAGAAACATCCACTGAGCTATGGAAAAAATGTCTGGGTAGACATTGTGGGAGACACCCTATATATCTGACTGTCAAAGATCAAGATCCACAAAGATCAAGAGCCACGTCTTACAAGGGCGGGGGTGGGAGGGGGAGGGGTTGCTAAATTCCAGGCCTGCTCTCACTTTGGCCCCATCAGCTTTCTCAATAATGGCCACAGCGTGAGATGCAGGATAATTTTTTCCTGGTGTGCCTAAAAATCTCACTCAGGAAGACATTTGCTTAGTCTACTCCATGATGACAAAATTGGTCCTGGGTGGCCGAAACCGGTTTGGCTCAGTGGTAGAGCGTCGTTCTGCGGACTGAAAGGTCCCAGGTTCGATTCCGGTCAAGGGCATGAACCTTGCTTGTGGGCACATCCCCAGTAGGGGGTGTGCAAGAGGCAGCTGGTCGATGTTTCTCTCTCATCGACGTTTCTAGCTCTCTATCTCTCTTCCTTCCTCTCTGTAAAAAATCAATAAAATATATATATTTTTAAAATTGGTCCTGGGTGATGAGGCTCTGACTATGAATCCTCTGGCTTCTCTCTCCATTCTGGAAATGTGTAGCCATGGGGGAGGGGAGGGGGGTGTTTTAAAGACACAGACTCCAATTCACCTGCATGAACTTCGAGGAGGCAGCTCGTCTCCTAATTAGTACCACGGGCCTTTGGAGAGAAGGGACCGGACGTCCGATACGTGATTGTGCACCGGGTGGAGGAACCGATGGATCAGTGAGTGCTCACACCCAAGGGAAGGGGCTCTTACCCGCGAGGGAAAGGCGCACGTCCCTCGCGTGGACAGCGAGGCGCTGTGGAACACCGGAGACTGGTGCGTGACGTTGTAGGACCCGGGCCCCGGGCTGCTGTCCTGAAAGGGAAGAGCGTGTGGCGTCACCGGGACGGACCCCGTTCCACCGGGCTTTTCCAGGCGCCTCACACCCGCGAACACGGAGCCTCACCGTGACCCGCCGGGACAGGCCCCGCCGCCACTTCACGGACGGCAGCCCGGCTGTGCCACCTCCTGCCCTGCCCAGTCACCACCTCAGTGACCCAGGGCTGGGGCTGGGACCCCCACAGCCCTTGCTCTCCCTGCTCGCTCCTGCGGAAGAGCGAGCGCTGCTGTTTTCCACGCTATTAGAGAAAAGGGCATAACAGGGGACAGTGAGCGTGGCTGATGGGCAAACCGGGGTCCATGAGCTGGGTAAGCCCGGCCCACGGGGAGGGAAGGGCGACCGATGGCATGCTAGCCACACCCCGCCTGACTCAGCTTCCTCCTCGGCCTCTCAGAAGAGAAACCAGGGAGTGTTTCTGTGTACAGAGCAAAATGAAACAAAAACAGCCTTCGCCCCAAACAAGCGAGACCGTTTCTGCCTGCCTGTCAGGTGCACGGGGCACAGGTGCTCAGGGATGCAGGCATGTGAGAGAGGAGCGAGCACGAGTTTGACTTCTGAGTTTCTTTCTGCTGGAGCTGCTCACTGGGCGTTCTTCTCACGTCCCATGCTGGTTACCCGGGCACGTGCGTGTGGACAGGAGCTGGCCAAGCATGTGGCATGAGATGCCTTACTGGATGCCCACTCGGGGCCAGGAGCTTTCCAGAGCCTGTAGCTTTAGTCCACCGCTGTGAGTGGCAGTCCCCGAATTTGGGGCTAAGCACGTGGTGCACACCAGTCCTTGGCAATGGGGTATTGTCAGGTCCCTTTAAGGAAAGGGAGGCCCAGAGACAGTGAGCCCACAGATACTCAACGATGGCTCCAGAGCGGGCTCTCTCCGCCTCTGCCCCAGGCTCATCGGTCTCCACCGTCCCCACCACCTTCCTCGGGGGAGGGAGAAAGCTGGCGGCACCATCGGGCCTTGAAGGACTTTCCACTTGGGCCGGAGCAGTGTGTGATTTTTAAAAAATATATATTTTGATTTTTTTACAGAGAGGAAGGGAGAGGGATAGAGAGAAACATCGATGAGAGAGAAACACCGATCAGCTGGGGATGTGCCCGCAACCAAGGTACATGCCCTTGACCGGAATCGAACCTGGGACCCTTCAGTCTGCAGGCTGACGCTCTATCCACTGAGCCACACTGGTCAGGGCACAGTGTGCGATTGTGGTTTAATGTAAAGGCTGGGTCTCCAGTGCTATTAACAGGTTCTTCTGTGCAGATTTCAGGTGCAGTGGTGGGTGGGGGGGGTCGGGGGGGGGAGGAGCTAATTCCTGCTTCGGGGTGGTGATGGCTGGTGGACGAGGAGGCGCTGACAGCTGAGGAGCGTGAGGCTGGCCGTGCAGGTGCATGAGCACCAGGCCACGGTCAGGAGAACACTGGCGTGTGGGCGCAGGTTCCAGGGGCTGCAGGGAAATAAGGAAGAGCTTTTTCTTCCTGTTAATTCCCACCCGAGGCTATTTTTTCCATTGATTTTTTTTTCCCTTTTTCTTTTTTAGAGAGTGGAAGGGGGAGAGAGAGAGAGAGGAAACATTGATTGGTTGCCTCCCACAAGTGCCCTGATTGGCCTGGGGATCAAGCCTGCAACTGAAATGCGTGCCCTGGACCAGGAATCAAATCTGCTTACCCTTTGGGGGTGCAGCCTGAGGCGCTAACCATCGAGCAACACCGCCAGGGCAGAAGAGCTTTTTCTAGGGGCTGTGAGGGGTCGCTGTTTGCCGGCCACTGTTCTGAGTTTTTTACATACACTCAGTCACTTACTCCCCGTTTGGAAGATGAGAAGACAGGGCCAAGGTCACAGAGCCAGAACTGGAACCCTAGAGTCTACTTTTCACCACTAAGTATGTAGGATAAAATAATAATAATAATAATGCCCCTGGGTTGTGAATCAGGAATTCTTGTTCCCATTGCTCCTACTAGGAGCAGCCACCTCCCTGGACCTAAATTTCCTCATTTGTAAAGCAAAGATGTTGGACGAAATGTCTTCCAGGGCCTTTTGGCTTTCAAAGTCCCTAAACCGAGGGGAAGCTGAGGCAGGAAATTACCTGTGCCTCTCCTAGCTTTAAGAGTGCGCAGTGAAGCCGGGACCGGTTTGGCTCAATGGATAGAGCGTCGGCTTGGGGACTGAAGGGTCCTGGGTTCGATTCCGGTCAAGGGCATGTACCTTGGTTGCGGGCATATCCCCAGTAGGGGGTGTGCAAGAGGCAGCTGATCGATGACTCTCTCTCATCGATGTTTCTGACTCTCTATCTCTCTCCCTTCCTCTCTGTACAAAATCAATAAAATATATTTTTTTAAAAAAAGAGTGCGCAGTGAAGACATGCTTCTACGTCCCAGCATACCCCACGCTCTCCACACAGCCACCAGCTCACGAGAATTTCCTGGGCACAGTATGTGTCTGAGGAGCTGGCTGCCAGAGAAAGCACCAGCCCTGCAAGGCTGCCAGTTAAAGAATGTCAGGGAGCGCTAGCTGGCTTGGCTCAGTGGATAGAGCGTTGGACCGCAGACTGGAAGGTCTCAGGTTCGATTCCGGTCAAGGGCACAGGCTCGGGTTGTGGGATCAATCCCCAGTAGGGGGCGTGCAAGAGGCAACTGATCAATGATTCTCTCTCATCATTGATGTTTCTATCTCTCTCTCCCTCTTTCTTCCTCTCTGAAATCAATAAGTACATATTTTTTTTTAAATGTCAGGTAAACAGCAAAAGCTATGTTAGTAGGAGTATGTCCCCATGCCCTGTTTGAGGCATACTTACATTAAAATAGTTGCCTGTTATTTATTTGAAGTTCTATGTTAACTAGGAAGCTTATACGTTTATTTGCTAGATCTGGCAACCCTCCTGGACCTTAATCATGCCTGGATCCAGGTCGGTTGGAACAGGAGTGTCCCCTTTAGCCTGGAGGGGAACGTGTGGCCTGTTGGCCCTCAATCACTGTCCAAGAGGAGCCCTCCAGGCGGCGGCATGCTGGGAGGGCGACTGCTAACAATTCAGAAATGGGAGTATTTACACCACAGGAAGTGGCGAGCGCTACACACCAGAGCTTTTCTAGGTGGAGGGGAGAGCGGTTGGCCAGCCCACGGAGCTCCCTGAAGGGCAACGTCCAGCTGCGGAGAGTTCGCGCCTTCTCCTGCAGCTGCTGGAGGTGGTGGGCGGCTGGCCGGGAGGGCAGCAGAAATCCGGACCTTTCACCCCTGGGACGCCAGCTCGTGTGACTAACGTCGCGTGACTCTGGTGAGTTGAGGCCTCTCCGAGCACAACACAGAGAACAAGAATTCAACTCGCCACTGGTGCGAACTTAGCCACCCCGAGTTTGCTGGCCAAGATCAGCCCAGAGGTTAAAACCAAATGAGCAAACGAAACAAGGATGGGTGTGGGGAGGGAGCCGGGAGGACTGTTCCTCTGAGCAATGCTGAGTGTCCCGCGGGAAGCACAGTGCCAGGAGCCGTTCCTGTTGTCTCCGGTGCCGGCCTCCCGGTGTGACAATCCGTGAGTCAACGCGTGTGGGGAGGTGACAGCCCTGCCGGCCTGAGCAGCCATTGTCATCCTCTTCACTGCCCTCCGCACTGCCCGGCAGGGTCAAGGGCCATACGACCTGCTATGGGAGCCCAGAGGAGGGTGTGCTTGCTTGCGCCCAGGGGAGAGGCTGGGATATGGTGCCTGGGAACCAGGGGCTGCTGCCTGGGTTCGTCCTCACAGGGCCTGACCCTGGCTGCTCAGGTTACTTACCCCTCTTTGTGTCTCAGGGTCATTGCCTGAAAAGTGGGACTAATGATGGGACTTAGTTCCCAGGCTATTGTGGGGGTTACGTGGGTTAATGAATGCACGGTCTCCGAGGGGCGCCTGGCACCCTGTCAGTGCCAGCCGGTGCCAGTGCTGCTATCCAGGCCTAGGTCCTGCAGACCCGCCGGGAGGGGCGCTGGTGACCGATGCAGAGAAGCCCGGCCTCCAGAGCAGGGGGGGAGGGGCAGAGGGTTCAAACATGCAGTTGACTGCACCCTTTGGGGCAATTATGCCCTTGAACGTGGGGGTCTATGCACACTGAGCTTCTTTTCATTGAGGCATCCCTGCGTGGAAAATACCCCTGGCCCAGTGCCTTCTCGGGTTAATAAGTGAACAGCGTCAACTTCGCCACAAATTAAACACTGGCCTGCTACCCCTGAGAGGTCAGGTCTGCTGTCAGGCCATGTCTGAAGGGGCATCGTGTTGTTAAATTGTGCCCAATGGAGCCTGTGGTGCCCGCATCCTGCCACTCTTCATTTATTTGCGCCTGGAGGGATCAGTCAGGTTAAAACCATAGAGCAGCCCTGGCCGGTTTGGCTCAGTGGATAGAACGTTGGTCTGTGGACAGAAGTGTCCCAGGTTCGATTCCAGTCAAGGGCATATACTTGGGTTGTGTGCACATCCCAGTAGGAGGTGTGCAGGAGGCAGCTGATAGGTGTTTCTTTTTTTTTTTTTTTTTTAATATTTTATTGATTTTGTACAGAGAGAAAGGGATAGAGATAGTTAGAAACATCGATGAGAGAGAGTCATCTATCAGCTGCCTCTTGCACACCCCCTACCGGGGATATGCCCACAACCAAGGTACATGCCCTTGACCGGAATTGAACCCGGGACCTTTCAGTCCCCAAGCCGACGCTCTATCCATTGAGCCAAACCGGTTTCGGCTGATCGGTGTTTCTTTCTCATCGATGTTTCTAACTCTCTATCCCTCTCCCTTCCTCTCTGTAAAAAAATCAATAAAATATATATATTTTAAAAAACAAACCATAGAGCAGAAAAAGTGATTGTAAAAGATCCCATTAAAAAATAGAAATAAAACTATTAAATATTTAAGGATCAACTGTCAAGAGATGAGCAAGACCAATATGGGAAAAAATTATACAACTGTATTGATGAAACACATTAAAGAAGACCTAAGTACATGGAGAGGTTTTCTTTATTTTGGGACAAAAAGAAATGTTATAAATGTGTCAGTTCTTTTCAAGTTAACCTGTAAATTTAATGTATGTTCAATTAATATTTCAATACGATGTGCTAAGTGGGTCAGAGAATTCATCTGAGGCCACAACCACGTTGTGAGATCAGGCACAGGGCGTGTGCGAGGAATGTTTGCAGAAGGGCGGTGAGACACTGGGGTTCTAAATCTGGTTTTAATTCGTATTGCCTCACTAAATTATTGGGTGATGCTACATGAGATCCTTAACTTCTCAATGCCCACTTCCCTCAGGACAAATGAGAACAATGAGCACGGAACCAGACCTCCTTTCTGCTTTTAGAGCTTGAAGAACCATATGCAATTATGTAATCCAAATTTTATGTTTCAGATTAAAAAAAACTGAAGCCCAGGAAAGTCAAGGAACTCAAGGCACACAGTAGTCACAGAGCAGAACTTGGGGGACCTACTGACGGATTCCTCGCCCTTTCCACAAAGGTCCATACTCATTCCCCAAATGCTTTCAAATATTAGGTGAAAGTTTTCACATTGTCTAGCCCAGTGGTCGGCAAACGCATTAGTCAACAGAGCCAACGATCAACAGTACAACGATTGAAATCTCTTTTGAGAGCCAATTTTTTTAACTTAAACTTCTTCTAACGCCACTTCTTCAAAATAAGACTGGCCCAGGCCGTGGTATTTTGTGGAAGAGCCACACTCCAGGGGACAAAGAGCCGCATGTGGCTCGTGAGCCACGGTTTGCCGACCACGGGTCTAACCAATGCGACCACAGAGTCAAATTTCTGAGCAATTTCTCTCTCTGGCGCTGCCTATAGCTCTGGCTGCATCTTGGTTCCTTCAGCAGAGAATTTTCTGACAGCCGACAGTAACTTAAGATCCATTTCTGTATATGCACTGCCATCGGCTCCAGGTCACGGAGAGCGGAGCCTTGCACACAACACTTGGCGTCGTCCCCGTGGCCGGAGCTTGGTCCGTTCGGCTAAGCCCTTTCAGAAACACGCTCTCTGACTTTCGGAGATCAAACGGGTGGCTTTGCGGGCCACAAAGGGAGGCGTGGTGCGGTGTGGGGAAAGAGCGTGAGGCTTTGGAGTGAGCGAGACGCGGGCTTGAGGTCTAATTCTTTCAACATTGATTCAGCAAATATTTGTGCAGGGCCCCATGTGCCAAACCCTGCGCGCTGTGACCCTGGGCGGGTCACCGAACGTCCCTGAGCCTCGGCTTCCTCTCCGCTTAAAATAATAAACCCTTCCCTTCAGCATTGTCCTGGGGATTAGAGATATGTTCTAAAAGTGATTTCACCCGTAGTGGAGATCAGTGAATGGTGGCTGCTCTTATTTTTATTGGAGGCTGGACTGCAAATGTCTTACTAATATATTCTTGCTAAAGTGACAAATGGAAAACCAGACCAAAAAAAAAGAGAGAGAGAGATGGACAGCTAAAACATAGACAGGGAAACTAGAAAGAGAAGAGAGAAAACTCCCAAGCAAATACCTTATTTATCATCTTTGGGGGACGGGGACGGGGCGGGGGGGGGGGGGGGGCAAGTAATTAAAAATGTGTGTGTGTCTAAGTGTGTGCGTACTATGTTCTCTATTATTTGCTTTCTTAGAATCCTAAAATACCAGAAGTGAAAGGAACTTAAATGTTCTCTAGCTGGGCATTCTTGTTTACAAAGAAGGAACAGGCAAGGGCCACAGGGCCTGGCCAAGCCCCTCACCTCCCGCCTGGCTCACCTGCAGTCATTCAGAAGCCAGATCTCATCTCCTCCCCGCCACCCTGGCAAGGGGGTGAGAGGAGAAACGTTTTCAGAATGCAGCAAAGGGTAACTGAGATGGTGATTACCCCCCAAGAATGTTATTCTGAAAGTCTTGGTTAGAGGAATGCAGGGGTGAAGGTTTTAAAGAAAACTGAAAACGTTTGCGAGTTGTCTGAGCCCCCTGCTGGCGAGAGAGGAGCCGGTCAGATCCCTGAGCCTCTAGACAGGGGTCCTCAAACTTTTTAAAGTGGGGGCCAGATCACGGTCCCTCAGAGAGCTGGAGGGCCGGACTATATGAACTACTAATTCCTACTGTAACACCTCGGCTGCGCTCACTGCCCAAAAAACCTGGCGGGCCGGATCAGACTCCTCTGTGGGCCGCATGTGGCCCACGGGCCGTAGTTTGAAGACCCCTGCGTGGAATCGCTGGTTAGGTGCCGAGCAGAACGTCCCAGATCAAAGAGGAAAAGAGACACAGATACTTGGGGGAGAGAGTGAGAATGGAGGGAATACAGGAGCAGCAGTAACACGTTGTCAAAAGAAGTATCAAAACTGAGGGGGCCCTCATCACGAAGGTCATTTTAAATGTTTTAGACTCATTTTTCCTTTTTGTTATTCAAAGAAAGTCTTGTTATTCCCTTCCATGTTTTAAGGAGTGAGGCTGGGGGAGAAATAGGAAAAGATTTTTTACCTTTTACTCATATCCCTGGAATTTTAAAGTGTTCTATTTCTATAATAATTTTTGAAATACATTTCTTATTAAAACTTTTGGGTCCAGTGGAGCACCATCTGGACATGTTGTTTTGCCCTGGATTTAATATCTTTCCAGCTCATTCTTTTATTTTTATTTTTTAAGGTCTTAATTTTTTTTTTTTTTACCTACAGTATTATTTTGTATTGGTTTCAGGTGTACAGCATGTGATTAGACAGTTATATGCTTTGCAAAGTGCCCTCTGCCAATTTGTACTTCTTAGGCCCTTCGTCACCTCTTTCACTCACCCAGCCCCCCAACTCCCCCTGTCCTCTGGTGACCACCAACCGGTAGGCCCCCCCCTGTTTGGTGCTTGTTTCAGCTGATTCTTCCCATCGAGAGCACAGCTGAAGAGGCTGCTGTGGCTCCTGGGATAGCACCGCCCTCTACTGGTCACAGGGAGAGACGCACCAGCCAGGCTCGCCGGCCTGTCCCTTGAGGCTAAAATCCAGACTAAAAGTAAAGGATCTCTAAGACAATGCCATTACCTTTTTTTGATCAAATCTCTTGGATTGACTATTAAATCCTTTCTTTTCTGATTCTGAAATATCTGCAGACGGAGATTTGTAAGGAATGGAGGATTGTGTTGGATATGCAGCGGTATAACCTACAAACAAAAATAAAAATTAGCACAAGGCAAAGAATTGGCAAATGCAGAAAACACAGAGCTGTATATTAATGTTTTATCTGAAATGGAATTGAAGAGAAACTTGCCTTTGGACACGAGATAAACATGAAGGTAGATTTTTTTTTTTTTTTTTTTTTTTTTAAGTATTCCTCACTTGCCAGGCCAGAGTGGCTCAGTGGTTGACCATTGACCTATGAACCAGGAGGTCACAGTTCGATTCTGGGTCAGGACACATCCCCTGGTTGCGGCCTCAATCCCCAGTAGGGGGTGTGCAGGAGGCAGCTGATTAATGTTTCTGTCTCATCATTGATGTTTTTCTCTCTCCCTCATCCTTCCCTTTTGAAATCAATTTAAAAAAATATTTTTAAAAAGTATTCCCACTTTGCTTTCTTTCCCTCTTGGTAACTTATTGGGGCTTCCCCTCCAGCTCTTAACCTAGAGAGACGTGGTGACATGGTGGGAATGAATTGTCCCAGGGAAGAGGGGAGACCTGGCAGGGAGGGAGGACAGGAACCATCACGCGTGCCCAGCCCGGTCACACATCAGCAAAGCGCCACGAGGATCCAGAGAGGCAGGGAGGCCCCAGGGCCGGACTCTCTCACTTTCCAGGGCACAGGGCAAAACGGTATGAATTTAGCTCTCGGAGTTGAGCAGACACGGGTTAGACAGTGGAAGGGCGTCACTTAAAGGAAATCAAGTTAAAATTTTATTCATCTGAGTCATGGTGTATAAATGATATATGAAATCCCTCCTCTCCCTCCTCCCTCGCCGCACACATGGGAGAATGGCCACAATATGGATCCCACGGGCAGCATCTGTCTGCACACCCACTGATTACAAACTGTTCAGTGAGTAGAATAGATATGCACTTTAGTGTTTGACTGCTGACAGCTTTGAGGCCTCACCCTTACCTTCTTTCCTCCCTCCTTTCCTCCCTCCTTTACTCCCTCCCTCCCTCCCTCCCTCTCTCTTCCTTCCAGCCCCTGGTCCCAGCAAACTGACGGGAAGGCCAGGTGCTCCCTCCATGGCACCGGCTAGAATGCAGCCAGGCAAACCCCTGCCCTCACTCCAGCCCCACCTCTTCCCACATAAAACCCAGGCCAGTCTGCTTTCCCTGCTCTCTCCAGCCTCTGTGCGGCCAGGTTAGGAGGCCTGCCCTGCTCTCCCCCAGAGAACCTCCTCATGTGAGAACTAAACCTTTCCAAGCCCCTTGATATGTGTGTGTGGCATCATCGGTCTTGACACCCAAGCCGAATTCGGGGGGCGGGAGGAGTGTCCACCTGACTGTTACCTGTCCACACAGTGAGCCCAAGTATCTCAGCATCTGAGCCCTCAGCCTCCGAGGGAAACGGAAAGAGGAACGCCAAGAGGAAGAAAGAAGGGTAGGGGCGAGATGGCCAAAAACTGTCTGGAAGGCCCATTTCCTCACCTCCAACCTTTTGAAAACTGAAACTATTTTTCAGAGAGGAAAGCCAATGCCAACAGGGCCCCCAGGAAGTGCTATTACTAACAAGCTTTACACAAGAGGAAACTGAGGCTCGGAGAGACCACGTGACTCACGCAAAGCACAGCACCCCTTAGTGCAACACCTGAGGTGCGAGCAGTTTGTCTGATGAGCTCAGGCTCTTCCCCTCTACGCTCTGCTCCCTCTGCCTGGGCCTGGCTCAGGGTTCAGACTCAGAAACAGTGAATGAAATGATGGAGAGGGGGCAATGCAGCCCAATTTGTCTGGGTTGAGGATGAAGCAAGTGAAAGAAGCAGAATGCTGCGTATGTTGGGCTAGAAAACATCTGGCAATACCCACCTATGGTAGATTTAGTCTTCTCCTCCCTTCTCCCTCCCTCCCCATTCAAGCAGGTGGATGGTTACGTATCATTTCTTTAAGGGAGCTAGAGAGCAAATCAGAAAGTAGCAGACCCAAGGCTTCCTAGCATTTGTTTCTAAAAGCCTAAGTCATTAGAATAACTGAGTTTGCAGAGGAGGCGGTAAAGGAAGGCGGGGGGGGGGGGGGGGGGCGGGGGGGGCGGTATTAAAAATAGAAAATAAAAAAAAATAAAGGAAAAGTGAAGACATTCCCTGGAGGAAGGAACGGTTTCTCCTTGACTAAAAAGGAGATCAAACACGTTGGCTTCGGCTGTGGTGAACGGTGTGTATCAAAGCAACCCTCCATGTGAACACACACACACACACACACACACACACACACACACGATGAGATTAACAGTAATCTAGGCACTGTGGGACTCGGGGGGTTGGGGGAAAGACTAGGAAACTTGAAGGCATAGAAACAGAAACTATCCAAAATAAAACACAAAGAGAAAAAGGGTGAAAAATACAGAGTATCAGTGAGGTATGTGATAACTTCCAGGAAGTTCATATAGATGCCATTGGACTCTCCAAAGGAGAGGTGTGGGGAGAGAGAAAAAAGACAATCAGCCGAAACCGGTTTGGCTCAATGGATAGAGTGTCGGCTTGGGGACTGAAAGGTCCCGGGTTCGATTCCCGTCAAGGGCATGTACCTTGGTTGCAGGCATATCCCCAGTAGGGGGTGTGCAAGAGGCAGCTGATCGATGACTCTCTCTCATCGATGTTTCTAACTCTCTATCTCTCTCCCTTCCTCTCTGTACAAAATCAATAAAATATATTTTAAAAAAAAGAAAAGAAAAAAGACAATCATTTCAAAAAAAAAAGATGAAAAATGATACCAGTTGGAAATCTGTATCTACACAGAGGAAGGAAGAGCTCTGGAAATAGCAAACATGCGGGTGGATATACAGTACGGAATTATGAGTATGCATGGGTGCATTTAGACATAAATAAGTAAAACGGAACGCCCCGCTCCCAGACATCTATGACGAAGCTCGCCAGACCTTTCTGTATCTTCGTGTGTCTCCCGGCACGCTGCAGGTTCTCTGCCGAGGTGGCCATCTCAGCGCCGTTCTGTGACGTGTTTCATTTGTTTGATGAAAGACTCTACTACGGTTCTTCCAAGCACCTGAAACAGCAAAATATAGCGTTTGTAGGGATCGTTTCACGTTTTTGTTAATTACGTGGATTGAGTTCTGTTCTCGGGGCAGGACGGGCCAGGAAACGAGAGGTTTACCAGCATCTATGACCTCAAGTGGCAAGCACACTGCACTCATGGCCTGTCGCAGGAACCCTGTAAGAATTCACAGTTGATGCTGCTTCCAGAACTAACGAAGGCTTGAGTTTTATAAATTTATCATGGGGTCATTTACATACACAATAATTTAGGAGTTACTACTACATTATCACTATGTATACAATTCTAAATTTTGACACGTTTACAATTGTGTGACCTACCACTGCAATCCTAATATATAAAAACCCTGGGTCCGTCACATCCACAACCACCAGAGGCTCAACTAACTGGAATTCAGTCCTGCAGTCAGTGCATGGCAAACCAGCACGGACAACTATGGCTGCAGGCACAGTGACACAGCACTGACTGCTGCGGGGTCTGCGAATCAGGCCCAGAGAGAGGCCTGAAGAGAGAAGCAGGGTCTGATCCGTAGCCTGTGTTGCAGCTGTTCATCAGCACTTGCCTCTCTCTTTACCTTCGGACCTGACCAGCAGCCGGACCTCCGTTTCTTTCCAGGCTTCCACCCAAGCTGCTGATCAGCTCTGACTTTCTGATCAGGCCCCGTTGATAGGCCCAGAGACGCTGACTGGCATAGAAACCAATCAGAACCAAATCTGGATCAATTGTGAGGAGCCAATAGCTGTCTAGGAGGCGGAGCTTTTGATGCTGACTAGCATAGAAACTGATCAATCAAAACCAAATCTGGGTCAACTGTGAGAGCCAATGGCTGCCTAGGAAACAGAGCTTTTGACACTGACTGACATAGAAGCCTACCAATCAGAACTAAATTGGCTAGTAGAGGAGGACAGTTGGGGATGAGATCAGGCCTGTAGGGGAGGGCAGTTGTGGGCAACTAGGACTGCAGGGGAGGGCAGTTGGCGGTGACCGGCCAGCAGGGGAGGGCAGTTGGGGGCAAGATCAGGCTGGCAATTGGGGGTGAGATCAGGCCAGTAGGGGAGGCAGTTGGGGGTGATTGGGCCAGAAGGGGAGCAGCTAGAGGGTGATCAGGCTGGAAGGCAGAAGTGGTTAGGGGCAATCAGACAGGCAGGCAGGCAGGTGATCAGTTAGGAGCCAGCAGTCCCGGATTGTGAGAGGGATGTCCAACTGCCAGTTTAGGCCTGATCCTACAGTCAGACATCCCCCGAGGGGTCCCAGATGGGTTGAGGGATGAATTTTGTGCACTGGGCCTCTAGTTAAGATATAAACATATCCATGAGCCTAAAAAGTTTTCTGTGTTTCTTTGCCCTCCTAAGCCTGGTTTCTGGCAGCCACTGCTCTGCTTTCTGTCACAATGGTTGCCTTTTCTAGAATGCCATATATATGTTATCATACAATCTGTACTGTTTTGGGCCTGCCTTTTTTCACTTATCACAATGCCTTTGAGATTCTCCGATGATGTTGCATGTATCAGTAGTTTGTTCCATTTGTTACACATCCTCACCAACACTTGTCTGGTAAATCTTATTAATTTTAGTCATTCTAGTGGCCCAACAGTGGTATCTCATTGTCACTTTAATTTGTATATTTTCATGTGCTTATTTGTCATTTCTTTACCTTCTTTGGTAAAGTGCCTGTTCACATCTTCTGCCCTTTTAAACAACTTAGTTATCATGTTATTGAACTGTAAATGCTCTTAGTATATTTTGGAATCCAGTCCCTTATCATACATAAGTTTTAGAAATACTTGCTCTCAGTCTGAGGTTTACCTTTTCATTTTCTCAATATTTGAGGCTACCTCAAGTTTTCATAGAATACTGGGGTTCCAGAGAGGTCAGTTTGAAAATTCTTAAGGCAGCTCACTGTTGGGTAGTTCTGCTAGAAAGTCCCTATCTGTATCAAGCTGACCTCTCTCTCTTTCTCTCTCTCTCTCTCTCTCTCTCTCTCTCTCTCTCTCTCTCTCTGTCTCTCTCCAGTCATCCTAATTCCAGCCCTCAAAATTGACTCAGAATAAGTCCATTTCTCTTCCACATTGGTGATAGTGATTTTCAAAATGCAGGCCATAGCCTGTAGTCTTTTGTTAAGTTTGCTGTGTTCCTGTGTGTGCTGCATGTCTGACCATGGGTCACAGTCAAAAAGTTTGAAAGCCACTGTTCTATGTGACCGTTCTTCACATGACTGAAGATGGCCACCTGGGCACAAAAAGACCTACAGTCTGAAAAAAAAAAACATTGGAAATTACAGGAAGGTCTAGTGAACCTAATAATAGATGTCTTTGGGGGGTGGGGAGTTACATTTTACATTTATGTCTAAAGGTACTCATTTGTCATATCCCACGGCCCAGACACAAACCCTCTTCTCCACAAGGGACTTCCTGGGCTCCTGCAGCACCTCCTTGTTGCCTGGGATTGCTCCCTCACTACAGTGGGCATCATCTCCTGGTCCTGTCACCAGGTTCATCCGAGTCCCTGCTCAACCCTTGGGGATGACCTCCTGGACCACTCTCAAGAAGCACCACCCACCTATTGTGAGCCCAGGAACCTGCCTTATTTTTCTCATAGCACGTTTCTCTACCCGACGTCATATTTTATGTGTATTTCCTTATGATCTTCCCCAATAGAATATTCATCATGGAATCCCCAGCCTGTTTCCTGGCATATAGTAGTTACTCAATAAATATTTATGGAATGAATGAGTGAACATGTTTATTAGGAGTAAACACATTTTAGCAATAATGTATATAGATGCACTCATAATACAACTCTTTCCTTCAAGAGCTGCATTGTATGAAGATTTCTCTCACATGATTACGATGATAGGCATGTTTTCATTGTACCATCTCTATGTTTTAAAAAACCCTTTATCATTTGTGTTATAGTATTATCACACATCTTATTATAATATACGTGTATGTTATTTTATAGGGTATGTCAATATATGCTACACCATGTATATTGCTTACAGGATTTGCATGAACAGTTACGACTGTATGAGATTTTATCCGTTCAGTTATAATGCTATGGTGTGTCTTATTTTTTTTTTTTACATTTTTCAAAGCACTCGCGGGTAAATAACCCGCTCGACATTTTTTCATCAGCTGGGAAAACGTCACAGCCGGCTATGACCACTGGATTCCAATCTCACCCTTCCTTTTTACCGGTGGCCTGAGGCTCCCAGCAGGAGGGACGCCGAAGGGGCTCTCTGTCGCCCACCAGCGGCCAGCCACCGCAGCCTCCAAACGCCTGCACACTCGGGGGCTGGGGCGGGGAGGCAGCTGCCCAAGAAGCTCCGTGGGGAAGGGATGCCCGGTTTATAATCACCGTTTTCCAGGTGGGGGCTCTGCGGCACCATCCAGCGAGGGGTACCGCCAACGATGGCTTCTTCCCGCGCTCAGGGCATCACCTAGGACCCAGCAGGGCGGGGTCTCGGTGGGTGTCCCATGGGTGAGCCAGGTCCACCTCCCAGTGCCCAACAGGAACCGCCTCCTACCTCACCGGTTCCTCCTGGGCAGGGTCTGGCCTAGCCCAACCTTCTCCGTCTCTATGGCAACCACAGCCTAACAGTGTGAAGGCCACGTGAGCCGCTCTAGCCAATGGCGTCCTCTGTTTCTTTAGAGTGACAAGTTACTGGCCAATCATTGGAGGCGCTTTACAAACTGCAGGGAAGCTGCCAGAATTTCAGGCTTCAGCCGCCCTACCTACCTCAGAGCCCGCGGGGACACCCAATAGAGGCGACCCCTCCAAACTGGTGATAGAACAGAAGTCTCCATTTTGCCCACCCAGAAATCCTACTTCCAGGAATAAACCTGAGAGAACTGACACTCCCCCAAGCCCTGTTTGCAATAACCAGAGAGACTGATATGGGCAACTCGTGTTCCCCAGCCCCTCTCTCCTTGTCAGTCCCCTGCTGAGGGCCCGCCCCAGGCCTCCCTTAAACCTCCGGTGAAATCCAAGCATCTTAGCACACGTGGTCCCGGCCCTTCCCTCGGAAGGCAGCTCCGGCCGCCCGCGCTCCGGGAGATCCCCACGCCCGCCACGCTGTCCTCGGGCAGTTCCTCCCTGGCAAGCCCGTTTCCGGGGTGCTCTCAGGGGTTCCCCCCGGTCGATCTCCGCCGTCACCGGCCCTTCTGTCATCGCCAAGGTCTCTGCCCCGATGTCACTGCTGCATCGGTAAATCAATGGGCTGCGCTCCATGTCTCACTCAGGGGGCTGCTGTGAGGATCCGGAATGAGACGCGTGCGAGGGAAAGGGTGTCGGTTCCATGCTCGTGCTAATTACACGAGCTCGTGTTAATGAGCACAGTGTGCATTCGGGAAACTTTGGTTCTAGGCTCATCCGAGGGCCTTACGCGTGGCTGAGCTGCGGACGTGCTGGGAGAGTTGGCATATGATGCAGCCAACAGGTGTCAGGGGGCGCAGGCAGAGATGAATCTATGGCTCTGCAACTTTGGGGGAGAACCGGGTCTTAAAGGATGTGCAGGCTTTGGATCGCGGTGAGAGCAGCGTGGGGTTTGGGGGAATGGCAGGAGCAAAGTCCGGGAGAGCCCACCTGTCTCGCAGGTGGAGGTGTGTGGTCACCTGAGCCCCCCAAGACGGCGGGAGCTGGCGGGGGACGGGGTGTGTTCCGAGGTCCGCCCTGTGGCCGCTAGAGGGACCGGCTCAAGGTGAGAGCAACGCTCCTTCCTGCAGGCGGTCCCTCCCCTGGCTCTCCCCCTGAGCTTCAACCAAGCCTGGCAGCGCAGCCAACCCACAAAGTCCCGCCCACCCTCTCTCACCAGCCAATCGTCTGAGCAAAGCGCCCTCCAGCTTCTGACTGGCAGGATGCCGAGCAAATCAAATCGCGGCCTTTGAAAGCAAAACACCGCAGGACCCAGGCAGCCCGGAGCCGGGGAAGGGATTCCGGAGGCTGTGCCTCCGCGTTGCGCCGAGCCAGCGTCTCAGTCATTTCTCAGGAACCTCTGATAGGTGGGCCCGGGAGGAAACGTCTCCGGTGAGTAGTGACTAAGACCGAGGGAGTGGGGACTGGAATGCAGCCGTCGTTTCTGGACACCCGAATGCATTTGCAACAATCTGAGGTCCCCCGGTGTCAATACCCTCCCTTCTGACTGTCACCAGCCTTGTCAGTGTCTCAGAGTGTTTGTTTTTTGTTTGTTTGTTTGTTTGTTTGTTTGTTTTTTGCATCCAAGGTGAGAGGACAGGGGCACGGGTATGTCCTAATAAAGGTGCCGGCAGGCTTTACCAAATCAGGAAGTGAAATGCAGTACCTGCCAACATGACTCCCCGGGCTTCCTGGCCATAGCCGGTGGAGTTAGCAGGTGGAATAGGGGAAAGCATTCTTGATCGGTGCTGCCTGCTGCAAGTTGTAGTTCCAGCTCCATGGGAGGGGACTGGGGGAGTGTAACCCTTTAGGGAGTCAAAGCCCAGGAAAGGGAAAGGACTTGGTGTCTAACTGGCGCTCATCAGTAAGAAGCTGAATGGTCAGGTTGGAAAGGCCTGTTTTGTTTTATTTTATTTTATTTTATTTTATTTTATTTTATTTTATTTTATTTTATTTTATTTTATTTATTTTCAGACAGAGCCAAATGATAACACAGACCCTCCTCTGAGCAGCCACGAGCTCTAGTTCTCTTATCTATAAAACCCGTTCTGTGGGTTGGTGAAATAATTAATGGAGATAAGGCAGAGGGGGTGGAGCGGAAGCCAGCATCTAGTGAATTATCTTTCCTTTCTTGAGCCGGAGAGCCCTGTGCTCAGCAGCGACTGTGAGGGCCTCAACGTTAGGAGCTGGCTGGCCCCACAGAACTGGTCACTTGCCTCTTGGGCGTACGTTGGTGTACGTTAGCCCTGGCGAAGTGCCCTGAAGTCAGGAGAAGAGAGGCGTTAGGCAAATGATGTATGTCCTGGAAGGAAGGACAACTGGCAAAGCGTTCTTCCAGGGCTTTTAGTCCAAACTCCTACCAATGGAGAGAGGGCCTGTTTTGGTAGGCAGTGCCTCTGAGGCCTTGGGGTTCCTGGAGCAGATGGGAAGCTGCTTTTTAGAAGCAGATTAAACGACAGCAAACAAGAGCAGAATCAAACCCACCTGGGCACACCAGCTGGTCTAGAGGAGGTTAACAGGCCTGGATTCCCATCACCCCGTTGGCGGGTGCCCAGGGCCCCGTTTGCTTTCTCGGATATCCTGTGGGCGGGGCGGGTGTATCTGTGGGATCTCTGAGTGGCGGTGGAGTACCACCCTTTGAAGGGGAAGCAGGTGCTGCACAGGCCTGGCTGTTGAGCCAGTCAGTAGGTGTGTCTGGAGGTCACTGTGCCAGGCTCTGGCCAGCCGCTGGGAAGGGAGCAACTGAAAGGGGATTCAGTAAACATCTTCCCTGAGCGTGAGCTCCAGGGCCCCTTCCGCTCCAGGGTGAAGGCCTCGAAGGGTCTTGCAGAGGTCGAGAGAGCCCTGGGCCAGTCTTGCTTCCTAAGGCTGTTGTGCTAAAAATGAAAGCAGGGATACATCAACTTAATACAATAATGCTTTTCACACACACACATTAAAGCAAAATGTTGAATAATTGTGAATTCACAAGATTACAGACACTCATAGGGCTTTATAGTCTGGGAGGACTGGTTTTGGGATGTCAGTTATGAAGTTGTGTGATGATATATGGATATAGAGGTAATATATGTATATAGAGGTATAACCTCATCTGAAGGCCACTTGATAAAGTGACCCGTGGGCCAAATGGTCTTTGAGGCTGCCCCTGTGGTAAGTCCTGCATCTGGTGTCTCCTTGATGCTCCCGCGTTAGCCCTATGACATGACTGTGCATACCTGGGTCTGGGGCTAGATAACAGAGGAAAGTGGGAGCTACAGGAAAGATAGGAGGCAGCCTTCTGAAGCCTGGAGTCATGGCAGAGGCTGAGTCTGTTTGGCACATAGTAGGCCCTCAATAACTATCTGTTGCATGAATGCATGGACTGAAGAAAGGACTATTCATGGGTAAATTAAACCATCAATACGAATATAATGAAGGGGGTGGGAGTGGCCAGGGAGAGGTCAATGGGGGGAAACAGAGACCTATGTAATGCTTCAAACAATAATTTCAATTAAAAAATATATGTAACATAATTTAATCATTTCCATTAAAGATTTTTCATACCAATCCTGTTGGTTCCCCCTTCCCAAAAAAAATCACTATTTTGTTTTCTGACGAACTTATACTTTGAAATAATTAAAAGAAAATTTTAAAGTTAAAACAAAAAAGAATAGAATGAATACTAATAACTGCTGACATTCATTGACCATTCACTCTGCATCCATATTACATGCATGATTTCAGCAAATTCTAACCACAGCCCTGTGGTAGGGATGTTATTATCCGAATTTTACAGCAGAGGAAACTGGCTGAAAAGTTAAACTACTTGCCCAAGTAGCACATGGCAGATCAAAAGCGATTTAAAAATATTTTTATATTAAAATAAACATAGACTTTATAGTAGAATCCAAATCTGTATTATTTTTTTAAATATAAGAGAAATCTCAAAGAACCCCTTAACATTGAGGGGTGAGGGGGGTGTCAGGCCATGACTCCCTGAGGGCAAGCACGAGGTTTTTCTTCTCCATTTGGTAGAAAAGTTCAAGACCCACTGGAAATATCAGTCCAGTGATGTCAACAGGAATTACCATCATTGTTGGTTTTACTTGAAGTCTCATCATTACCCCCATTTTATAGATGAGACAACTGAGTCTCCCAGAGGTAACGTGATCTGGCTGCACAGATCTTCCGCCTCCAGTCCTGTGTTACCTCTCTGACCCTAGGTAGCGGCCCAGTTCTTCCCTTTTCCATGGAGATAACTTTTCTCATTCTTTCTCTCCTAAGTCAGAACCCTGATGGTGCCTTTTGTGACAGTGGGATATTTTATTTTATTTTATTATTATTTTTTTAGGCCTGGAGAAGTAGATGCAGGCAGTATTCTAGGATTCTATACAGAAAGTAGGACTTAAATTAGGATGGGAGGAAGGAAGCAGAGGGGGAGAGGAAAGGGGATGGCTATGGGCCAAGGAAAATGATTTTGAGATAGATGAGCCTTATCTTTATTAAGGGGACCAAAGGCATGATATAGTTTTTTAATGACCTCACTTCTCATGGCAGGTTGTTCTTTATCCTAGTGGTGTGCTCAGGTAACAGAGCTGGGCTCAGGGTTTCATTGTACATGCATTTCTAACGTTCCTCCCCCCACACCCCCATTCCCAGCCCCCAGAGCTCCGCAGGAATCAGGAAACACATCCCTGGCTGTCCGCTGGCAGGAATTGGCACTTCTCCGAGTGAAGATGAGGCAAAGGCTATAGATCAGCCCAAAGGGCCTCGGAGTGCGGCTACGGTGTGAGACAGAGATGGCTGGTGGAAGGGGGTGAGCACCACCAGGGAAGATGGCTCACCGCTTCGGTGCCACCTAGTGCCGAGCAGCTCCCGAGCCGGCCCGCGGGATGTGCGCCTAGACACCATGGACCGAGCCCACAGCGCCGCCCTGCAGCTGCAGCAGCTCCCGCCCACCAGCAGCGCCGACCCCGGGAGCCAGGCCTCCTTCTCCTACAAGGCAAGAGCTTTCGTTTTTTGTTTTTTGTTTTGGAATTGTGTGTTTCTCTAACAAAGTAACACAGCTAACGGAGATGTATGTCTAGCGTCTGCATGCCTGTGGCTGGCAGATACAGGCAGGCCCTCCACACACGTGGAAGAATGTATAATCCACAGAAAAGAAATGCTCATTCAATTAAAAACAGTACGGAGGTAAAGGAATATTGTTAAAGGAATGCAGTCACACTTAGAAGATTTACTTCTGTAAAAAATCACCTATCCCACTACTCATAGGCACCCTTGGTTCATATGTCAGCATTACTTGCTTCCTTTCTTTTTCCCGAATTACAAATCTGGGATCCGATTGTGCAGGAAGTTGTGTCTCTTGGTTGTTTCAGTTAACCTTGCTTGTGGAGTGTTTCCCCATGCAACGATCGGTGATGGAAAGCATGCTGGGGAATGATTGCCCCATCATCTGTTGAGCTTCTGTATCAAAACTCGCTCGACAGCCCAGCTGGCATGGTTCAGTGGTTGAGCATCGACCTATAAACCAGGAGGTCACCATTCGATTTCCTGGTCAGGGTACAAGCCTGGGTTGTGGGCTCGATCCCCAGTATGGGGTGTGCAGGAGGCAGCTGATCAATGATTCTCTCTTATTGATGTTTCTTTTTTTATAGTTCTTGATTGATTTCAGAGAGGAAGGGAGAGGGAGAGATAGAAACATCAATGATAAGAGAGAATCATTGACTGGCTGCCTCTTGCACGTCCCCTCCCTCCTACCCCCCACTGGGCGTCGAACCTGCAACCCTGGCATATGCCCTTGGCTGGAATTGAACTTGGGACCCTTCAGACCACAGGCAAACGCTCTATCCACTGATCCAAACCAGTTAGGGCTCTCTTATTGATGTCTCTCTCTCTCCCTCCCTCCCTCCCTCCCTCCCTCCCTCCCTCCCTCTTTCTCTCTGAAATCAAGTTAAGAACAAGCAGTTTGCCTTGAGTTGCAGCCCTGCCCTCTGCCCTGCCCAACAGAGAAAGGCTTCTGGTTGTTGGTGGACCAACAGGCTGGCAGCCAGTCCTCAACATTGGAGGCTGTGCCTCAGCCCAGAGGAGCTGGGCCTCAGTTTCTTCCATTTAGCAAATAGGGGTTTCAACTGAGCTTATATAGGGCATCCCAAAGAAATGTATGCACACTTTGTCTGTAGATTCTATTACATTTTGAGAATAAAATGTGTTTTAATAAACACTGCCTTTGTAATTATTCAAAGTGTGTGTACGTTATGGGACAGCCTGTATTTCCAGGGCTGCACTGGGCGGAGTGGGAGCTGTTCGTTACTGAGCTGTCGCTTCCCTGAAAGTAGAGGAAGCTGTTTCCATGGGTACGTACCCTTCAGGACAGAATTCTGTGCAAAATTAGAGATATAACAGGGTGTTTTGAGTGTGGTCTTTAGAACCAGAGATACCGGGTTTTAAATCTCAGGTCTATCACTTTCTAACATTATAACCCAGGGAAAGCCATTTAACTCCGCTGCAGGTGAGTTTTAGGTCCATCCTATAGGGCGGGTGTGAGGATGGTCTGACCTTTCAGAGGAAACGGAATCTACCCGCAGCATCCCATTTCTGATTTTGGAAATCCTGCCCATGCTCCCAGCTCCAGCTCGGGTATCACCGTCTCCATGAAGCCTTTGTCAGTCCTCCTGGCAAGAAACTATCGGTCCTTTATCCACACTCCCATGGCTAATTCACTGTCACTGTAGTCATCATCACCATCATCATCACCGTCATCATCATCATCATCATCATCATCACAGCAGCTAGCATCTGTTGAGTGTTTACTATTGATATATGACAGGGACTGTGCAAATCTTCACAAAATCCCCATCAGGAAAAAAAGGGGACATGTAATACTTTCAACAATAAAGAATTCTTAAAAAAAAAAAAAAAAGAAAGAAAGAAAGAAAGAAAGAAAGAGAAATATCCTTGGGTGAGGATTTAAAAAACAAACAAACTGCTTGTTCTTAAATCCTCACCCAAGGATATAGTGGCTGCTACTATAATCCCATTTTACATTTGAGGAAACTGGTCCAGAGAGGTTCATTAACTTGCCCACGGCCACACCGTCAGTGGGTATAGTAAAGCTGGGATTCGGACGGAGTCTGCGCACTGCCAAGGCCCTTGGTTCTATGTACCACTCCCTGCTGCCTGCAGCATGCCAGCACTCCGGGAAGTGCCTCTGTCCCTGGTTATTGTCACAATGGCAATGCCTTGCCTGCTGGAGGTGAGCGACAGGAGCCGGCCTGAAACCAGGTTGCACATGTAGCAGAGCCTGGTTAGCCGGGCTGCTACCGTAGCTCTTGTGTTTGACTGTGAGTGACCCGCAGAGCAAACAAGAATGCTCCTACTTAACTGTTAGCAGTGTAAGCCCAAGGGGTTGTGGGAATTCAGGCTAAACAAGTGGTGAGTGGCCTTGTCCCTTCGGGATCTATGTAAAGGCTGTTGTCTGCGGATGGAAAGCAGTCCTTGGAGCAGGAGACGGGAGCTGAGGTTTCACCTGGATACTAAAAGCCAAGCTGTCTCCTGCCTCGGTGACCTCTGGCTGCTTTTCTGGAACAGTTTGTTTCCTTTCAGAGTCATAGCTGGAAAAGGTCAATTCTTGGATCATCGAATATCAGAGCCAGAAGGATCCTTACTTTGCTAATAGGAATGACAATAATGAAAATGAACATTGTAAAATTAATACCGTAGTAACACCTAGAATTGTTTTCGTATTTATTATGTGTTATGTAGCATTTCAACATGTGCCTTATCCTATATAATAAAGGGCTAATATGCAAATCAACTGAATGCAGTGCGGTATGGCACGCACTGACCACCAGGGTGCAGACGCTCAACTCAGGATCTGCCCCCTAGAGGTCAGTGCACTCCACAGAGGGAGTGACGCTCAGCCACAAGCCTGGCTGACAGCTGGCTAGCACAGTGGCAGCAGGAGCCTCTCTTGCCTCCTTGACAGCCCTAAGGATGTCCAACTGCAACTTAGGCCCACTTGGCCTAAGCCATCACTCGGACATCCCCCAAAGGGCTCCCAGACTGCTAAAGGGCGCAGGCCAGGTTGAGGGGGACCCCCCACCCCTCGCCCAGTGCACAAATGTTGAGCACCGGGCCTCTAGTTTCATATAACATGACAACCCTATGGCGTGCTATGCTCAGCTCCCTTTTTCAGAGGGGAAGCCGAGGCTCCGAGAGTCCAGGTAACCCCCCTGAAGACACACAGCGTCAGTGGCAGAGGCAGGACCCCAGCCCAGGCGGGTAGTATTCAAAGTTCCAAGTCCACACTAGGAAGCGGAAGCAAAGGGAGAAGTGGCTTTGGTTTGCTGCCTCCCCACCCCCTTGGTATCTGGGTCTGTTGAAGCCATGGCTCGAAGCAGCTGTGGCTGAAATCCAGCTGCCTGCCCGTCGTTTTGCCTGCACCCCACTTCTCCTCTCTCGCCAATAAGACGGCGATTTCAGAGGCCGCTCTAGGAATACCGTGGCCGAAAGTCTTGGTTTGTGCGCCTCATGTCCATGTGGATTAATACAGCCCCTGACATTCTCAAAATATCCCGTTTGGACAAATATGTCCCAATAGGAGGTTCCTGATAGCTGGGAGGCCTCACTACCACCTCCGCTGTAACCTATTGGGGACCAAGGTGTTAGGAGACCCGTGTTCAGGCTGGTCCTGCCACGTGCTCTCTCTGTGACTCTGGCTGAGCCCTGGGCCTTCTTAGGTAACTGAGATCTCCCCCCACCCACCCAAGTATTTGCCTTTAAAATGAGGGCGCCCCTCTCCTCCACCCCTCCCTTCCACTTCAGAGGAAACCCAGCTAGGCGCAGCCTCAGAGGAATCCGCTCCATCGGGTATTGTGGCTGAAGGACTCCGGGTGTCCCAGGTGAAGGCGGTGACCTGAGGCCGCCACCAGGCCTGCCCGTGTAGATAGTGGGAGTGCCACTGTTTCAGCCGCATCTTTTCTTAAGGGGCAGAGCCAGACTCCAGGGTCAGACCCCTGTGTCTCCCTATGAGCACGGTTCTGTTGTTGTGAATCCTCACCCGGGGACATTTTCCCCTTGATTTTTAGAGAGCTCAGAAGAAACACATCAATCTGTTGCCTCCTATACGCACCCCGACCAGGGCCAGGGATCAAGCCTGCAACCTAGGTACGTGCCTTTGACCAGAATCGAACCCAGGACCGCTCTATCCACTGAGGCAAACCAGGGAGGGCTACTTTTGAACACTTTAAAGGACTTCCATAGCCGAAACCAGTTTGGCTCAATGGATAGAGCGTCGGCCTGCGGACTCAAGGGTCCCAGGTTCAATTCCGGTCCTTGGTTGCGGGCACATCCCCAATAGGGGGTGTGCAAGAGGCAGCTGATCAATGATTCTCTCTCATCGAAGTTTCTAACTCTCTCTTCCTCTCTGTAAAAAGTCAATAAGATGTATTTTAATAAAATAAAATAAATAAATAAAGGACTTTCCTAGAAACACACCTGGAGTGTCCCTCAGCAAAGAGAGGAGCCGTGTACACTGGAACGTTCCCATGGTGCCCGCCAGCAGACCTGGGCACCCCCACGTCCCCGTGTTCAAGCTCTGAGACTTGTGGGGGCGGACCTTCATGTCCAGAGTCCTGCTGGCTGTTGCCTCCCCTCTGAATTGCCCTTGGCCAGACCCTGGAGGGCGGCCAATCCGGTGTGTGTTCAACCTGTTCACCCCTGGGCCCCAGGCCACTTCTTTGCTTGACTTTGCATTCTCATGAAATGGCACCAGTCACCACTTCACAAGGGTTTGGGGCATAATTAGTGTGGATGGAACCCTTTGAACCGCTTGGATGACAGGGCATTGGGTACGTGGAGCTGTTACTAACATGCCTGTAACCAGTTATTATTCGTGGAGATTAATATGCTCACAGACATGGCTTTTTAAAGAAACCTCAGCGGCCGTGTCATTAGCGGGAAGGTAGCACTTAGAAGGCGGGGTTATTTTTTTTCCAAATTTAGGCTGAAGCCTCGGTCTGGAGGGGTCATTGTCCCCAGGAAACGGGAGGTCAGATCTTCAGCCTCAAACCCTTTGTCCTCACCTGGAGCACATTAGCTTATGTCTCTGAGCCTTACTGGGCTCGTCGGTAACCTCCTTTCAACTTGCTGTGCTAAACACAGGACTCGTGTAGAATAAGGTGACTAGACATCCCGATTTTTTTTTTAAATATATATTTTATTGATTTTTTTACAGAGAGGAAGAGAGAGGGATAGAGAGTTAGAAACATTGATAAGAGAGAATCATCAATCAGCTGCCTCTTGCACGTCCCCCACTGGGGATGTGCCTACAACCAAGGTACATGCCCTTGACCAGAATTGAACCCGGGACCCTTCAGTCCACAGACCAATGCTCTATCCACTGAGCCAAACTGGTCTCAGAAGAGGTCCCAATTTTTAACAATTTGTCCCGCGTCCTGAGGCATTTTTAAAAAGTCCCAATTTTTGCAAAAAATCGGGACTTTTTTAAAACGCCTCGCGACGCGGGACAAATTGTTGAAAATCGGGATGTCTGGTCACCTTAGGGTAGAACCCACTACAGAGGGCTGTTTGTGGCCCAGAGGAGGGGATGCCTAGAAAGGCCTAGCGCCATGCCCAGATGTGGAAATGCTCCGTAGACCTCCACCTTGATTATCACGGTCACCCTTTAGCCGTGTTTTTGCTGCTTAGATTGGTTTACCCTTGGGAGGTTCACAGTTCGCATTTCTAGGTTTCACCCCGTCCGGCCTCCCTGCCATGGCTTTGGCTTGTCCGTGTGGCCACACAGCAGCCCACTTTATCTTTTCCCTTCCACTGGGCGAGTTGTCAGCAGCACGTGCTCAGGCAGCCCGGCGCTCCGAGGCATCAGCGGGACAGCGTGGTCTCTCGGGGCAGTCATAGAGCAGCTATCGTTGAATGAACCCTATGGAACTGCCGCTTTGGCAGGTCAAGGGCAGTTGGATATTGGCAGTTACATATGGTTCGCCCTAATGCTAAGTGCTTTCTTCAGTTTATCTGAGAAAGTTCATGCACCAACCCCGAGGGGCACCGTTATTCCCCAGGGAGAAGGGCACCCGGGCTGACGGAAGCAGGCCAGTCTCACCCGGCCACCCGACCCCAGCGGCGCCCTCCCAACAGCCCTGCTCGGGTCTCTGGTTTTTGCACAAGTCGCGGAGGCTGTGTCCAGCTCGACTTCGTCCCCCATAAAGGTGATCGGGCAGCTCGGAGGTGCTGGAGCCGGAACCAGAGTCCTTTTGTCTCCTATCTGATGACCCAGGCAGTTCCTGAAGAATCTGCTGGTTAGCGCTTTCTAACAGTTCCTCCTCCTCGTTAGCACAGGCAAACCACATTACTGGGCGGAGCGCATGCTTGGCCACCAGGTGTTTATTTGACTCCAGGAGGTTGAGGTCTTTGCTTTGTATCTTTAAGAGCCACACTTGCCGAAACCGGTTTGGCTCAGTGGATAGAGCTCATATGTCAAACACAAGGCCCGCGGGCCAAATCCAGCCCGCCAGGCCTTGCAATGTGGCCCGCACCACGCTGTCATCACTGCACTCCGCTGTCAGTTTATGACATTGTCAGTTTATGACTGTTCAGTAAACCATTCGGCCCGCGATTTAGGCTGGATTTTAGATTTTGGCCCCTTCTCTGATTGAGTTCGACACCCCTAGGATAGAGCATCGACTTGCGGACTGAAAGGTCCCAGGTTTGATTCCGGTCAAAGGCATGTACCTTGGTTGCTGGCACATCCCCAGTAGGGGGTGTGGAGGAGGCAGCTGATAGATGATTCTCTCTCATCGATGTTTCTGACTCTCTATCCCTCTCCCTTCCTCTCTGTAAAACAATCAATAATATAGCCAAACCCAGTTTGGCTCAGTGGATAGAGCGTCAGACTGTGGACTGAAAGGTCCCAGGTTTGATTCCGGTCAAGGGCATGTACCTTGGTTGTGGGCACATCCCCAGTAGGGGGTGTGCAAGAGGCAGCTGATCGATGATTCTCTCTCATTGATGTTTCTAACTCTCTCTCCCTCTCTCTTCCTCTCTGTAAAAAATCAATAAAATATATTTTAATAAAATAAATTTTTTTAAAGTCAAATATATATATTCTTTTTTTTTTTTTTTTTTTTAAAGAGCCACACTTTAATAAAGAGCTTTCTTCCTCAAACTGGACCTTCCAAAGAAGCGCTGTGTATTTCCTCAGAGAGGAAAAGAGAGAGAAACATCAATGATGAGAGGATCATTGATCGGCTGCCTCCTGCACGCCCCACACTGGGGATGGAGCTCGCAACCCAGGCATGTGCCCTTGGCCAGCATCGAACCCGGGACCCTTTGGTCCACAAGCCGATGCTCTACCCACTGAGCCAAACTGGCTAGGGCTCCTCACACATTCTTTTAGTTGGTTACTGGCATCAGGGTTCTTGGGTTCCCCAAGATAGAAATCCAGAGGAGACCCCAGAGAAATTCCAGACAGATTTTATTAAACATCTTCCTGAGCACAAGGCAGGCAGCACAGAGGGAAGGCAGGCCCTCCCAGCTGGCTGGGGCTGGCTCTGCTTGGCTTTTTATAAGCTGGGGACAAGGCAGGCTTGTATGAAGACATGGGCTTTTAGAAAAAAGGGGGCTTGTGGGATATTCCACGGCAGGGTAGGAGAAGCAAGCGGTTAGAAGGGAGATAAAATTTTGCATGTTTTAAAAGCAGGGAGTAGAAGTGGTGACATTCTTGTGACCATCATACCCGATGTTCCTTCTGGCCACCTGGCCTTAACTTGGCTTTCTGGCCACCGGGTATATTTTTAACTCCTGAGCGCAAGTCCCTATACTGTCTCAAGTTCACATCTAAAACTTAAAACCTTCACCCTGGCTGGCTCGGCTCAGTGGATAGAGCGTCAAGCCTACAGACTGCAGGGTCCCAGGTTCAATTCTGGTCAAGGGCTCAATCCCCAGTAGGGGGCATGCAGGAGGCAATTGATCAATGATTCTCTCTCATCACTGATACCTCCCTCCCTCCCTCCCTCTCTCTCTCTCTCTCTCTCTCTCTCTCTCTCTCTCTCTCCTTTCCTCTCTGAAATCAATAAAAATATATATTTAAAATAAAAATAAAAATAAAAACAAGCCTGGCTGGTGTGGCTCAATGGTTGAGCATCAACCCATGCATGAACTGGGACTTCAGAGTTCACTTCCTGGTCAGGGCACTTGCCTGGGTTGCAGGCTCGACCCCCAGAATGGGGGGTGCAGGAGGTGGCCAATGGATGATTCACATCATTGATGTTTATATCTCTCTCTCCTTCCCCCTTCCTCTCTCTGAAGTCAATAAAAACATACCTTTAAAAAAAAAAACACCTCTTGTGCACTTAACTGAAGCCTAGGGAGTATTAAGACCACTTCACACTGACCGACGGCCTTCTGAAGGCTCTTCTTTAACTGCTGGAAATTTTATAACATTCCTTTTTCTCCTTGAGCGTGTATTTTTCTTCCGTTTTCCCCACAGAATTTTGTCACAAATTTGTGTCTATCTTTTAACACTTGAAGGTTTTATGAACACCTATCATACTTCTATACAAGAAAGAATGTAGAGGGTGTAATCAAATTTCATTTTTAAAAAGTCCCTTTGGTATAAAGTACTTTGGTATAAAAATCTGGAAGTGTTTTTTTTTTTTTTAATTGATACAATTGATTAATGCAACATAATGTTTTATAGCAACTATTAAGTAAAAAATAACATTGCTCTAGGGACGAATATCTGAGTGAGAAGAATGGGACTGTTCTTTTAATACTCAAGTCAAATATTACTGATTGCTAGAGTGGGAATTCACTATCAGTTCTGCTCTAACTTTTGGCTTTTATATAAAAGTGTGGAGAACCTGTTCAAACAGGTGGGAAATGGGGCCTGAGGCCCCTTAGGTTCGCCCCAACTTATACCTGTGTCTGTGAACTTCCCTTACAGGAAAACTTGATCGGCGCCCTTTTGGCAATTTTCGGGCACCTAGTGATCAGCATTGCACTTAACCTCCAGGTAAGTTTTAGTCGCCAGCACCGCCTGGGGCAGAGATACAGCCAATAAGCCAGGGTGTTCCCACTCCGTCCCTGGGATGGGCCTGGGACGATACCCTGTGGGTCTTTCCAGAATCTCTTTCCCGAGTTCCTGCCTCAGTTTCCGTGCCCCAAGTTCACATTTCCAGGACAAAGGATACTGGCCTTCCTTGGCCCAAGTACCCGCCCGAGGGAAGGCAGGGTCCGCTGGTACCCACAGGGCTGCCCACCCTCCTAGAAGAGAGTGCAGCTGAGCAGGCGCCCGGACATGGGGACCCTCAGGCATTGCCACCCGAGGGAAAAGGTCGGCCTGAGGCCAGGCTAATGTGGGGTGCCTACACCGCGGCTCCCGCCCCAGACTGGACACGCTGTGGTGTGTTAGAAACGCACATTCCCAGGCTTCACCCACACTTCCTCTGAGGATGAGGCTCATGCATTGAATCGTTCAGGCTCCCCAGGCAGTTTGGAAGCTACTGCCTTTGAATAACAGTTTAGCCCTTGGATCGCTACCCGCTGTGCTTACTGTTCCAGAAGTACTGCCACATCCGGCTGGCAGGCACCAAGGACCCCCGGGCCTATTTCAAGACCAAGACATGGTGGCTGGGCCTGTTCCTGATGCTGCTGGGCGAGCTGGGCGTGTTCGCCTCCTACGCCTTCGCTCCTCTCTCCCTGATCGTGCCCCTCAGCGCCGTCTCCGTGATAGGTAAGAGCAGCCTCCCTCATCCCTCCCTGGGACCGATTGCTTGTGGGACCACCAGGATCAATGATACCCGTTAAGTGTACCAGCTTTTGCTAGGGTAATAACAGCCAGCACTCGGTACACACCTGGCCCTGCCCTCCTGTATGGATATTAATTCTTCTAACCCTCTTGGCAGCCTTTGGAGGGAGATGCTGTTATTATCCCCATTTTACAGATGAGGAAACCGAGGCACACAATGGTGAGGTTACTTCCCCCAAATCATACAGCTAGAGAGGAACAGGGCTGGTATATGTACTAGACTGTCTGGCTCCAGAATCTGTTAAGATTTAGTGCCGGGGTTCTTGTCACAGCATTAACGAGGGGTGTTGCAATCTGGAGAAAGGAGCTGATGCGTAGATTCAATAAGGAGTCCAAGGATGAAAGATAATTTTGAAAGGCATTGGGGGGGTCAGAGGAGCTTCAGCTAAAGGAGCTAAAAAACTACCCCTGGACTCACGATCCCGTGCTATTTATTAACACAATTTGTCCTAAGGCAAGGTGGAGATAATACACTTCAAAGGGTAGGGTTTACAGAAGCATTGTCAGTTTTGGGAATAGTCTACAGCTGTTCAGGTGTTTGGCCAACAGGAGGCAATAATATGCAGATTTAAGATGCCCTGAGCTGTCTGGCAGCAAAAAATAATCCTATTCAGGTTTGGGGGAGATGCATTTTAGCCATCCCTGATGATTCAGCCCTGCTGACATGCTGGAATTGGCTTCCGATAATTTATAAAGTTTATCAGAATTCCTTTTCTTTTCTTTTTTAAGTTGTTTACAGTATTATAGATGGCCCCCCCCCCGCCCCTAGAACTGCTTTTTATTTCCACTACAGAGGCAGATACACCTTAAGCTATTCATCCTAACACTGCCCTTATGGGGTACAGACATCATGCATCAGTCATGGCATTCCTTCCTGGTGAGCCTCGAGGGGCCCTCGGAATTCTCAGATCCAGGCAGCCACTGCCAATTCGCAGGAGCTGGCAAAGGAGTAGAAACCTGTTTGCTCTCGCTGATCCTCTGATAAGACCTTTGTTTTCTTGACCAGGGATGGTACACTGGCCACCCACAAGATGCATGAGGTCCTCAAAGGTCCACACAGTATCTTTAAAAAATAGAGTTTGAATGCTTTTAGTTGAGACAGGTCGTGGGCCATAGTCCAAACCTTTTCTTATTGTCTTACGGCTGACCCACTTCCTATATCTGTGTGGCCGCCCAGCCCCTGCCGTTATTTAGATTTGTCCTCTGTCCATAGCTGATCTTGCCAAAGGACTTTCAGAATATCATTCACGGTGAGGAGTGTATGGCTGAGGGATCAAATCCATTAAATATTAGTCTTTGAATTTTAATAAAGATGAAATAATCAAATTCTTCAGAACAAGGGGCTGAATTATAATGATGGGCCTTCAGGTATCAGCCACTGGAAACGAAGAGGTTCTTACAGCTTCTCAAGTCACCCAGTGAGAAATGATTTTAAAAATAACAAAAACCACCATTTACAGATACTCAGTACTTATGAGTCACTGTCCCAAGTACTTTAATGATAATTATAGTCTAGCTTTTGAGCACTTACTGTGTGACAGATGATTTACACATATTATCTCATTGATTTGCCCCCATTACTGGGAGCAGGGGATATTTTCAGTGGTGTGCTGATACACCAACTGAGAGGGAGAGTGAACGAAGAGGAGGAAGAGGTAGAAGGAGGGAGGGAAGAATGGAAGGAATAAAACAGTGGGAGGGAGCAAAGGAAGATCTGAATCGTAGTGTTCCTTATGTATATGGTATAAGCATGCCCACTGTGGCTGTTTCCAAGCTACCCGTGGTTCCCTGAACATTTAGCGACCGCAGCAGGTACAAGCCGGATCCAGCACCCTCTTTCCTTCCCTGCGTCCTAAGACAGTGGGAAATAAACACGGAAGTCATGCGGATCAGAAGTTATGCTTTATTGCGAATAAAAGCTCAATGAGAGCATGCAGCTTAGGTGTGCGGCCAAATGAACTTCTCATCTCCCCACTAGACCTTGGGCCAGTCTCCCAGGAGACGTTTGGGTTTACAGAACAGAGCACCTCCCCAGGCTTACAGCCTCACATCATCTGGAGCAGGAAAGGAAGGAAAAAGAACAAAGCCTCAGCCTGTAAATTCTTTTGATCGATTGGCTCCACTCAGTTGAGAAATGCAGACAGTGGGGCAAGAGACAGAGGGCCTGTCCGTGGGAGGTCCCCCCCCCCACCCCACCCCCTCCCACCCCCGACGTGGAAAAACATCATAGACTAGGGACCTGAGACCCACCCTTTAGGGCAGTCACAGAAGTTGGGGTGCATCTGCAGGGCGGCAGGTCAGGGAAAAACAAGATCCAGGTAGAAACATCAGGAGTAGACATTGCAGTGTGAGGAGCCGGAGCCCTGGCTTTCCGTGGTCCTGGGTTCGAGGCCAGCCTACGCCTACCAGCTGCGTGATCTTGAGTGGGTCGTCACCTCTCTTAACCTCAGTGTCCTCGATCTTCAAATGGGAATAACAGCAGCACCCACCTCAAAGGGTGGACATACCAGAAATAACTTAACTCGTCACCCAGTGAGTACTCAGCCCACAGTGCTCCTGGGCGGGTAGGAAATCCTCAGGAAGGCCGAGAGGAGCCTCCCTTCCCCAGAGGGGATAACGGGAAACCAGAGGGGCTGAGCTCTTGGGAGCATGAGCGGGAGGACAGGAAGTGCCGGGCTCCAACGCGGATGAGCCAACCCCATGGGCATGGGTGAAGGGACTCCCTGTGGTTGACTGTGGCACCTCAATTCTCTTTCCCCTGTGTTTTCTCTGTGTGTGTTTGTCCTAGCGAGCGCCATCATAGGAATCATATTCATCAAAGAAAAGTGGAAACCTAAAGACTTCCTGAGTAAGTGCTCTGAGCCCCTGTTCTTCATTTTGTGCTTGTGCATTTCCTCATGGTAAAGCCAGCTCTCGGTTTTACTGGCTGTGTTCCCTGCTCCCCGGTATGGGTCTATATTCTATTCTCCAGTGGAGGTCTCCCTAAGATGTGGTCGCCTAAGATACCTACTAAGTGCCACACTCTGTTTCAGGGGCCAGGGATACAGCAGTAGGACAGACAGGGTTCCTGTGGTAAATGGAGAGTACAGTCGTGTGTGTGTGTGTGTGTGTGTGTGTGTGTGTGTGTGTGTTGGTGGGGAGGGCATACAATAAACAAGTGAACAACTAAATAAACAAAATAATCCCAAATCTCAGTGAGTGCTTCAGAGAAAATAGAATGTTTCTCGGTAGGCCTGGGAACATGGGAATACGTTACCTAGGCTGGTCAGGGTTAGATGCTCTGAAGAGGAGAATTTTCACCCCAAACCTAAGTGACAGTAAGGAGACGAGTAGGCCAAGTTTGTGAGCAGAGTTTCCGTGTAGAGGGAACAGCAGGTGCAAAGGCCCTGAAGTAGGAGAAAGCTTGGAGTGTCCAGTATCGCTGAGGCCAGTGATGGAGAGTGACGAGTAAGTGGGAAGGAGGACAGGAGAGCTAGGGGGCATGGAGGACTGGATGATGCCCGGCCTTAGAAGCTGTGCTTAGGGTTTCAGGAATGACATGATGGTGGCACCTTAAATGCCCATCCACAGTAGAATGGATACACTGTGTCCTGTTCACACAGGGGGCCGGAGATAGAAGGAAGTGCCGCTACACATACAGCACAGATGAAACACACATCTTGTGTGAGCACAGACACAAGAGAATATACCATGTGAGCCATTTATGTAGAGAATAAACCAGACACTCTCTGTGCTGGTAGAAGTCAAAGTGTTACCCTGGGGGTGAGGGCCAGGTGAAGATTTGGGGGTCCTGGGAATGCTCCCTTTTGGGTCTGGGTGCTGGTTATATGGGTGTGCTCACGTTGTAAGAATTCATTGAGCATTTTGGGGGGTTCATCCTCACAGAGGATATTTTTTCCATTGATAGAGAGAGTGGGGGGAAGTGAGGGGTGAGGGAGAGAGAGAGAGAGAGAAACATCAATGTGAGAGAGATACATTAATTGGTTGTCTCCCGCACAAGCCCTGACCTGGGGTCAGGGATCAAACCTGCAACCCTTCTGTACACAGGCTGATGCTCTATCTACAGAGCCACAGCAACCAGCCCCATCAATCACTTTTTTTGTATGCATGCTATACCTCATTAAAAAAAAACAACATAAGATAATCTATTTTTTAAATGAAGAAAACCCAACAATATGAACTGTACCAGGTCAGTGGTGCTGCCCCAGAGGCACACCCTGTCCGGGGCCTGTGCCTGCTGTGAGCCCTTGACAGCCTCCCCTCCCCTGCAGGGCGCTACGTCTTGTCCTTTGTCGGCTGCGGTTTGGCCATTGTGGGCACCTACCTGCTGGTGACATTTGCACCCAACAGCCACGAGAAGATGACGGGCGAGAACATCACCAGGCACCTCGTGAGCTGGCCTTTTCTCCTGTACATGGTAAGAGAAGCCTGGTCCTTCCACCGGAGACATTGGGAGGGGGGATCGCGCCTTAGAAACCAGAAGCCCAGGTACCCGGCAATAGGATATTCGTGTGAATCGTGACATATTTCACAGCAGTAAGGAGGGAACACAGTTCACGGGGATATGGTCTCTTTGCTGAGGTCCTGGGGAATGTCTAACACTGTGTATAGCGTGTGGTTAACTATTTTTCAGAGGCATTTGTGGGTATGCACACCTAATCTATGTATATAAAAGCCTCAGTGACTGACCTATCAACCGTCCGACCAGTAGCTATGACATGCACTGACCACCAGGGGGCAGACACTCAACGCAGTTGCTGCCAAGCTGTGGTGACTGGCAGCTGTGGTTCTTGGGGGACATCCAGAACTAGAAAGGAAGGAGCCCGATTCTGGGGTACATTACCCGAGAACCACCCTCTTGCAATCTGGGCCCCTCGGGGGATGTGGGAGAGCCGGTTTCAGCCCGATCCCCTGCAGGCCAGGCCTAGGGACCCTACTGGTGCGCCAATTGGTGCACTGGGCCTCTAGTTTATCTATAAAAGACTAGATGCAAAAACAAGTTCCATCAGTACTTGTCTTGAGGAGATAGAATTATGACTGAGTTTCATTTTGTCTTCATCTTTATGTAGCATCCAACATTTCTACAGGGAACATTTTACACTTCTATGGTAAAAAGAAAAGTTAAAATTTTAACAACTATAACATGTTATTTACTTATTTTTGCCCCGTATCACGCAGCTGGTAGAAGCTGATAGAAACACGGTAGACACTGAAAACTTTGTCCCCTGAACACCCAGCCAGAGCTCAGTCCTCTCTCGGCCCAGTTACATCCCAAATAAACTAATCAAGGAGGGCATTCAAGGTGTTTGCCAAAGCTGCTGGTGTGTCCCTGCCCCAGGCCTGGCACTGTGTATCACCTCAGGTTCTCTCCACAGCCCTATAAAGTACGCGTTTTTCTCTCCATTTTCTGGGGGAGAAAACCGGAGCTCAGGGAGGGTAGCTGACTTTCCCTGAGTCCCGTGAGAGTGGAGCCGGACTCAAAGCCAGGCCTGCCTGGCCCTCAGGTGCCACCGTTCTTCACCATGGCTGCCAACACCAGTGTTTACTGTGCCCCCCCCCCCCTGACGTGGGCAGCCTGGGACCACCCCAGAGGCCTCAGAGCATCCCTTTTCCTCAGCTTTCCCACAGGGCAGGAGAAAGGTTTCCCCAAGATGGGGGCTGTGTCCTCCTACCTGCAGGACAGAGCCAAAGACCCACCTGTTTAGGAAAAGGTTTACTACCCTCAACACAGGCTGGAATCCATTGTGCGCTGTGTGACCTTGGCCAAGTCCCTTAACCGGAATCCCTGTCTCCTTTTCTGAGCTGGCAGCGTCCCTGGCCCTGGGCTGGTTATTGGCCAACACTCAGGGACGGTTCAGCTGGTCTTCCTTCATTGTGACTGAGACAGCGCTGCCAGCTAGAGAGACGCGGCCAAATCAAATCAACAAATATTTCTGGGAGTCTGTGAGGTGCCAGACACTGTGGATTAGAAAACAGTAAATGAGACCTGCCCACAGAGCTCCTGGTCTGTGCAGAGGCACCCACTCATGCACAGCCATCTCACGAGGGGACGTTACGTGCTCGTCCCAGCTCGCCTTTAGGCTTCGGGAAAGAATGGCCGAAAAACTGGCCCCCCTGCGTGCGCACACAATGGCTGGGAATGCTGAATCACTGTCCATCTGCTGGATGGGCCGTTCTGCAGCCATTACAGCTAATTATGACAACTTCATAAAACATGGGAATTGTTGACGGTAACCAAAAGCAGCCCGATACAAAATTGTGCGCTGACAATGATGACAAGTAGGTAAAATATGTATTCACTGGGCCAAAAACAGGAAGAAACAGGAAAATGAAAGCAGCTGTGTTTTGCCGTCTCTCATTATGAGGAATTTTCTAAAATTTTCTCTTCAAAATGCCCATTAATGTTTCTGCATCGGTTTTTATAATAAATAAACTCGGAAAGGAGGTTGGGGTAGGCAAATGGAGCTGAGCCGTTGTCGGATTTTTCTGCTTTGGTTTTGCTGGGTGCCGGGGCTGGCTTTGCTTCTTGGGGAAGTACTGCCCAATGTCTGAGTCTTTGACGAGGAGAAAGGACGAGTTGTTGACCCAAGATGGGGGACTTGTCAAGCTTTAGATTTGCCTTTGTCTAAGAGTAAGAGTCTACTAAAGGCCAGACATGGTGGCCTCCTGGCCTAAGGCAGTATAGCCTAGCGGTATATAGCACATGGGCCCTGGAGCCAGACTGTGAGCTAGACTGTCCAGGTTCAAATCCTGGTCCTGCCGTTTACAAACTTGGGGTTGGGACCGTACCATAATTCTTTGAGTTTAATGACTTGAGTATAAATAAAATGGTTAGCGTGGTATCTGGCTTACTGATGTGTGCATTAAGTGAACCTGTGATAATACCGTGTGAGATAAGAATTAGTATCCCTGTTTCCCCGAGGAGGTAACTGAGGTTTAGAGAAGTTAAGGGACTTGCCCAAGGCCACACCACTAGTTTAGAAGCAGATCCCAGTTTAAACATGGGCGTCCCTGACTCGTGTCCTTTCTTTTCTTTTCTTTTAAAATTTGTTTTTATTGATTTCAGAGAGGTAGGGAGAGGGAGATAGAAGCATCAATGATGAGAGAGAATCACTGATGGGCTGCCTCCTGCACGCTCCCTACTGGGGATCTAGCCCGCAATCTTGGCATGTGCCCTGACCTCCTGGTTCATAGGTCGATGTTCAGGCACTGAGCCACGCTGGCTGGGCTAGTGTCCTCTTCTTTCTATTCTACTGAGCCGCACATTCAAGGTTTGTCCAGGGGACCAGGGGCAAATATATTTGTCTGCTGCACCGAGAGCTCTTCTCCTTAAACAAGCATCTCCTTTGACCGACCCCCAGTTTTAGTGGGGTTACCCGTGTAGCAGCAAAGTGGGCAGAGACCACCTCAGCCTAACGCCTCTTGCCCATCCAAGACAGGGAGGCTGTGGGGCCAGCCCCTCCCGCTCCAAGCTCAGCCATGAGGCAAACTCCTCAGTGTTGTCCAGGGATTCGAGAGATCCAGTCAGTGCTCCCGCCTTCCCCACAGGAGCCTGTCAGGAGTTCGGGGAATGCTGGGTATTCCAATGCCCTGTGACTCCTGAAGTCAGCAGCATAACCCCCAGCCCCGCCCCCCAGGGCCTCCTGGCCTCGCCTGTGCCCGCGGCCCCCGCTGACCCCCTCTTGCCGCTCTCCGTAGCTGGTAGAGATCATCCTGTTCTGCCTGCTGCTGTACTTCTACAAGGAGAAGAACGTCACCAACATCGTCGTGATCCTCCTCCTGGTGGCGTTGCTCGGTAAGTGGGGGGCCGGGCATCGAGTTTTGCCCTCCCCGAGGAGTACCAGGGGGTCCCTGCTGGCCGGAGGCAGCTCCCAGGCGTGCGTTCCATCACATTGCTGGCCGCGTTCCACGTTCTTGTTCGGATGCGGGGGCACCTAAGCACCCGGGATGGTGCTGGACACTGGCTACCGTGCTGCCCAGGACAGACCAGCCCTGGTCCCTCCACCCTGAGGAGGAAATGGCAGTCAACAAGGGGACAGATCCTCTGGGGGTGACAGCTGCTCGTTGTAGGAGAAATGCGGGGATGGTCTTTCTCCGCTGCCAGTGGGAGTGGGGTTCTTGGGGTTCCGCTGGAGTGAACATTTCTGGAGGCCCCTCCACGCCCTGCCCCCTTCCCTCTCCCCCCCGCCCCCCCGGAAGGATGAGATGTGGTAGAAAGCTTTGTTTGCGTGGAATTGCATCCTTCGGTTTCTCAAGTCCCATTTCCCTACATCCGGTCCTGGACGATGTGCAGCTGGGGTTCAGAGCTGGATGCAAAGCCAGGGTCCAGAGCTTCCCTTCTGAGCTGCGTCCAGTTCAGCATCAGGCTGGCTGCTAAATCAGTCCACACAGCTGTGACCTTTTGGGGACACGGGACAAATTGTTAAAAATCGGGACATCTGGTCACCTTACTTTTGGGGTTACGCACCGGCTGTCAGGGTCTGACCCCCTCCGTGTTCCTGAGGCCCCAATATGCCTGTGCACCCCCCGCAGGCTCCATGACGGTGGTGACGGTGAAGGCCGTGGCTGGGATGCTGGTCCTGTCCATCCAGGGGAACCTGCAGCTCGACTACCCCATCTTCTACGTGATGCTCGTGTGCATGGTGGCCACCGCCATCTACCAAGCCACGTGAGTCCAAGTTCCTTTCTTCGGGGCCTCGACCAGCGGCCCTTCCATTCTCTGAGGCCACGTTACATTGTTTTTGAAGCCACAGGGAAGGCAGGGCATCCGGGTGCAGCCTCCGCCCGGGCTTGGCACCCGCCGTGGGGAAGCGAGGCTGCTAATTTGCTGAGCTGCCTGCGGACTGGGCGCTGTTGCTTAAAAGACAAAGCCTGGAGTGGACGTGCTGGACCCTCTGCCTCACCCCTTGAGGGATGCGTGGTCAGAGGCAGCCTCACTCCCGTCGGCTCCTGGACAGCTATCCAAGTCAGGGACTCGGCTGTGCCCGGCCCAGGAGGCACCCATTGGTCCGCCAGGTGGACAACACAAGGTTGTCATTTCCTGTCCTCAAGGAATCGCCCCCAGGTCTTCCCAAGTGGGAGGGCGAGGGGGTCGCTCCTCTCTCTGAGCCCAGGAATTACGTCCAAAGCATCCGGGCGGAGGGCAGCCTGGGGCCTGGTTCACATCTGAGCCTGGGGCCCAGCCCTGGGCCCGAAGGAGCTGACCGTGCCCCGTGGGCAGGCGGGTGGGCTGCGCGGGTCTCCATGTGACGCGTGAGGCTGCTTCACCCCGGCAGGCCTGGCTCCCTGTCCACGGGCATGGCCTCGAGGGATTGTGGGAGTGACTAATGTCCACGGCTGCTACCCCAGCTTTCACCCCCGTTCCGACTCCCCCGCAGCCCGCTGACCAGAGTGCTCTTGCGCTGCAGGTTTTTAAGTCAAGCCTCACAGATGTACGACTCCTCTCTGATTGCCAGCGTGGGCTACATCCTGTCCACAACCATCGCCATCACAGCAGGTGAGTGGTGCCGGTTGCTAGGTTTCTGTCTCCTACTTAGCAGCAGGGATAGTACCCAGTGTGGAGGGAGGAGAGGGGGCGCCACCTTGGTCCAAAGACCAATTCCATTGACTCGTTCTGCCCGTGGAAGAAGTGTAGGATTTAGCCCTGGCTGGGGAGGTAGGGGGTTGGAGCATCAGCTGGTTGGAGCATTGTCCCACACACAAAATGTTGCAGGTTCAATTCCCAATGAGGGCACATTCCTGGATTGTGGGGTTCAGTCCCCCATTAGAGTGAGTAGGGGAGGCAACCAATCCATTCTCTCTCTCTCTTTCTCTCTCTTCCTCTCTCTCTAAAATCAATAAAAGCATATCCTCTGGTGAGGTTGAAGAAGAAAATATAGGATTTAGAGCTGGAAAGACCTGGGTTTGCATCCCAGCATAGACACAGAACTGTGTGGCTCTGAGAAAAATCACTTACCCTCTCTGTGCCTGAGTTCTGCATCCATAATATACAAGTACTAACACTTACCTCCGGAACTTGAAATACGTACAATCCACATGCCCGCTACTTTGTAGAATTTACAAAAGGCCATCATCTGCTAGCGCCACCGCCTCCATTGGACAAGAAACCACAAATTTCTTCTGTGTAAATTTTGGAGATTATGAGTATGTGGAGCATCTGCAACATAATAGGAACTCATTCAGTGATGATGTTGAGATGATGATGATTATATACTTCTTTTTTTCTACTCCTAATGTTTTTGTTTTGTTTTCTTTCTAAGGTGGCTTTACAGGCTGCAAGCATGTTAGAGTTTCGATTTTTTGTTGTCGTTTTTTTAATCCTCACCCAAGGAAATGTTTTTATTAATTTTAGAGAGAGAGGATGAGGGAGAGAAATATCGATTGGTTGCCTCCTTTGTGCACCCCAACCTGGATCTAACCTGCAACCTACGTATATGCCCTGACCAGTGGTTGAATCTGCAGTCTTCTGGTATATGAGACAATGCTCCAACCTACTGCGTCACCCTGGCCAGGGCAGTTTGTTTGTTTTTAATTGGCATTAGCAACTAAAATCTTCAGAGTTAAAAAAAGCCAGTAAGAACCCATGTGGTCCAGCTGGTGTGGCTCAGTGATTGAGCATTGACCCGTGAACCAAGAGTTCATTGGTTTGAGTCCCAATTAGGGCACATGTCCGGATTGTAGGCTCCATCCTCAGTAGGGGGCATGCAGGAGGCGGCTGATCAATGATCCTCTCTCATCGTCAATGTTTCTATTTCTCCTTCTCCCTTCCTGTCTGGAATCAATAACAAAAATATGTTTAAGTCAAAAAAAGGAAGGTGGGGAGGAGGGGCCTGTGAAAACTGGTAAATACGGTCTGTGGCTTAGCTCCTGGTATTGTTTCGTTGCGGGGACCTGGGGGAAGGGTACGTGGAAAACTTGTACTATTTTTGTGGGTCTAGTAGTGTCTCAAAATAAAAAGGTAAAAAATGGTGGCGATAAGAGGGGCATAGAAAGGGGACAAAGAGGACAGCCTGTCCGCTGAGGTGGCTCTGCTTCTGTTCTCCTAATACCTCACTGGGCGCAGTCATAGTCTTTTATGATCGCTTGGGTTTCCTACAGGAGAGAGAGCTTAGCCAGATCCCAGACAGACTGGCAAGCAGGTGATCTGAAATCAGCTCACCCGAGTTTTGCGTTCTTTGCTGCAGGCGCCGTGTTTTACCTGGACTTCATCGGGGAGGACACGCTGCACATCTGCATGTTTGCGCTGGGGTGAGTCCGCCCTCCTCTCTGGCCCGGGGCCTCGCGTGTACAGCTCCAGGCAGGTGCCTCCCTTGACTTATTGCCTCTCGGGCGGTCACTGAGGGCAGGGAGCCGCTGGGAGCACATTCCTCCCTAAGGGCTCCATTTCCTTCCCCCATTTCCTTCTCCTTCCTTCCCTGTTGGGCCTTCCTCTCCCTGTCACTTCTAAAAATCACATTTTAGCACATGAAAGGCCTGGCAGCCTGACCTCAGATCAAAGAGATACATTTTGAAGCTGCACGAGATGCCATCATTTTGCAAAAACTAATGGGATTGGTAATATTTCACGTTGGCAAGAGGATGAGGAGACCGTGAGGAGCTCTTTAATGTGGGAAAGGACAGTTTGGCCATATCAATAAAAATTTTTAATGTGCACATTATTGATGTAACATTTCATTTCTAATTTATTTTGGGGAAATCATTGAAATGGGACACAAAAACACATTAATTTTAAAGCCAGTGGTATAAGCAAATAATTGAAAGCAACTTAAATGCCCAGCAGTAGAAACAGATTAAATTATAATATATTCATGTAATAAATTACCTTGGTGCCATTTTGAAAAATTGAGGCCAGTCGATAGGTACTGACATAGAACCATGTCTAGGATACATTAGATGGAAAAAGTTATTTATTTATTTTTAAAATATATTTTATTGACTTTTTACAGAGAGGAAGGGAGAGAGATAGAGAGCTAGAAACGTCAATGAGAGAGAAACATCGACCGGCTGCCTCCTGCACACCCCCCACCGGGGGGTGCCCGCAAGCAAGGTACATGCCCTTGACCGGAATCGAACCTGGGACCTTTCAGTCCACAGACCGACGCTCTATCCACTGAGCCAAACTGGTTTCGGCTACTTTTTTTTTTTTTTTTTTTTTAACGTATAGTCTGGTCTAAGATCCCACAGTTCCACCTCTAGATATATTCCCCACAAAAATTAGTACATATATTGACAAAAAATGACTTATACATGAATATTTACAGAAGCTTTATTCATAATATGCTCAAATTGGATATAATCCAAATGTCTGTCAATAGGAGAGGGGAAATTATTGTATATTCAGATAATGGGTTCCATACAACAATTAAAAATAATGAACTGAGACACAATAAAGTGGGTGAATCTTAAGGACATTTATTGGCCAAAAGAAGCTAGCCATGGAAAGAGTCCTACACACTCTGAGGTAGCTTCCCAGAACCTCATAAACAGGCAGATGGAATGGTGGTGAGAGAAGTCACAGTGGTGGTTTCCTCTGGGAGGGTTGCATGACTTGGGAAGAGGCTCAGGGACACTTTCTGGAGGGGGGTGGAGGGATGGAAATGCCTTCTCTGCTGACCTGGTGGTGACCACACGTGTGTGTACACAGATTAAGTGATGGACCTCTGTACTTAGGGTTTGTGCGCTTTACTGCATGACAATCATACCTCCATTTTTATTTTATTTTTTTTTTTAGTAAATATGTTTTTATTGACTTCAAAGAGAGAGGAAGGGAGAGGGAAAGAGCCATAGAAACATCAGTGATGAGAGAGAATTGTTGATCAGTTGCCTCCTGCACGCCCCCTATTGAGAATCGAGCCCACAGCCCAGGCATGTCCCTTGACTGGGATCGAACCATGACCTCCTGGTTCATGAGTCCATGCTCAACCACTGAGCCATACCAGCCAGGCCATAACTCTGTTTTTATAAAGTGGCTTGTTTATCCAGGCTCCAGGGAAAAGGATAAAAAACAAAACAAAAAATTACTCTGGAAGGGTATACACCTGCCTGAGGGAGTGGGACTGGGAGAGGACACGGACTTTCCAATTTTTACTTTCTCTACTTCTGTATTGATTACACTCAGGCTTTAGAGAACATTTTAAATTAAAACAGATATGTTTAAATGTAAGGTTCCGAGATCCAGGCTAAGGGAAGTGAAGGACGGTGAGAGTTTTGCCTGGGTGAGTCCAATGTATCCTGACGAAGGCTTGTGCAGAGAGCGTAGGGCGCGTGGGGCCCTCAGTAATCTCACGTCCGCTCCCCGCCGACCGCAGACCCTCAGCCTCCCCGGGCTGCTCTGCGTGAGCGCCCCCGCATGCTGGCCTTCTTTCTCCTCCTCCCCTTCTCTCTCTCTGTCCCTCAGGTGCCTCATCGCATTCCTGGGCGTCTTCTTAATCACGCGGAACAGGAAGAAGGCCATTCCGTTTGAGCCCTATATCTCCATGGACGCCATGCCAGGTAACGTAGACACCCGTGTCTGCCGCTGGCCTGCTCATCCCCATAGACCACTGCTGCTTCCTGTGTAAAGAGAGACACTGCGGCTGCGTTTGGTACAGGGGCCGCGTGCTGTGCCATTATGGTGTGATTGTTGGTCTTCCTTTTCTTTCTTTCTTTCTTTCTTTCTTTCTTTCTTTTTCTTTCTTTCTTTCTTTCTTTCTTTATTTATTTTTCTAGTCTCAGTGTGCAAAAGAGGAGGCCGTGGCTGAGGAGCCTCAGTCGGTTTTGAGCACATCTTGCCAATTCCCCTGTCTATTTTGGGATCTTTTAAAGACAGTCCTGATTCATGCTGGATATAATTAATTGCGATCTACAGCACCAGGCTTCATGCCTGCAAAAGGGAAAACCCATGGACCTGGTTGGAATGGAGTGATCAGAGAGGGGAAGGAAAGTAGAATGAATGGGAAAGGAAATGAAAAAAGTAGAGTGAATGCAATTCAAATACTATAAAACCTCACTCCTTCAATGGTCGGCAAACTCATTAGTCAACAGAGCCAAATATCAACAGGATGATTGAAATTTCTTTTGAGAGCCACATTTTTTTAACTTAAACTTCTTCTAACGCCACTTCTTCAAAATAGACTTGCTCAGGCCAAGGTATTTTGTGGAAGAGCCGCACTCCAGGGGCCAAAGAGCCACATGTGACTGAGAGCCGAGGTTTGCCGACCACTGCCTTAGACTACAAAGGAGTGGGTTGCTCTGGAAGACCTGGTTTCCCAGGGAGCTAAGGGTTCACCTGGAGAAGCACACGCTTGAATGTCCTGAAGGCCTGATGTAACACAAAGGTGTGAAGCAGCAAATTATTGCACAAAAGGGAGCGGTGTGGCCTGTGGAGAAGGGGAAGGTCCCGCCTACGGGAACCTAGGCTAGAAAAGTTAGGACGCTGGGCCAGCCCCATCCGCGTTTGCTGACCTAAATTCTGAGTTGTCAGTGACCACTAGTTTTCACTCTTTAACTCACAATTTTTATCTTCAATCGATTAGATAGACCTCTCCCCCACGCTTCATTAAGACAGTCTAATGAACAAATTTAGCCACATCGATGGCATAGAGAGCTGCTTAGTGTAGAGCTCTGGAGGTAGGTGTGTGCTCAGGGCTGACTGAGGTGCCCTCCCCCAATGACTCCAGGGTTAGTGTGTGTGTCTACTGGTTCCATTATTTCCCCATCTCTTGCCATGAAGCCGTTGTCTGTCATGCTTGCCGGTACCAGCCCGCAATTTCTGCCGTTACCGGCATAGCAACACCGTGTAGGTCTTCTCATGTGACCCAATGTGTTTGAATCGTGTGTAAAATTAAAATGAGCTCTGAGTGGGGCCTTCAGGCTTCTCCGAGGCGTTACGTGCATGAGCCTTAGTGCATGGACTTTTTAAACATCTAACCTGGCTGCTCAGATGCCTTTTTTGCTTACTTCCTTGTTCTCGGCTGTGTTCCGGATAGATGAGGGCGCTGGATAGCTGAATTCCAGATAGGTGAGGTGTCAAACCCTGTGTGTGTGCAAGTGTGTGTCCCTGTCTGTGTGTTGGTGTGTTGACAAACTGTGTATGTGTATATACCTGTATGCGTATCCGTATATGCTCATATACGGATGTGTTTTCTGGTGGAACATACTAGGAGAAGGTGACCGGAGGCAATCTAAAGATCAGCACTCTGTGTGGCCTGTCTGTGGATGTGGCTCTTGCTCCCTCGTGGTACCCTGTGACCAGCAGGGAGTAGGTGTTGAGGGAAGGAGGCCCCGCCCCATGGCTGTGGCCTGCCACACACTTCCGAGTAGACGTGTGTTTTGCACTGTGAAGAGCTTGGGCTTAGAGTTCAGATGATCTGGATTCAAATTCCAGCTCTACCCCTTACCCACTCTGCGACCTTGGCCTCTGACCCTCCCTGGACACGGGGACTCCTTCCGGGGTGGCAGGATAACATGGTAAAGGCCCCCTGGCACGGCGTCTGGGACATGGTAGATGCCTGGTTACATTTGGTTCCACTTCGCTTTTGCTTAAAAAAAAAAATTTTTTTTGAGCACGTGTTTGACCTAAATCCAGGTGGAACTAGAAGAATAAAACTGCTTACCCAGAGTGGCTTTTCAGGCCATTTGGTTTCCCTGGTCAGCATTTAGACCTTGCTTTCGGTCTGCTTAGACTGGTGTGTGCACGACAGACTAGCTACTGTGAGGAGGCATTAAAATCCCAAAGAATCACTACATGCCACCATTTGGAGAAGCTTTAGGAAGTTCTGGCTCCAGAAAGATATAGAGAGAGAGGGAGGGAGGGAGGGAGGGAGAGAGAGAGAGAGAGAGAGAGAGAGAGAGAGAGAGAGAGAGAGAGAAACAGCCCCTGCTATGTGGGAGCTGGGTCTCGGGGTTCCAGGCTGAACACAGAGGGCTTCACGGAACACCCCCACCAGACAGCCTCCTGTGACCCTGATGGGTCAGGGCACAAACAGGGCCACCCCAGAACATGCCCAAACGCTGACGACACGGGAACATTGTCTAACCACAAAAAGGAGCAAACACCCCCTCACATGAGTGACTGCTGCTCTCTACCACTCACAGTGTTAGCCTCAGTCTGGTCTTCTCTCTTTCTGGATAAGAATTATTCAGATCCTCAATTATAGAATTACTAGAGGCCTAGTGCACAAAATTTGTGCACAAGGGGGTGGGGGTGTCCCTCAGCTTAGCCTGCACCCTCTCCTATCTGGGACCCCTCAAGGGATGTCCAACTGCTCGTTTAGGCCCAATCCCACGATCCACTGGCCTAAACGGGCAGTCGGACATCCTTCCCACAATCCAGGACTGCTGGGCCCCAACTGCTCGCCTACCTGCCTGCCTGATTGCCCCTAACTGCTTCTGCCAGCTAGCCTGATCACCCCCTAATCACTCCCTTGCCAACCTGATTGATGCCTAACTGTTCCCCTACCAGCCTGATTGCCCCTAACTTCCCTCCCTTCCTGGCCTGGTCACCCCCCAACTGCCCTCTCCCCTTTGCCAGCCTGGTCTCGTCCCCTGCCCCTCCCCCACTGCTCTCCCCTGCAGACTTGGTCCCCCCTAACTGCCCTCCCCTGCTGGCCTGGTTGCCTACAACTGCCTCCCCTGCCAGCCATCTGTGTCCACATGGGGGCGGCCATCTTATGTGTTGGAGTGATGGTCAATTTGCATATTACCCTTTTATTAGATAGGATCCCCACTTCCTGACAGCATCTAATCCAAAGCAAAGTCCTGCTTCCTTAAACTCCCCCCCAACCACCTAACACAAACCCAAATAATAAGTTCTTTCTGATGTGATACCTTTTTACTTAAACACCCCGAGTTCTGGAACACCCCCAGTTCCTCATGGTGTCCACCTCCCTCAATGGGCCGGTAAAGCCAGGTTTGTTAGACTCCGGGTGTGCTCCTGCTGGTTTGTGGCCAGAGAGCATTGACAGAATCCAAAAGCTAACCCACGCCTGGTGAGGCAGCTCTCTTCCCCCAGGGTTAGGCATCCCTTCATCTTCCCCCACCCCCCAAATTCAGACCACAGACCCTTCAACTGTATCCTTCCAGTGACCATCAGCTAAGGCTCAGGCAATGTGGGAACAAGGGTCCTTCCACAAACTGGGTCTTCCCAGCCCCTCTGTAGAGTGAGTAAGAGCACGGGCTTTGGTGTCAGAGCCCAGCCGTGTCTCTTACTCGCTGTGTGACCTTGAGCAAGTTGCTTCACCTCTCTGAATCTGTCTGGTCCCGAGAACGAGGAGGGCAGCCTCTCTTTGTCCTGGGGTCTTTGGAGATTCCGTGCAGGTAACCTATAGAGCGGCCCACACAGCATTCCACGTCAGAGTCTGGGCTTCGGAGTCCGAACCACCTGAGTGTGAGCCCTGGGGGCCCGGCCACTTACGGCTCTGTGGTCTCCAGCGGCCTCCTTTTCCTTGTTGGCAGTTGTAAGGACCAAATGGCATAAAACTTTATAACCGTTGGAAAACAGTGGCTGCCCCCGGCTAAACATTCAGTACGTGTAACTGTTATCGTTATGGCTGTCGTTACTATCACTATCGAAAGCACTTAGCCCAGTGCCTAAGGCCTATTGAGCAGTCCGGTGTCAGCTGTTTTATCATCATTGCGCTTTTATAGAAATCACTTTGCATTCAATGTCTCATGACTCAGTGTGGGAGCGAGAGAATTGGAAGGGTCTTAACTCCCTACAAGGTAAAAGAGTTGCTTCAGAAAAGACCAGATCCCACCTGACTAGTGGCAGGGGTAAGGTAGGAAGTGGTTGTAGAATAAGGTAAAGGAATTCATGACTCAAGTCTTTGCCGGGTCTCGTCTCTTATCTCCCCCCCCCCACTGCTCTTCAAACGTAAGTAGAAATCCAACATCATTGTGCCCGGAGGTGATAGGAGAAACCACACCCTCCCCTCTAGTGGATCTGGGATGTTAATGTTCAGGTCAACACTCTCCCTCTGAGCATCATGATGCACCTGTCACTAGGACGTGTGTCTGTGACACAGGATTTACCCTCTTCTGTCAACAGTGTCATGAGGTTTCCTGGGTCCTAGTGTCCCCCGGCAGGAAAGCAATGGCATCTACCATGTCCAGAGCCCAGCTGTGGTTCCACGCCCCTCGCGGCCCAAACAGATGTCCCCCCTCATTCTAGGCCGGCCAAGGGTTTCTCTCGACAGTAGCTGGTCTGTGTGCATAGTTCCTGAAGAGGCACCCCTTCTTGCTTAGCAGCCGTTAATATTTCTAGTATATATTTATGGGTGTTCTTTTTTTTAAAATGTATTTTATTGATTTTTTTACAGAGAGGAAGGGAGAGGAATAGAGAGCTAGAAACATCAATGAGAGAGAAACATCCATCAGCTGCCTCCTGCACACCCTCCACTGGGAATGTGCCCACAACCAAGGTACATGCCCTCAACCGGAATTGAACCTGGGACCCCCGAGTCTGCAGGCCGACTCTCTATTCACTGAGCCAAGCTGCTCAGGGCGCTACGGGTGTTCTTTTTTTGATCCAGAGCATTCGGGAAATTGACCATGTCCGAGATTAGCTCTCGAGCGCCCTAGTTGGCCTGCAGTGGAACAGCCTCCTTCGGCCCCTCACCCCATAATGACCGGGGGGACACGGGTTTCATTGCAGGGATGCAGAACATGCATGACAAGGGGATGGTGGTCCAGCCCGACCTCAAAACTTCCTTCTCCTACGGGGCCCTGGAAAGCAACGACAGCATTTCTGAGATCTATGCTCCGGCCACGCTGCCCGTCATGCAGGAAGAGCACGGCTCCAGGGGCGCCCCCGGGGCCCCCTACCGAGTCCTGGAGCACACCAAGAAGGAGTGAGCACCCCGCAGGAGACCCCCTCCCCGCCGCTCGCCGCTGCGCAAGCTGTGCCCACCGTGGTTCGGCTCTTCGTTCCAGAACTCGCCTCTCAAGCTGTATTTTTTAAAAGCCGGGAGCTGTGCGGAGGGGGATCTAGAAAAGGCTTTGTCTCTGGCAGAGGTTGTGTGGACCCTGGTCTCGGGCATTTCCGATGTCGGGGTGAGGGGAGAGGACGGAAGCAGTATTCCTAGGGGGCAGGCGGGCGGGAAGCAGCCTCTGCCCGGCGAGTCCAGCGGGTTTGGAAAGCCTTCCCGGCCTTGACCTTGGCAACTGGGCTTCCGCAGCCAATGACCAAAGCTTGCCACATTCCTCAGAGCTCAGGCCAGCCTGAGATTCTGCTTGTTCTCACCAAACCCCATGGAGGCTGGAGACCTCTCAGTCTCGCCCTCCCCGACCTCACGTGCAGGCCCGCTCCGCTGGCTACCCTCTCGTGCGTGATTCCGTGTTTGCGGTAACGTTTGTGTGGACATCCCGTGGCTAGTGGGTCAGCCTGTCGTCGCCTGTAGGAAATGCACTCTGCCCTCGTTGTCTGTGCCTCCCAGGGGAGTGTGCTGGGCTGGTTAGAGTGGATCTCCTGGGAAAACCCATTTGGTTTTGGTTCTGTGAACTACTTGATAGCTCCCCACCCTCTTGCGAGGAACTGGGAGGTTAAGAGAAGATGGGGGGGGAGGGGGGCAGGGGGGAGAGAGAGGAATAAGGACAGGGGCAGAGTGATGCACATCAGCCCTACACGGAGGAAGAATCCCTTTCCATCTTACAGAAGGCGATTGCCTCGCGTATAAAAGGATAGACAGGAAACCTGGCTGTTGTAGAGTTTTCTCCCGCACACCAACGCCCTCTGATAAGATTGGGGGCCGTGGGGGGGAGGGGTGCTCATGTCAGAGACAGCATGGATCTCCCCCTCACCCCCCCTTATTCTCATTAGACATCGGCACACCTAGCTGAGATAATGGCTCATTTTCCCAGCGTCAGCAGCGACTGCTGGGTCCTCATCCCCAGGCACTTGTCTGGAGGCGCACACATCCTCAGAGATGGAGCCACCCCCACCCCCTCTTTTTGGGGCGTCCGTACCTTCTTCCTCTGGACTGGGTATTTTCAAGAATGGCAGGAAAAGGTTCGCCAATCTTAAAGACCCCCTGGCCTCAGGGAGTTTATTGAAAATGCAAATTCCTACACCCCAACCACAGGCACTCTGACCAAGTGGGACAGGGGTAGGGCCCAAGCATCTGCATTCTTAACTCTCAGCCCAGGGGCTTCTGATGCAGGTGACCCGAGGATCGCACACCTCGAAAGCCTGGTCTCTGAGAGAGCCGGTCCAGGGGCAGACTCGCTCCTGCCGGGAGGCTGGCACTGCCAGTCTGTGTCTCTGCCCTGGGGTCCCCCGGGCAGGTCACAGAATCCCCTCAGGATCAGGGGCCCCTCCACTCATTGATGGCTGCTTAGAGCTCCACTTCCTGCTTCCCCCAGCGGCCTCTCACTCCCGGGCAAGATAACAGTGTTAACAGACCAGCCCTGGTGGATCATTAACCTTTATGGATTGTGCTTAATGCCGACTTGGTTCCTTGGCTTCAAAAAACTGTCTCTGTTGCCTGTGGTAACCGTTTCCGTATTGTATCTTAACCGCGTCTGTATTGTGTCTTACCTGCCTACGAGGGCAGCGCATGCCCTTTTCCCCTTTAGAGACTATATTTACGAGGCAACTTACTATTTTTTAAGCGTTTGGACAGGGAGGACAAAAAGGTACAGAGTGGCTCCTGCCCTCCAGGCCGGCAGGGGGAGACACAAACACTCAGACACGGCAGGGAAACTGGCAGGGCAGGCAGAAGCAACATAGGACCACAGAAAAGGTCAGTTTTGGGGGGTCCTGCTACAGGTCAGGTCCTGAGCCTAGAATGAGGTATCCAAAACGGAGGTGATGTGGGCCCCACTCACTGATGATTGGCAAATCTAAGTTTTGGACAAACATGGGAAGTCCAATGATCATCCCCACCCCTGCCCCTCCCAGGCAGAGGAGCCAGTGTTTGCAGAGGCACAGAAGTCGGGAGGGAGGGGTCACAGGGAGACATGGGGGGGGGGGTGGTGATGGGAGATGAGCCTGGAGCAATAAGCAGTGGGAGCCAATCACAGAGGGCCTTGAGCTCCCGGAGGCAGAGCTTGAAGTCATCGTCGGAGGCCTGGCAGTCCTGCATGGCTCAGGAGGAAGAGAATGGCGGGTGGGCACTGGGTGGAAAGGAGGCCTTCCTTATGCCTAGGGAGGAGCTGCGGTCCTGCAAGAACAGAACACAAAAGGGGGGGGGGGGTGAAAATCCAGTCCCGCTGCTCTTCAGGGGAGGGGACATCACCTTTCCACTCGTATCCTGAATCGCCATTTGTCCTCATGGCTCTGTTACCCCAAAGCCCTCCCCAGTGCTCCAAGCACATTGAATATCACGCGCCTCTCTCTCCTTTCCTCTCCCGCCCTGGGGTCCCCTCCTCTAGAGGCTGGGATTCTGGTTTTCCCTGATCGGTTTTGACCAAAGTTCAGCGCCCCCTTCCCGTGACCCCTCCCATGAAGCTCCAGGTCTGACGATACCACCCCATGGGGGTTTGCAGCATGAAACTGGACGCCGGGTAGGGAACAAAGGACTGGCATCTCCATTGAATTTCCAGTGGAGACCAGCCAGCTTGATGGTGCTGTGTGGATCCAAGTCATCCGTCAGGGTGGTGGTGTGAATGCTAAACCTGGTCCGACACTGGCTGATGAGCAAAAAGAACTGTGTGTGTCTCTGAGAAGCTGTGTAAATGAAGTCACCTTAGAATATATTCTATGTGGATGCTTCTATTTTGTTAACTTCTTGACTAATATGGCATGTCTTATTTTTCAAAAAAAATGTGTGTGTTAGGTGCAAAGAAAAATATAACGTATTTAATTTTAAAACAACCCGTGTGATGTCTGTTGAGTTTACGTCTTATATTTGGCTAATTTTTTCTCTAGAGCACATGTGTCAAACACAAGGCCCGCGGGCCAAATCCAGCCCGCCAGGCCTTGCAATGTGGCCCGCACCGCGCTGTCATCACTGCACTCCGCTGTCAGTTTATGACATTGTCAGTTTATGACTGTTCAGTAAACCCTTCGGCCCGCGATTTAGGCTGGATTTTAGATTTTGGCCCCTTCTCTGATTGAGTTCAACACCCCTACTCTAGAGCAATTGAACTTTTATGTACATTTTACCACGTCTTTTTTAAAAAGAAACCCAGTGCCCTTTAGCTATCCTTCCCTGTACCCCCACCCCACCCTCCCAGCTTCTGGTAACCACTCATCTACTTTCTGTCTCTCTAGATCTCCCTACTTTGGATTTTCACATGAATGGAATCCGATAGACTCTCGATTCCAATAATTACAGGCTGTTGTTGTTCCTTATGACTTAAGCCCCAACCCAGTGGTTGGCAAGCTCATTAGTCAACAGAGTGGCAAACCTCAGCTTGCGAGCCGCAGTTACCAACCACGAGATATGTGGACCTGTGTGCCTGGCTTCTTTCCCCTCACATGTTTTCACAGTTCATCTGAGCTGTAGCACGTGCCCATACTTTGTTCATGTTTATGGATGAATACCCTCTTACCTTTTATTTTATTTTATTTTATTAATATATTTTTTATTTTTTACAGAGAGGAAGAGAGAGGGATAGCGAGCTAGAAACATCAATGAGAGAGAATCATCGATCGGCTGCCTCTTGCACACCTCCTACTGGGGATGTGCCCGCAACCAAGGTACATGCCCTTGACCGGAATCGAACCTGGGACCTTTCAGTCTGCAGACCTACACTCTACCACTGAGCCTAACCGGTTTCAGCACCTTTTAAATGTTAATAATGGCAACTTCTTTCCTTGGTTCCTTTCCTTCTGGGAATGGTAGCCTCTTTCTGCAATTGCTACTCCATATCCCCAAGAGTTCTTTTTACCTATTCATTACTAGTCAATATCTTTGTACATATCTGGGTAACAATCCTTTATATTAAGTTCGTTTTTAAATTATTTTTATTGATTTCAGAGAGGAAGGGAGAAGGAGAGAGTTAGAAACATCGATGAGAGAGAATCATTGACCGGCTGCCTCCTGCATGCCCCACACTGGGGACCAAGCCCACCCCCTAGGCATGTGCCCTGGCAAGGAATTGAACCATAACCTCCTGGCTCATAGGTCCATGCTCAACCACTGAGCCATGCCAGTTGGGCTTAAATTCTTTTTTCTTTTTTTTAAATTTTTTTTTTTAAATTATTTCAGAGAGGGGGAGGGAGAGAGAGATAGAAACATCCATGATGAGAATAACTGATCGACTGCCTCTTGCACGCCCCCTACTGGGGATCGAACCTGCAACCCAGGCATGTGCCCTGAATGGGTTGAACTGGGACCTTCTGGTTCATGGGTCAATGCTCAATCACTGAGCCACACCAGCTGGGCTTTTATTAAATTCCTCCCGTTCAAATCGCCAGTCTCCAAATAGCTGTCAGTTTGACTCCCGTCTCCTGACTGAGAGTCAAGAAAAATCAAAATAATTTTAGTCCCTGGGCTATTCATGCAGCTGTCCATTTTTAGCGTTCCATTTTCTCCTGGGCTCTCTCTGCGCCCCTTCCTTTCTGATTGGTCATTTGGATCTTATTCTCAATCTGCCTGCCACTCAAAGCAATCAGGAAGTAATGACTCCTAACAAATTCAAGGATTGCATTGTTTAAAGACCAGCTCCTTCAGGCTGGGTAGGAGACCATTGCTTGAAGATGCCACAGTTTGTTTATCCATTCTTCTTTTTCTTTCAACAGTTTATTGATTTTTAGAGGGGAGGAAGGAAGAGGGAGAAGGAGAAACATCCATGGGAGAGTGTAACATCCATCAGTTGCCTCCTGCACGCCCCCTACTCAGGGATCGAGCCTGAAACCCGGGCATGTGCCCTGACCAGGAATCAGACTGGCAGCCTTTCAGTGCTCAGGACGATGCCCAACCAACTGAGCCACACTGGCCAGGGCTACCCATTCTTCTTTTGATGGACACTTGGGATATTTCCAGTTTGGGGAGAGTATGAATAAAAAGTATTCTTTTTGGGGGGGAGGGATGGACATTTGCTTACAATAGAATTTCTGGGTCATAGGCGAGGTGTCCATTTAGCTTGATACCCGGGCAAACAGTTTCCAAAAAAAAATAGTCATCTCCACTTACATTCCATCAGCAATGCATGAAGGTGAGATGGAGATCTTTCATCCCTTCTCCTACTTCCCTAGCACAAATCTAATTTAGAGATTTTAAAGAACTGACTTTTAAATCTACCCAAGAGTGACAAAATCTGAAGTGAAATCGCCTCTCTGGAAATCCTCCTGAGAGGCACGAGACAGTCCCTGAACATCTGCAGCAGCATCTGACGGGCCCCATCGGGTTCCCAGGACAGAAAACACCTGTCAGCCTCAGCACGGCTGTCAAGTGGGTCCAGCCACAGGGGTCAACTTCTCTCTCTCTCTCTTTCTCTCTGCCTGAAACTCAAAACTCACAGTGATGGGAAGGAGGGTTAGAAATGTGAAACTGTGTCAAGTTCATTCGTCACAAGCATCTACTCCACACTGTGTACCCAGCACCTTGGACACACTGTGTGCCCAGCACCTTGGACACGATGGGAAGAGGAAAGATGTGGAAGATTTCGTGCTTACTCTCGAGTTTCTCATAACCTAGTGGGTAAGGTTCAACATGGAAACTCTCCCTCTGCCCGCCACATAAAGGTGGGTGCTGTTTTGGATCCTGCCCTTTGCCCTTTTGTGTTCTGTTCCACATGCTCGTCCTGGGTCATCTTGTCTGAGCCCATGATTTCAACCAGCCATCACCCCGCCTCCCAAACCACCACGCCTGGCCCGAGTTCACCCTGGGCTCCAGACCTATGTTTTCCAACTACCTCCTCAACGCTCCGCTCACACTCACCACGTACATGTAACTCACCAGTACATTCTGTTACCTTTGTCCTTATAATACAGCCAGGATCACACTCTTTTTCACCACTTCCTCCCCTATGACTGTTGGCCAGGCCACTGCCATCTCTGGTCTGCGTTATTGCAGTAACGCTACTCTGATAACGGATGGCTATTTGATTGCATAAGCCATCTCTTTGTCCTTTCCCTTCCTTTCGGTAATAGAGACTTGAATTACATTTTTTTAAAATATATTTTTATTGATTTCAAAAAAGGAGAGGGCAAGAGAGGTAGAAACATCAATGATGAGAGAGAATCGTCAATCGGCTGCCTCTTGCACGCGCCCCCCCCCTCCCCCCGCCTTCCAGGGACTGAGCCTGCAACCCAGACATGTGCCCAGACTGGGAATGGAACCATGACCTCCTGGTCCATGGATTGATGCTCAACCACTGAGCCACACCAGCTGGGCAGAAACTTGAATTGCTTTTGATGAATGTAACCACCAGGGTTCCAGCAGGAGGAGGATTTGAGGGGAGATTGGTAAAGGCTACTTATACATGTGTGGGCAAGGCTGAGGGAAACGAGAAGTAATGATGGTATGAGACCCTGAGCTTCCGACAGAGAAGAGCCATTTCCACCTCTAGGCCAAGGGAAGGGAGACTATCAGAACCGGGAGAGAGACCTGTAGGAAAAGAATCACTTGACAGAAGCTTCGGTGGATGTATGTGGCTTACCTGCAGTGACCTAGAAGGGAAGGGGCCTATGAAATAACACCCTCCCTCATCCTCCTCCAGCCCTCTCATCTCCTCCCAGCACCTTCTACTGGAATGAATGTGACACTAAGCCAGAGGCACCCATCCAAGCCAGCCATGTGGGTTGGCTTCCTGAGGCACCAATCAGAAAAGAGAATGGCAGAAGGTAGATCGGAGGGGAAGAAAGCACCTCGCACAGGAAGCCACTTCTCCCCAGTGCTCAGTCCATGAGGTTGAAGAGCTGCTGATCTCAACCCGAGGCAAGTACATGAGCCAGGCCTGGGTTGCGAGAATATCCCTTCTCCCTTCTCAAGAGAGTGGTTTAGTGATGTAAAGGAACCAAGATAGACCAACACGAGCAGTCCTGGGACTTGTGTTGACAGCATGGAGGAAAAGAAACTTTCTCTGCTGGTAGGGATGCGGCTGGAAGTTGTAAGCAGCTATTCTGCCCGTTCATTGGGAAAGGCAGCTTGAGAATGAAAAGTCAACGAGAAAACAAAGTCAGGAAATGGAGAACAAAGACTACATCCTGATGTCACAGTTTAAGCACCTGGATCTAGCCATGCCTGAAGTCCATGACTTTTCTGTTATATGAGTCCATGAATCCCATCATTGCTTAACCCAGTTTGAATGGTATATTGCATGCAAAAAATAAATAAATAAATAAATAAATAAACAATAAAACAAAAAAACTTGAACAATATTTAATACCAAAAACCAACACAAAGGTTTACTTATATGTCCAACTAAGCTGTTATTTCTCTGGAATGCCTTTTCCATATACTCCACCTAGAAAACTCCTACTCAAATAGCCTCTCTTTTTTTTTTGGTTGGTTTTTTTTTGTCAATTCTCACCCTAGGATATTTCTTCCATTGATTTTTATTTTTGTAGGGAGAGTGGAAGAGAGAGGGAAAGACAGAGAAACATTGATGTGACCGATTGGCTGCCTCCTGCATGAGCCCCGACCAGAGCCCAAGCTGGCAACTGAGGTACATGCCCTTGACCGGAATTGAACCCGGGACCCTTCAGTCCGCAGGCTGACGCTTTATCCACTGAGCCAAATCAGGTAGGGCTCACATAGCCTCTTCCCTGCAGAACCTTCCCTTGTTTTCTAGGTAGAATTAATTGCTCACTTCTTCCTCCGCTGTGTTAGCACTTTACAAATGCCTTTGAGTGCCTGTATACAACTGTTTCCCAATGGTCTCCGTCTCTCCTCGCTGTGAGCCCCCGAGGGACAGATTTGTGTAGGCTTCCCCGTGGGCCTTTCCCTGAGGGCCTAATACCTCAGGGAAGCTCCCAGTTAAGGCGCTGTTTATATTGTGGGATTTCTCAGAGCCATTTCTCTGTTAATGTGCATCATGGATCTTCAGTCAGGGATACGGAATGCTGCAGTTGCCAAACTCACTTGACCGAAAAACTCCGTTTTCGCCAAAGTTGCTGTGTTAGAGGAATTGAGAGAAGAAAAATGACTGCGGTTCTTAGGGTGACCTTAACAAAAGAAGTGACTTTCAGTAAATATTTGTTAAGTAAATGGAAGAGAAGAGCTTGGCTAGGTCAAGGTGGGGAACAGCAGAGACAACAGAATGAGCGGGGCGGCGGACTTGAGGGCAGTCTTTGGACGTAAGTCTCCGATGGTACAGGATCATGACCCAGGTGCTGAGTGCCCACAACACTGCCTCCTTGCTGTTGAGCTTCAAGTTGCTTCACTCTGACTTTGAGAGGGTTATCGGGAGAGGTGAGGGCAGTGATCAGACTGATTTCCCTGCAACTGCAATCCTTAGGACAGATTCCTGTCCTGGTCTGTGCCTGTTTCCCTCTCTGTGGTCTAAGGGAAGAGACACAGACTTTCTCCCAAACTTGGTCCAAATGTCCAATAAAAATAAATAAATAAATAAAATCAACACACAAGCCCAGCTGGTGTTGCTCAGTGGTTAAGCCTTGACCTATGAAACAGGACGGCATGATTCAGAGCACATGCCTGGGTTTGCAGGCTGAACTCCCAGTGGAGGGCGTGCAGGAGGCAGCCAATCCATGATTCTCTCTCATCATTGATGTTTCTATCACTCTCTCCCTCTCCCTTCCTCTCTGAGATCAATAAAAATATGTTTAAAAAATAAGATAATAATAATGATATCTATCAAAGGAAGCCCCAGTCCTACCCCTGTAACTGTGGACAACTCACTGAACAGCTAAGGCCCTTGCTCTGTTTGTCCAAGAAGCCTTAATTATGCTCCACTGTCTCCCAGAGCTTCGGGGAGAATCAAGCAAGACTGCATGGAAAGTGTTTTATAAAGAAGGGCGGGGGCGGGAAGATCTAAAAACCTAAGCGTTATTAATATTGTTCACAGGGTGCAGAGCAGAGGGTGGAGGGCAGGAGGGGGCGGCAGTACCCCACGTGGTTAAGAGCCAGGGATCAGCAGCTGCACACCCAGGCACTTACCTATAGCTCAGCCAACTCCTGGCAGCCTCTCTCGCCTGGCAATCAAGCACCAGGGAGCCCTCCGCTGCTATGAAATGAGGATCCTATGCGGTTCGCTGCTCGCCGCCGGGAGGGTAAGCGAAGCAAAGCGCGCAAAGCAGGCGCGCATGGCACACAGTAATAGGCCCTCAGCAAATGCTCATAATATTCCTAATATTAACATGAGCAGGAGGAATATTCCTAATATTAATACGAGCATTAGGAATATTCCTAATATTAATATAATTAATGTTCCTAATTAAATTTTATTAATATTCCTAATATTAATATAAGCATTAGGAATAATAGTCCTAATATTAATATGTTAATTAATATTAACATATTCCTAATATTAACATGGTGCCCCAATCCCTAGAGATACCAACTGCTTCTGGCCTCGGGGGGAGGTCTCCCCGGGTCCTGGGGTTAGGGGTCCCTCGCGCTCCCGCCCCAGCGAGCCAGCCCAAACCCCCACCACCGCCCGGAACCAGCAGCGCCGGCCCAGCGCGCGCGCCCGGACCCCGCCCCGCCCCGCGGCCGCGCGCTCGGGGCGGGGCCGCTTCCTGCCGGCGCCGGGCCCCGCGCACCCTCGGGCCGCCGACCTCGGGCGCCTGCGCCGGGCGGCTCCGCCGGGGGAGGGGGCGGGCGCGGCGGGAGCGCGCGGGGCTGGGCTCGGGCGACGCTTGCAGCTCGCTTGGGCCTTCACGACGCGGGTTCCCGGGCCGAGGCGGTCTCTCCCGCCGGGCGACGACGAGGGTGTGGCGGCGAGGCTGCCCGCACCGACTCCGCCTCGGCTCCCGCCGGCACGTCTCACCGGGCCGGCTGCTTCCTGGCGTCCGGCTCCCACGCAGCGCCGCCGGCCTCCCCGGCTGCCCGCCCGCCTGCAGCGGGGCTGGAGCTGCCGAGGGCGCAGGTGAGTCCCCTGGGCGGGGTGCGGCGGGCCACGCAGCTCCGACAGGTACTCCGCCCGCGCCGGGTCCGCAAAGTTAAACCAAAACAACAGAAATGGTGAAAGAGAACGCACTGTGCGCCGGTGCCCGGGAGGGTGGGCGCTCGGTGCCCCAGACCCTGGAGACACCGCGGCGTCCTTGCCCCCTGGGCCAGCCCCTCTCGTGCCCAGCGTCTCCCCTGCAGCTCGGGGGCGAGGGGTGGCGGGGGTGTTTTGGGAAACAAAACTAATAAGAAAATTGCCCCCTCCCCTCCACCCACAGTGCTCTCCAGGCGGCTGTTTGACTTTGGAAAAGCTGGCAGGCCCAGCCTGCTCCTGAGGGCAGGGCAGGTGCTGTAGGGAGACCCACCGAGAGCCCAGAAGCAGGGACCCCTGTTTCTCTCTCGCCCCTCCTCCCCCGCGATGCACTGCGCGTTCCCTAACTTCTTGAAACTTGGCTGTCGGCTGTTTCCATCTGCTGCCTTGGACCCATGAGCGGCGGTACACTGCTTGCAGGTTGTTGCTTCACGCCGGCTTCCGTGCAAAGCCTGACCCTCCCCTTCGGGGATTAGGAAGTCTGTGTTCAGATCCAGGTTTCTGAGACAGGCTGGGATTAAGGCGATGCTTCGGGGTGCGCACTATGCGCCCCCTCTTACAGAAAAACCACCTGTCCTAGGCACCCTACATCCATTCTGACTTTCCCCAGAAATCTGTATTTGGTAAGAGAAGCCACTGACATCTTGGTAGCTGTGGTTATATATGATTTTTGATGATATCACTTTAAGGTTATTTCACTAGCCCTGGTCCTGTGTATTAGATGATAAAGACACGATATTGAGGCTGAGGATGAAGATGTTTGTGCATCATGCCACTCTGCCCTTTTTGGTGGGGGTTTTCTCATGGTATAACTTGGGGAGCAGGAAGACAATGGAAGACCTGAAAACTAATAGTCCCCCCCCCTTTTTCTTTTTTTTTTTTTTTACATTTTACTAGGTTGGCAAACCTTTTCTGTCTTAGCTTGGGGAGAGATTTCAGTGCTTTTAGTGGAAAGAGTTTTTCCACTATCTCTAATAATAAAAGGGCAATATGCTAATTAGACTGGTCATCCTTCCAGACGTCCTTCCTGACAAGTCTGGGCTAGAGGGAAGCCGGCCGGAGGAGGGGAGCACGGTTCCCGGGTGCAGAGGGAAGCGGGTGCCGGCAGCTGGGGGAAGGAAGGCTTACTCTTGCATGAATTTTCGTGCAGAGGGCGTCTAGTTGAATGATAATATTTGTAAAGCTTTTAGACTTTGTGGGTGTTAAGGGTTACAAATGAGAACAAATTTTGCACGGTGCTGGAGGATTTTTTTGGTTGAAATAAGCCAAACGTCATGAAAAATAGTATGATTTGGAAGCCCATGAAGCCTGTGAAAAAATGGAAGCTCTGAAGTTCATTATCGCTTATTATTTAACCCCCCCCCCCAAAAAAAAAAAACACGCACACAGAAATTGGTGGTCAGATAATGGATCTCCATTTTTCTCTTAGAATGTAGAAGTTATAGTGAGGGAAAACGAATTATATATACAGCAGAACAAATAGTGTAAGTCTTTTATATTTCTACTTCAATTCTTTAAAATCTGTTACTTCCATATGTTCTGACAGTTGATTTGTGTTGTTTCTGTTTTCTCTCTCAAACTAACAAATACTGTTCCTCATGAGGCACTGAATCTCAATGATTATAATAGTTCCAATTCTAGATTATCTGAAAAGAGGGCATAGGTTATTGAAATATACAAAATACCAAAAATTGACTTTTCACCTATTTTACTTTACAGTTACACCAATTTTCTTTTCACTACAGCTATAAAAATGTAATAAATTTAATAGCCATAGCTGGTTTTGCTCAGTGGTTAGAGCATTGGCCTGTGGACTGAAGGGTCCCAGGTTCAATTCCTATCAAGGGCACATGCCCGGGTTGCTGGCTTGATCCCCAATAGGGGTCATGCAGGAGGCAGCCAATCAATGATTCTCACCATTGATGTTCCTATCCCTCTCCCTTCCTATCTGCAATCAATAAAAATTTATTTAAAAATAAAATAAATACAATGAATTTTAAAAGAATAAAGTTCTTCCTGTAAATGGTGAATGAGGACGGAATAGAAAATACAGGCTTGAATGATAGCCATTCAGAACCCCCACAGTGACAATCCTGAAGGCATTTCTTTAAAAGAAATTTAGTCTAAATTTATATGTCAGACATTTTAAAAAGGAATTTGGTAGTTCCACAGCCCCTGTGAGTATTTTCCTTACGTTATAGGTGAGAGGACAAACAGACAGCAAAAGGCCACATGACTGCCAAAGGTTCCTTAGCAGGGCACTGGAGAGCTGAAATGGAGTGCTAGCTGGCTTCCAGAATTGATCATAGCGTTCTGAACGCATCAGAAATAATAAGTGCACCTCGCCTGATGGAAGCAGTTTAAAGTTCACTCAGTTGAGAAGCGTATTTCTTTCAGAAGGAAATTTAGTGCTCCCTTTGGCAGCCCGTATCCTAAAATTGGAACAATACAGAGAAGATTAGCATGGCCCCTGTGCAGAAATGACACACAAATTCGTGAAGCGTTCCATATATATATTTTTTTTTTAAAAGAGAAATGTGTTTTTTAATCCTGGAGGAGGAGGAGGAATTTATCTTATCTGGTCAGAACTTAAAATGCAAAGCCAAACCCATGAGCTTGACATTTTGCCTTGATGGATTGCTTTTGTCACAAGGCTCGTTGTAGCGGAGCAGATGGTCATGCTACTTGGGAGTTTTCCACTCATTTGATGTTTCCATGAAGGAACAGTTTGCCGGAAGCCAGCCTCACTACAGTTGCACTGGGGATGATGCTGAACTTTGCTTGCACAAGCTCCTCCCCTCCTGTTGAACCAGTTAGTAAACCGAGGGACAGCTGAGTCTTGTCAGAGTTGGCAACAACTCCAGTAATAACAGCGTAGAACCGGTATCCCTTTGTGATTCTTTTTCTTTGCCTTAATAAAACCAAGCTACTTTCAAAGTGCCAGCTGAGTTACCTTATAAAATGATTTTATTCCCCCCATGTGTGCTAGGATTGTCAGGTCTCTTGGCTGGCTTTGACCATATCTCTTTCTATTACAATCTAACAGCCGGGCCAGGGTGTCTCAGTGGTTGAGCATTGACCCATGAACCAGGAGGTTGCTGTTGGATTGACGGTCAGGCACATGCCCAGGTTACAGGCTCCATCCCCAGTAAGGGGTGTATGGGAGGCAGCTGATCGATGTGTCTCTCTCATCCATGTTTCTCCGTCCCTCTCTCTCAAATAAAAACTTATTTTTAAAATAAATAAGTGAAATCTGACTGCATTTATAATGTCAAAAATTATGAAATGGTTGACAATGCGGACTTAGCTGCAGTTAAAAAAATCCCATGGTTTGCCTTTAGCAAGGGAACCATCGTCTGAATGGTAATGTTTCTGATACTGTATGTGCTGAATCACAATTTAAGATTTTGGGAGGCCTTTTTCAGCCAGTTCTCGGATTTTAAATCTTTAAACTTTTTCACACTGGAGCCTTATTAGTACTACTGCCAGTGGTTGCTCCAGAACTGGTTTTATTGATAGCTCTGTGCTTGATCGGTTTTCTTAAAATTATACAAAGTGTTAGTTTTACTTTTGTAGCCATTTTGTTGCTTGGAATTAGGTCATTTGGGTATGTATTTTTCTCATTTTATTCTTTTTTTTTATTAATATATTTTATTGATATTTTACAGAGAGGAAGGGAGAGAGATAGAGAGCCAGAAACATTGATGAGAGAGAAACATCGACCAGCCACCTCTTGCACACCCCCTACCGGGGATGTGCCCGCAACCAAGGTACATGCCCTTGACCGGAATCGAACCCGGGACCCTTCAGTCTGCAGACCGACGCTCCACCACTGAGCCAAACCGGTTTCGGCTCATTTTATTCTTTTAATATCAAGGACACCTGTGTTCCTCTTGGGTCCTTTCCACCCAACAATGCATTGGCATAGATTGTGCCTATATAAAAATCATTATTTAGCATCAACTGTAGATGCAAAGCATTATTCTGAGCATGTATTCTTTCATTTAAGTCTTTTAATAGCCAAGGACTATTATTATTCCCACTAGCCACCTGGTGCAGGAAATTCGTGCAGCCCAGCCTGTACCCTCTCCAATCTGGGACCCCTTGAGGGATTGGCCCTAAACAGGCAGTCGGCCATCACTCTCACAATTCAGGACTGCTGGCTCCCAACTGCCCTCCCCTGCTGGCCTGGTCCCCCCCAACTGCCCTCCCCTGCAAACCATCTTGTGGCGGCCATCTTGTGTCCACATGGGGGCAGCCATCTTTGACCACATGGGGGCAGCCAACTGGTATCTTGGTGTGATGGTCATTTTGCATATTACTCTTTTATTAGGTAGGTCTAGAGGCCCAGTGCACAAAATTCGTGCACTAGTAGGGTCCCTAGTGGCTTCTGGCTGCCGATCTCATACTCCCTTCCCCAGCCGGCCCTGTCTCCTGGTCGAACTCCTGGTCGAGGGGACAATTTGCATACTATGCTTTTATCATATAGGATAGGATTTTATAGTTGAGGAAACCAAAAGGGAAGCAAAGCAAACATAGGGGAGCCAGAGTTTAAATCTAGAAAAGTCTGATTATGGAACCTGATCTAGTCTGATGGGATAGACTTAAAGACTTCAAACTTGTTTACAGCTACTGTCATATTTCATCAATCCATCCTTTTAAAAACTGTATCAAATATGCATTAATGTGTAAGTGAAAAAAATATGACAAAACTATAAAGATTATTGAGCTATCTCGGAACAAAAGTCAAATAATTTAACAATCTAAAAATATTAAAGAGAAAATAGCTATAAAGGACATTGGGATAGCTGAGATTTGAATATAGACTCTGATTTAGATAATATTACATCAGTGTTAAATTTCCTAGTTTTGACCATTGTAGTGTGGGTTAAGTTAGAAAATATATTCTTGCTGAAACCAGTTTGGCTCAGCAGTAGAGCGTCGATCTGTGGACTGAAAGATCCCAGGTTCGATTCTGGTCAAGGGCATGTACGTTGGTTGCGGGCACATCCCCAGTAGGGGGTGTGCAAGAGGCAGCTGGTCGATGTTTCTGTCTCATCGACATTTCGACGATAACTCTCTCTCTCTCCCTTCCTCTCTGTAAAAAATCAATAAAATATATTTAAAAAGAAAATATATTCTTACACATTGAAGTAATGGGAAATAAGGGGGCCCACATCTTACTCTCAATGATTCAGGGGGGAAGTATATATATAAAAATAGTTATTTTTAAAATAGGCAGAAATATAAGTAATGGTAACTCTGGGTAAAGAGTATACAGGAATTCCTTGTACAATTATTTTTTTAAATATATTTTTATTGATTTCAGAGAGGAAGGGAGCGAGAGATAAAAACATCAGTGATGAGAGAGAGTCATTGATGGGTTGCTTGTTGCACACCGCACACTGGGGATGGAGCCCGCAACCTGAGCATGTGCCCTAGACCGGAATCAAACCCGGGACCCTTCAGTCTGCAGGCTGTCACTCTATCCACTGAGCCAGACCTGCTAGGGCCCTTGTATTGTTCCTAAAATTTTTCTGTTTGAAATTATAATCCCTCCAAAAAAGTTACCAAAAACACAGGTAGAAAACAGGAAATGGAGGTGTAACATTCTAAGAAATTTTTTTTCATCAGATGAAGCTTTGTTTCCTATGCTCTGATTTTTTTTTTTAAGGGGTTATAGGAAGGACTTTGAAACAAACAAAAAATCTTATCAGAAATAACTTGACTTTCTCCGATGTCAAAATCTAGCCATTCAGAGCTCCCTGACTCTCAAACCTCTAAAAAAAACAAAAACAAAAAAACAACAACAAGAACAACAACAACAAAAAACGGGCACAGTATTTTCCTCTCCTCTTTTTAATATGTTGGAGGTAGAGGAGATTCAAAACATCCGTCATCCGTGCCTCTAAGGTACAAAGACGGTCCGCCTTTAGTGATACTGACAGTTGAATTGGGTTGATTGTAACATCTCCCAGCCCAAACACCTCAGTGGCATGCTGATATCGATGGGATCTTAATGTGCAAACTCTCTGGCCTTGTTTTCCTGGGTTCCTGGCTCCTACCCACCGTTCTACCATTGCCTCACGCCATCTCCGCCAAACAGGCCCATTCCGGCCACACAAGATTATGGATGTCTGCGCACCCTGACCTCCGTTTGCCCTTGAGCGGCCTTGCTCGGGAAGCACTCCCAGGCCTTTCCTGCCGGAATGGCGCTCATCCTTTCAGTCTCCCCAGAACCGCCTGTGGGAAGCTGGCTCTGGTCTCACGCAGAACTGTTTTCCTTTGTCTGTGGTGCCCTGTCTGTGGTGCAGACACAGTGCTATCTGCTTGCATCCAGCAGCCCTGATTCAGCATCTACTGGAAGCTGGAAGCTGGGCCAGGGACTGGGGGCTCAAAGGCAGCCAGGGTCTGGTAGCTAGGGGTGAGTTGTAAACAAATAGCCACACGGTGAGTCCACAACAGAAAAATAGACAAAGCGCTGTGAGAGCCAGGAGCTCCACCTGACAACGCAGACTTGAAGAAAAGATTGCAGCGGAAAGCCACAGTTAGATACTGCTTCCCCCTCCTCTGGTTCCTCTCCAGATTGGAGATTTCCAGCACAGTAATCTAATTAAACGAATACATTTAAAACGGGTGTAGTACCTGTAGGCTTACCCAAGTAGACTTATTCAATAGAAAGCTAAAAATAGAAGTCTCTAGAACTCAGGGAGGGAGGTTGAGTCTGGGTGTGTAAGTCACACAGCGGTGTGCTCGGGCAGCTCACGGGGTTGTGTCCTTTTTCCAACCCCCGCTCCCCCTCATTGCCCAAGGTTCTGCCCTCGCTTCCCCCTCAGCTTTGGTGACATCCTTCCTGGCTTAAGAATGAAACAAAGGAGGCAAGAAGCTCTGGTGGCGAGGTGGTTAGATGCTTGGGGATGGCTCACACAGCGCTGGTGGAGGAGGAAGAGGAGGAAAACAGGGGGAACCTCAGAGAGACGTTGTAGGGTGAGTGGAGAAAGAGGAGCTGTGATGAAGGCAGCTGGGAGGAAGGAGGGGCAGGGAGGACGGGGACCAGAGGGCAGGGCCACAGGAGGTTCAGAGTGCAGGGTGGCGGCAGGGGCTCGGGCTGCAGAGTGGGCTGAGGCCTGATGTTAGGCTCCAGCTCGGAGGAAAAGGTCTGTCCGCGGCGGGGCCGGTTTCAGCCAAAAGGTCCGACAGAAACCCAGCCACTCTGGATTCAGGAGCGGCTGGCGTTGAGGAAGTGAACCCAGCAAAGACTTACTCTTTCCGGGAAGTTGTTAGGAAATCCGGAAAGATAGGTAAATGACGGATGGGAAGGTGAACTCTGAAGGGTCTTCTTTAATGCAGGCTGGGTGGGCCGGGAATCTGGAGCAGGTGTGTTTGCTGGAGGGAAAGGGGCAGAAGGAGGAAGAGAAATGGACAGTATGGGAACCAGTTAAAGGAGCACGATCCTTCCGGAGTGGTCAGTGTCGTTGAGAAGACAGTCTTGCTTTGCGGAGAGCCCCTGGAAGATAGGAACCAGGTCTTATTTACCTGCTGTCCCTAGTAATCCCTGCACACAGTAGGCATTCAGAAAATGTTTATTCAAGAGAGCAAAGATGTTATTGCTTTTTTAAAATTAGTTTTTTCTGATTGATGTAGTAGCATAACAACAAAACCTCTGTTTTAATCCTATAACTAAAGGCCCCGTGCAGGAAATTCATGTGTGTGGGGGGCGAGGTTGTCACCTCAGCCCAGCCTGCACCCTCTCCAATCCAGGACCCCTCAGGGGATGTTCAACTAAACCGGCAGTCGGACATCCCTCTCACAATCCAGGACCACTGGCTCCTAACTGCTTACCTGCCTGCTTGCTTGGTTATCCCCAACTGACACCCCCCTCCACCACCACCCTCCACCCGCTGGCCTGGTCGACCCTTACTGCCCCCCTCTGCTGGCCTGGTTGTCCCTTACTGCCCCCCTCCCTCGCCAGCCTGATTGCCCCTTATTGCCCCCCCACCCCGATGGCCTGGTCTCCCCTTACTGCCCCCCGCCAGCCTGGTCGCCCCCAAATGTCCCCCCCTTCCAGCATGGTTGCCCCCAACTGCCCCCCCCCCCCTCAGCCTGGGTGCCCCCCGCAGCCTGCTGTTCAGTCGTTTGGTCATCCTCATCCCTTACTAACCCCCCTGCCAGCCTCATTGCCCCACAGTCTGTGTTTAGTCATCTGTCGGTTGTTTCGGTCATGATGGCCCCGGCTTTTTATGTATTCGGATTAACATCCTGTAGTGTGCTCTATGTAAGCCATAAATTTGCTGCCTTATGTTCTTTGAAATAAGAAGGAAAATAAATTGAGTATTATTGAGGTAATAGTAATGATCACTTAACTTTTCCGTGCTTGGTATTTCTTGAGTTCTGTTTCGGCATCTTCACGTGTGTTAAGGTTGAGGCTCTCTGCTCGGCGGGTGTGGGTGCAGTCATGGGAGCGGAGGGGCACGCACATAACAGCAGGCTCTCTTCCAGGCTCAGCACAGGGACTCGGGAGCTCCATGCTTTGGGTTTAAAATTCTTTATTTTTTAAGTGTTCGGAAAAGAACATCGTTTTGATTGTTGTCTATGATACATGTTACCTGCGGTAAATACTTCTGATATTAACAAGGACTGACTTTGTATGGAGCTTTCAGTTCTGTAACTTAATTCTTTGAGAGTATATCCAAAAAAACCGAATTGGTTACCAGAGGTAACATCAGCTCCTTGCTGACCACATTTCAGCTGCAGATGGTGAGTGAATCAGTGTGGGTTTTATTCTGCTGTGCAGTTTCCATGTTGTAGACTAAAACCCACAACAAATATGTGAAGGCAGTTCTGGTTCACATTTTCCTTCCTGCGGCTTGCAAACTAGCATACATATTGATGCTATCTCATTTTCTGTTACCTTTTCCCCCTCGATTTCACTAGAAAACTTTGCTGTTTTCCCCTTTTTTTGGGGGGGGGGGTGTATTATATCATTGCCAGTGAACTATATTATACAAAATATGCTAAGCAAATAAAGTTAGTGCATATAGAATTCAGTTGTGAAGACTGTAATGAGCTGATTGAAATGCTGATTTATCTTTAGTGAATAAAATTGTTTCCCTTGATGAATTGCTGTCTTGAGACTTGATTGGAACATTGTTTGCTCAAAATCTTACCTCTTTTTTCTTTTCTTGACAGTAGATGCCCGGTAAACATCTTAGAACTTTAATAACAGAGAAGACCTGCTTTTAAGGGAAAATGCTGAGGGACACTATGAAATCGTGGAATGATGGCCAGTCGGGTCTCTGTACCAGTGACCAAGAAGAGGAAGAAGAGATGGTTTTTGGTGAAAATGACGATGACTTGGAAGAGATGATGGATCTAAGTGACCTGCCCACCTCCCTGTTTGCCTGCAGTGTCCACGAAGCAGTGTTTGAGGTGCAAGAGCAGAAGGTAGGCACACGTGCTGCCTTTCCCGGCACTGGTGGTGTGTTGAATGTATGTGGGTTGGTGGGAACAGAGCAGATGGCTGCCTGTTTGCAGAGTCTGTGATTGGTCCATGACACATACAGGAAAGATGCATCAGCCTTTGCACATTTGCAGCAGCATTTTTATAGTATTTTTTTTTTCATTTTATTTATAATGATTTTATAAGTGTTGGTCTGCAACAGAGAGGAAATATTTTCTTCCCCACAGATATTTGGGAACCACTGGTTTATAGTGAATTAGGTCTTATTAAGTGCATTTATTCATTCACTCACTTTTGAAGCCTGTAGTTAAGAAAAAGTTACTGATCTTTAGTGTGGCTTCCTATTGGGAGTAAATTCATAAAAGTCCTTTTCTGGAGCTAATTAAATAATTAGGACTATTTGTAATTTCATTATATTATAGTAGAATTGCTAATACTTCTTGTTTTACTTTCTACAGTTTGACTTGTGCAAAATGGTAACTTTTTAAAGGCTGCTCTCCATTAGTTCATTATTATTTACCTGGAAAAAGAGAGGTTTTGTGTGTTTATTTTTCTGACATGACCTCATCGAAGCCTATAGATCTTAGTCCTGCCAGAGTAAAATATTCCTCCCATTGCTACAGTTTTGCCTGTTTTGAGACTCGCTCTCACAGTGCTATCAGCAGACCTCTCAGCTTGTGCCTGTGACTCGGAGTATTTTCCTCCCAGGGACTTTCTTGAAGCTGAGCTCCGTACAGTTGGGCTCAGTACACACTTGAGTGCCTCACCTCCACGGGGCAAAGCCCCATGCCAGCCGCTTCAGGGCACAGAGCGGGCGCTTCACCGCTCCTGCTGAGACAGGTTACGGTCCCAGCGGAGAGGAGTCGTGTGATGTCAGATGGAATACCGGTGCCTTTAGAGATGCTTGGAAGTATAATACTTGGTGAGAGGATTACAAGCAGTTGGAGTAAAAGTTCTGGGGAGAACACGTTGGGGCAGAGCTGTGAGAGTTGGGTAGGAAGTTAGCGAGGAAAGGAATTCTGACCAGAGGGAAGAAAAAGAGCGAAAGAGTGGATTCACAAAGAGTATGGACCAGCCACATCGGCGAGTAGCAAGCAGTTCCGTGTGGCTAGCGCACAGGTGAGATGTGGCCAAAGGCAAGAGAAATCTGGCCAGAGACCTGGCTGGGGAGCTCAGTTGGTTAGAGCATGGTCCCGATTCGCCAAGGTTGCAGGTTTGATCCATGTTCAGAGCACATACAAGAATCAACCAGTGAATGCATAAATAAGTGGAACAACAAGTCAACTTTTCTCTCTCTCTGAAATGAATAAAAGTTTTTTAAAAGAAATTTATTTATTTTAAATATATATTTTTTTTATTTCGGAGAGGAAGAGAGAAGGGAGAGAGAGAGAAGCATCAGTGATGAGAGCTAATCATTGGTCGGCTATCTCCTGCATATCCCATATTGGGGATTGAGCCCACATGTTCCCTGACGGGAACCGAACCGTGACCTCCTGAGCCACACTGGCCAGGTGAAAATTTGTTTTCTTTAAAAAAAGAGAAATCGGGCAGGAAAGTGAGTGTGGGGCATCCTGCAAAGCTCAGGAGCTGGCCCCTCTGTGTTAAATAACCTCCGAGCAAAGCAGTGATGATCAGAGTCACACTGCGGGAAGGTCCCCTGACAGCACGTGAGGCAGCGTGGAGGGCGGAGCGCCGGCAGCAGGGAGCCAGGGAGCAGAGGATGCAGGAGCGTAAACCTGCCTGCAGGTGCTCAGGACCCAAAAGTGGAACAAGGGAGCGGGAATACAGCCACCAGTTTTTTACCTTTTGGGTTTGTTTTCATTTACAAATGCTCTTTTCTTTGCCATATTCAGTCATAAAATAGAAATTTAGAAATAATCTGATCCTAATTTTCTTGTACTTCCTAAGAGCTCTAAATTTTCATATAATTACATTAACCTTATTTATTTGTTGTGAGAAGCACAAATGCTACTCGTTTATCTTAAAAATATATTCGTCTGGAGCACTTTCGATTTTGCTACTTGGGCAATTTTGAATTTGAGGTCAAATAAACTCTTTGTAAATTTTATATACATATATATGTGTGTGTGTGTGTATGTATGTGTGTGTATGAATTAATTCCAGAAACTTTAATATATTATCAGTTCCAATTTTTTTTTAACTGTAGTCTAGAAAATTTTTAACTTGCCAAAGCAGTGAATCAGTGAATTCTTATTGGTTTTTCATTTAAAAAAAAAAAAAAAAAACTATACAGGGGTGGGCAAATATAGGTTTACAATTGTAATACAAATAAATAATACAATAATTAATAAATAATAACACAAGAATAAACTCTTGTGTTTTGTGTACTCAAAACTATAAACCTATTTTGCCCTTCCCTGAATCTAACCTAAATGTTTATTCGGAATCGTATCAGCAGAAATTCTAGTAGCAGTTCAGTGGATTTCAGGTAATATACACTTCTTAGTCATAGTAAATCCTATATAATCCTATATAATAAAAGCCTACTATGCTTAGTGCCTGGTTGTCCAGTCAGCTGTTCAATCAAAGTATAATACGCTAATGATATGCTAAGCCCCCTCAACCACTCACTATGACATGCACTGACCACCAGGGAGTAGACGCTTCGACCAGTAGGTTAGCTTGCTGCTGGGGTCCAGCCGATCGGGACTGAGTGAGATGGGCCAGACATGCCCTGGAGCCCTCCCGCGGTCCCTCCCAGGCTGGCCAACCTCCCTCGATCCTCCCCGACTCCGATTGTACACCAGTGTGGTCCCTCGGCCTGGCCTGTGCCCTCTCACAGTCCAGGACCCCTCAGGGGTCCTTAGCACTGCTGCTGCACTCGCCAGCCATGAGCCCAGCTTCTGGCTGAGTGGTGCTCTCCCTGTGGGAGCTCACTGACCACCAAGGGGCAGCTCCAGCGTTGAGTGTTTGCCCCCTGGTGATCAGTGCATGTCATAGCGACTGGTCTCTTAATCGTTCGGTCAATTTACATATTGGCCTTTTATTATATAGGATATATATCTCTCCTGTAACTTACTTTTATTTTATTTTTAATATTTCAAGAAAGACTATTTTAAATAATAATGTTACATGTAGTACACCCTTTAATATCTCAAGAAGACCAATTTTAAATGTTACATGCAATAAACATCAATATTTCAAGAAAAAAAGGATTTTAAGTATAATAACACTAGAGGCCTGATGCACGAAGTTCATGCAAAAGTAGGCTTTCACGGCCCTGGTGGCTGCCTCAGCCCTTGCAGTCACAGCATCATCCGGACGGTCATCCCACTGTTTGGCCGTTTGGTCAATTTGCGTATTGAGTTTTAATTATTACAGATTACTAAAATTGTACTTATATAGTATGATATTACAAAAGTTGTAGGAAATATTAAAAATCTGCAAATAACAGAAGTACTTCTATTATATTCTAAAATATTTTTTTCTCTGGCTATATTTCTGAGTTGTTTTCTAATGATGATGGTTGTGGTATATGTACAATATAAATCTTTCTATCAAGCATTTGGTTCTTCACCTTCCATTTAAAGGAGAGTGTGATTTAAGAAAAATAAATGGTCTTTGGAAGTTAACTGAATACACTGATTCTCTGGTTTTTAGACTAAATCAATTGCGTGTTCTCTGACACAACCTTCAATCCAGAAGAAGTAAATCCTTCTTTAAGAAAGTAATGTGTTTTAAATTTGGGAATTGAAAAGGGGATTTAGAGGAAGAATGTTTCTGTTTAGTGAACTGTATTTTTAATAGTGCCTTGAATGTAATAAGATTTCAGTAAATACTTGTTTAATTGAATTTGTAGTGCTATTCTGGCTATAAATAAACCATACTATGTCCATGAGCTGGAAGATTTAATATTGTTCAGATATCAGTACCACCAAAAGCAATCTACAAATTCAATGTAATTCTTATCAAAATCCCAATGACATTTCTTACAGAAATAGAATAACTCATCCTAAAATTCATATGGAATCTCAAGAGACCCTCAACTAGTCAAAACAATCTTGAGCCGAAACCAGTTTGGCTCAGTGGATAGAGCGTTGGCCTGCGGACTGAAGGGTCCTGGGTTCGATTCCGGTCAAGGGCATGTACCTTGGTTGCAGGCACATCCCCAGTGGGGGGTGTGGAGGAGGCAGCTGATTGATGATTCTCTCTTATCGATGTTTCTAACTCTCTATTCCTCTCCCTTCCTCTCTGTAAAAAATCAATAAAATAGATTTTAAAAAATAGATTAAAAAAAAAATCTTGAAAAAGAACAAAGTTGGAGGGCTCATACTTCCTGATTTCAGAACTTAGTGCAAAGCTACAGAGATCAAAACAGTATGGTACTTATATGTCAATTATATCTTAACAAAAAATAAAAAATAAAAAATAAACCAGTAAGGTACTGGCGTTAATATAGACACATTGCCCTGGATTGCATTGCCCACCAAAGGGTTTTGGGTTACATGCTGGTCAAGGGCACGTCCCTGGGTTGCAAGTTAGATCCCAGGCCCTGGTTGGGGTGCATGTAGGAGGCAACCAATTATATCGATGTTTCTCTCTCTCTTTTCCCCTCGCCCCTTTTTTCCTCTCTGAAAATCAATGAAAAAAATATTCTCGGGTGAGGATAAAAAAAAAAGAAAAAAAGACAGATAATTTGACCAATAGAATAGAATAGAGTCCCAGTAAATGAACCCTTGCCTTACATGGTCAAATGCTTTTTTAATGATATTGCCAAGACCATGCAATAGGAAAAGAGCAATCTTTTCACCAAGTGGTACATGCAAGAGTAAAGTTGGACCCTTACCTTGTACTGTATACAAAAATTCAAAACGGACTAAAGACCTAAATGTAAGAGGTAAAATTCTCAGAAGAAGCATAGGGGAAGAGCTTTTTGACATTGAATTTGGCATAATTTCTTGGATATGACACCAAAAGCTCAGGCAACAATAGAAAAAGTAAATAGGACTTCATCACGATAAGAAACGTGTGCATCATCATCTGTAATACTTTCAACAATAAAGGTAAATTTTTTAAAAATGTGTGCATCACACCTGGCTGGTGTGGCTCAGGGGTTGTGTGTTGATCCATAAACCAAGAGGTCACTGGTTTAATTCCCAGTCAGGGGACATGCCCAGGTTTCAGGCTCAGACCCCACTGGGGTGCATGTAGGAATCAGCTGGCTGATGATGTTTTTCTCTAATGTTTCTATCTCTCTATCCCTCTACTTCTCTAAAAATCCTACATTATAAAACCCTAATATGCAAATCGACTGAACAGTGGAACCACTGTGATGATGTTCACTGACCACCAGAGGGCAGATGCTCACGGCAGGAGCTGCCCCCTGGTGGTCAGTGTGCTCCCACAGGGGAGTGCCATTCAGCCAGAAGCCAGGCTCAAGGCAGGCAGCGGTGGCAGGAGCCTCTCCCGCCTCCGAGGCAGTGCTTAGGACCTCTCGGGGCCCAGACTGCGAAAGGGTACAGTCTGGGCTGAGGGACACGCTCCCACACCCCCAAGTGCATGCATGCACTAGGCCTCTAGTATAAAAACAAAAATGTGTGCATCAGAGGTAACTATTAACAGTGAAAAGGCAACCTACAAAATAAGAGAAAATACTTTCTTTTTTTTTTTAAATATATTTTATTGATTTTTTTACAGAGAGGAAGAGAGAGGCATAGAGAGCCAGAAACATCAATGAGAGAGAATCATCGATCAGCTGCCTCCTGCACTCCCCTCACTGGGGATGTGCCCGCAACCAATGTCCATGCCCTTGACCAGAATCGAACCTGGGACCTTTCAGTCCTATCCACTCTATCCACTGAGCCAAACCGGTTTCGGCGAGAGAAAATACTTTCAAATCATATGTCTGATAAGGGGTTAATATCTAGAGTAAATGAAAAAGCTCCTAAAACTCAAGAACAACAAAATAATCCAACTGAATAATGGGCAAAGGACTTAAATAGACATTTCTCCCAAGAAGATACATAAATAACCAATAAGTACATGAAAATATGTTCAACATCACTAATAATTAAGGAAATACAAGTCAGAATCAATGAGATGCCACTTCACACCCATTAGGATGGCTATGATAAAAACAGGAAAGTGTTGACAAGGATGCGGAGAAATTGGAACCCTTGTACGTTGCTGATGGGAATGTGAAATGGTGCAGCTGCTGTGGAAAGCAGTGTGGCAGTTTCTTAAAAAATTTAAGCATTACCCTGGCTGGTTGGCTGAATTGGTTAAGTATCATCCTGTGCTCCAAAAGGTTGCTGGTTCAATTCCCGGTCAGGGCACGTACCCAGATTGGGGGTTTGATCCCCGGCCAGGTTGAGTACAAGAGGCAGCCGATCGATGATTCTCTCATTGATGTTTCTCTCTCTATCCCTCCCTTCCTACCTTCCTCCACCCACCCCCTCCTCTAAAATCAATAAAAACATGTTTAAAATATTTTTTATAAAGAATTTAAGCAAAGAACTACGGTATGATCTAGCATGTGGACACCCTCCTTACCCCGCCTGTGCTCCAGCACCCCCTGCCAGATGACCCCTTCCTTACCCAGCATGGACTGCTCCGGGCCACTGCAGCTCTCCACTTCCTATCGGCATGGACACTTCCCTTACTTGGCCTCACCTACCAGTAGAGACTGTGGACTGAACGTTCAGGAAGAGGAAGTATGCCTTATTCTTCTTAAGAGAAGAAATAGTACATTTAGCCCTAACCGGTTTGGCTCAGTGGATAGAGAGTCATCCCGCGAACTGAAGGGTCCCGGGTTCAATTCCAGCCATTGGCACATACCTCAGTTGCACACTCGATCCAGGTCCTGGTCAGGGCATGTGCAGGAGACAACCAATCCATGGATCTCCCTCACATCGATGTTTCTCTGTCTCCCCATTCCTTCCACTCTCTCTAAAGTCAATGGAAAAATATACTCAGGTGAGGGTTAACCAAAAACATAAAAGCACACAATGATTTAAAAATAATAATAATAATAATAATAATAATAATAATAATAATACATTTAAGTTCCTTACCAGGGTTGTTTCTGGCATTCACTCAAATCTACATGTCTTTGGAAAGGTGGGTCCCTAACTTAAAAAATCACCTTCATTCTCTAACGTTCATAAAGGAGCCACTACCAGAAAGAAGACACACTTCTACCCTGGAATGCATCACACAATCTGCTTTGTTTCTTGGCACCTGGGATAGTGCCGGGCCTGCATGAATGAGTGAATGGATGGACAGTGAGAAAGAAGCCAACAAGCGGACAGATCTGCATGGAGACCAAGGAAATGGAATCTTCAGGTTACTGCCAGTCACTGAGCACGTGGGCAAGACCAAGAAGCAAGAGTGTTTTGATCTTTGTGCAGGACTGACCGCAGTGGAGAATTCTGTCTTGCTGCTCCACATTTTCCTGTGTGCTTTAATTAAAAACTTCGTACCAGCCATTTCCATTTGCCTTAGGTGGCTTATCATTCTCCTTTGTCAGCTTGGCACCATGGATGCATGAAGAGCAAAGCATTTTCAATGCCTTCATCAAACAATTGATTTTATTTATTTTTTAATTATATTTTTACTTCAGAGAGGAAGGGAGAGGGAGAGAGAGATAGGAATATCTCTCTGCACACCCCACACTGGGGATCGAGCCCACAACCCAGGCATGAGCCCTGACTGGGAATCAAACCATGACCTCCTGGTTATAGGTTGGCACTCAACCAGCAAACAGTTGATTTTAATAAATAGCAAACAAGCCAAAACCGGTTTGGCTCAATGGATGGAGCATCAGCCTGCGGACTGAAAGGTCCTGGGTTCGATTCTGGTCAAGGGCATGTACCTTGGTTGCGGGCACATCCCCAGTGGGGGGTGTGCAAGAGGCAGCTGATTGATGTATCTCTCTCATCGATGTTTCTAACTCTCTATCCCTCTCTCTTCCTCTCTGTAAAAAAGTCAATAAAATATACTTAAAAGTAAATAAAATAAGATAAATAAATAGCAAACAAGCCCTGGGGAGGCCACACCGTGCACAGGAGCGCCTATTTTTGTTATCTCAAATAGCAGGTGGACGATTGCAGCAGCTCTACCTTCTATCTGCTCGTAATAGTGTAAGCCCTCCCAACTTACTCTTCTAAGAGCTTTAAGCATTCACTCTTTCCGCCCTCAAAAGTGACCCCATGAACTGGGTACCTTCACTACCCGCATCAGCAGGTCAGGAAACTGTAGGTACAGCTTGCCCAAGGTCACACCGCTCTGTAATAGAGTCAGACTCGCACGGCCCAGCTCCAGAGTTCCGTGACTCGAGAAGGTAAGTGGCTGGTAGAAGCCCTAGACCTTCCTGACGTTACCTGGCCAGCTTGTGGTTTGCACCTGAGGTCTTTCCTCTGTGGTTTCAGAACGAAGACGTGAGCGTTCTGTCGCTGGATGCCGGAAGGAGTGTTTCGTCCGTGCGAACAGCCAAAGGGCAGAGAGCTTCCCGTTCTCGAGAGCGGGCAGTGTCCTCTCACACCCTCTCTCGGGGGTGGAGGAGGGTTTAGCGTGTTGGTCAGTGTGCGTGCTGTGTCTCCAGCGTCACGGAAAGACCACACATCGACCACATTGGGCCATGGAGCACCCACAGGCGGCACGCACCCTCCTGAGGCTGGACCCGAAGGTCAAGATTAGGGAGGAGGGACTTGCCTACTCTTTCCTGCTCGTGGACAAGGAGAACGGGAAGGAGAGAGTGAAGATTCAGGCAGTTATCCTGGAGCGGGGACTCGGACCTCTGGGCAGCCGGCATGGATAGATGGCACTGAGTGCTGGGAACCGAAACTCTCCCTTCCCTGTACATGGCTTTCAGAGGAAGAGACCACGTGTGTGTTTTCTCACCTTAGATCAAAACTGTATGTTTGAGCCCCAGCCAGCTTGGTTCAGTGGATAGTGTCAGCCTGTGGACTCAAGAGCCCCAGGTTCCATTCTGGTCAAGGTTGCAGGCTCAATCCCCAGTAGGGTGCGTGCAGGAGGCAGCCAATCCAAGATTCTTTCTCATCATTGATGTTTCTATCTCTCTCTCCCTGCCCCTTTCTCTTTGAAACCAATAAAAATACATGTTTTTTAGAAGCTGTATGTTTGAGTCCCGGTGCCTGGATGAGTTTGCAGGCCTGTGTGTGGTGGGCCATCTTGAGTCTGGGTGAGGGGATTTTGCCCACCTGGAATCTGGCTGCCTCTTCGAGATGCCCACCAACCAGCCCGGCGAGAGGGCACATTGGGCAAGAAGCACAATTCTCCTGTTTGCTCTCTCCCCAGCTCTGTTCCACCTGCACTCCTCCGGGGGCTTTGTCATCATCTTCCCTGCTCTTTTCAGTAAACAACCACAACCTTTAAGCTACAACGGAGGGGGGAGCCTTGCTTCTGGTGGGGACTGTCCGGATCTGGCGCCTCATTAGTTCTCACAGTCATGGCGTGAAGATTGTGCTCTCCCAGCGATAGCCCCAGAGTGCCAAAAGCAGGTGTTCCTGCTGACCCGTGGGCTGCCGGTGGGCTGCAGGGCTTGAGTGTCATCCACTGAGTGGAGTTCCTTTGTATCTGAGAGAGAGAGGGAGGGAGGGAGGGGAGAGACAGAGATGGGGACAGAGAGACTGGCCCTGTGGGGACTCTGCCGGTAGACACGCTGTCTGCTGCCTGATCAGCTTAGCCGCTAATGTAATTGGGTGGTAGCTGCGGTCACAGAGCTCACTCCCCTCCTTGAGTGGCAGGCAGGGCTGGCGAGGTGTTTTGAGGCCGGCAGTTGGCCACCAAACTGCTTGAAAATGACTTCTGCATAGTGCACACATCTGCTCTGCCAGCAGTCAGAGGGGACCGGGGAGACAGTTTTGTAACCAGAATCGCTACCAGCAATTGTTACCCTATAGCAGTTACTGCTAGCAGTGTTTGTCCTGACTGAAGATGGACAATAGTACCTGATCAGAGCCACCTTCCGAGCTCCCAGCCGGATCCTTGGTTGCCACGTGTGTGGCTCTGGCCGCCCTCCACAGGCTGCACAGCAGTGCTGAGGCCCTGTGCTCCCTCTGTCTTTGCAGCCAGGGTGGCCCCCTCACCCCATACCTTCTCTTGTTTTCCCTTACACTTTTTTAAAAAGTAATTTGGCAAAACTCACAATGAAATGTATGCATCTTATGTATGCAATTTGGTGCATTTTGACAGTATCTGCTCATGTAACGAATACTTCAATTAGGAGTATTTTCATCCCCTCCCTCATACCAATCTGTAGTTTGTTCCCATCAAAAATGATTTATTGCCCTCACTGGTTTGGCTTGGTGGATAGAGCGTCGGCCTGTGGACTGAAGGGTCCCAGGTTTGATTCCGGTCAAGGGCATGTACCTTGATTGCGGGCACATCCCCAGTGGGTGTGTGCAGGAGGCAGCTGATCGGTGTTTCTCTCTCGTTGATGTTTCTAACTCTCTATCCCTCTCCTCTCCTCTCTGTAAAAATCAATAAAATATATATTTTTTTTAAAAGAAAAGGAAAAAAAAACACCTCTCGCCTGAGGAAGCCAGAGGTCAGGAAGCCAGAGGTAATTTCACTGCTCCATGCTGCTTCTCCACAGTGAAATTGTGCCTCTCAACGCGCAGGAGTCGGTGGGGGGCCCAGGCTTTTTTAGACCAAGGCAAAGAAGTACAGCAAAATGGTTTCCGTAATTTGTTCCTCGGTGAAATGATTAAACCACCTTCTCTGCCTCGAGGTGGGAACAGAGAGTAGTTCCAGAAAGGCCCCTTCGCTGCCATCCTCGTCCATTACCGCTCGCAGCCGACCGTCCTGTGAGCCCTTCCACTCCTCCGTCCGCGAGTGCCTGAGCCTCCTGCCCAGCGGCAGGGCGCTGCTCTTGGCCCCCAAGAAAGCTGTGGGTTACATGTTGTACCTGCCTATGTTAGCTGCAACTTATTTGGAGTCATTTTTACTGCTGATTTATTGTACAGGTGACTTCTGTTTATGGGGGCCGGCAGCTTCTGGTCTGTATTTTGCGGAAAACTTACTTTATGTAACAGGAAAAGCCTCAGAGGTTGGTTTCTAGGCCGAATTATACTGAGTGACCCCTGAGAAAGCAGAGTGGCCAGTGGTTCAGATTTTATGGGATGTCCATTATCTTATCAGAGGTAAATGTGCAACCATCACCCTTTTCCAGGACGGTATTAATTTTTCATCATTAGAGAATTCAGAAACTTATAAATGTGAATTACCGGTATTTATTTCTAAAATAATTCTGGAGAGAAAGATCATTGGTTTCTGCACTGAATTATGTCCCGACTCCTCTGTCACAGTAATCTTCGTCCCCGCCTATGGGTTATGTCCCTCTGCCTCTGCCAGGCGGTCAGGGACAGCCTGGGAAGGGCAGAGCTGCCAGCTACGGGCTCGTATCTTCTTCCTCAAATAGCTTTGCCTTCACATTAATTGTTCGTGTTTTATGCGGCACCTCACACTAGAAGTCACACATTTTCATAAACCATATTTATGCTGTACCACGGGAAACATGGATGTGAAGAAGGGGAAAGAACGAAGAAAACTTAAAAAGCTGACTTATCAACTCTATTACATGGCTTCATTTTTTAATAAATCTTAGTCAGTTCACAGGCATTGGAATTTAGAAGAGAGAGGCCCCTATAGCCCATTGCTGTCATCTGCTTCTTACATTCCGTCACAGTGTATTTCTGGAATGGTAAAAAATAAAAAATAAATAAATAATATGTTTTGAAAGGAAAAGGGAAGAAGCATGTGATTATCAAGTAGCTGTTGAGTTTGCAAGAGAGCTTGTATTATTGTTTCTATGAAAAATTCATTGCTGTGGGGAATCAGGACTAATTACAGGGCCTTTTACCCTGGGAAAGGGAGATTGTGTTATGTGCAGAATTACAAAATACTGATCTTTCATAAACCATGCTCCATTAATTCTTCCTTAGTTTCTGCTTTCATTGTGTTTCATGACCGTGTTTCTTAACTGGCTCATGCCAGAATTTTAATATTTACTTAGTATTCAAAATATGTTGAGCCAAAACCGGTTTGGCTCAGTGGATAGAGCGTCGGCCTATGGACTGAAAGGTCCCAGGTTCGATTCCAGTCAAGGGCATGTATCTTGTTTGCAGGCACATCCCCAGTAGTGGGGTGTGCAAGAGGCAGCTGATTGATGATTCTCTCTCATCGATGTTTCTAACTCTCTATCCCTCTCTCTTCCTTTCTGTAAAAAATCAATAAAATGTTTTTTTAAAAATATGTTTAAAGTAAGCATCTACCAAGCACCTATCAAAAAATTAAATGGGCTTTCACAAAATCTCAATTATAATTTTTCTAAAAAGTGATAAAGCCAGCCATCTTTGAAATAGATACAGAGGAAACTATGAAAAGTGCCGGGAAATATTACTAATTATTAGTTTTTAATATATTTGCATGTTTATATTTAAGAACTGGCATGCTATTTTTAAATCCTTACTATCTCTATAGAGCTATTTATTTGTCCACATTTCATTAATATGTAGAAGTAGTATAGAAAATAAGACTAGAGTTGATTGGTACAGCTCCCCTCCCCTTGGAACACATTGGGAATCCAGCCTTAGCACAAGGTCTGTCATGCAGTTGGTTGCCTAATCCCAACAGCCTTAGACAAATCATGGTATGGCTTCATAGTGGAATACCATGCAGCAGTGAAAAGGGATGGCTTACACACAGCAACAAGGAAGAACTTAGAAACAAAATGCAAAGAAAAACAAGCTATTGAAGAACGCATACAACATTACCATATCTTAGGCAACAAGTAAATGTAAAACCATAAATTAAAGCAAGGAAGCAGTGAGCACAAAACTCCGGAAACGGGTGCTTGGGAGGAGGAAAGGACCCAGAGGGGGAAGAAGCAGCTGGCTCACCGGGGACTTCAAGGCAGTAGGCACGTGCTTGTTCTAAAATGAGACACGCTGGTCATTTCTTTATATCTTACATGTATTTTGTAATACTTTACACTTATTTTATCATTTGAATCTATACAATATATAATAAAGTTAATTATTTTTCCAATAAGTGCAATTGCAGAATTTAGCATATGGATAACAGGACACCTGTTCTTGTATACCTGCAAGGAAAGTATACTTTTCTGAGAGGGGGAGGAGTCCAATTATAGTGAGTTCTATTCCATTGCTTATGTTTAATGACTTAAATTTTCTTTTGTTAAAGGGTTTTCTTCTTTATTTTCCCTTCCTTTCTCTCTTCCATCGGTAGGAGAGATTCGAAGCGCTTTTCACCATCTACGATGAGCAGGTGACGTTTCAGCTATTTAAAAGCTTTAGAAGAGTCAGAATAAACTTCAGCAAGCCGGAAGCCGCAGCCAGAGCGCGCATCGAGCTCCACGAGTCAGACTTCCACGGGCAGAAGCTGAAGCTGTACTTTGCGCAGGTACCTCTCAGAGCCACGGCTCTGCTCTCGCGCCTGTCCTCCATCCGGAAACATTACAGTGCTCCGCTTCCCATGTCCCTTCAGAGGTCTTGGAAACAGACAGTCCCAGTCAGCAAATAATGTAAAAACAGTGCCTCCTTTATTATACAGATGCGTTAATGTATGTATTAAGCATATTTACCCTCCTAGCTTTGTTTCGCTTAGATCAGCAGTTATAAAGGAATTCATTTTTCTGTAAGCTTTTCTCAGCGGGCATTTCATGAGGGAAATTGGAGAGAATGTCTGAAATAATTTCTGGGTTCTGTAACTTATATGAGATACCCCACTGAACATGACTGGGCTGCTGGCCTGTGGGGTGACCGGGAAGGTGCTGTAGGCGGTACCACAGGCGGTCTTAGACTTTGAAATGGCAGAGCATCGTGGAGGTTACCGAGAATTGGCTGTCCTCATTCTGTTTAGTGATGTGACTGAGAAACCAATGTCTTCTTAGAAGAATTGGTGAAATGAAGGCTGATGTACTATGTGCACTGACTTATTTTCAACAAAGTATTTTTTTTTTTTCTTGGTCTTAGCTTTCAAATTAAGAAAAAAGAGAGAGAGGTTTGTTATCTCACACTCCAAAGGCAATTCTAAATGAAAGCTTTCTGGTCATTTCTCGGTGGAGCTGATTGAAATGGAGACAAAGAACCTAATCTCTTCCAAAATTGGAATTTGGTGCTTATTACCATTCATTATTCATTCGTCTAGTCACCTATTTATTTTTTATTCAGCTGTTCGTTTATTGAGCACCTGATTGGTGCAGGCTCTGTTCTGTGCACCGGGTCTTCGGTGGTGAATCAGGGAGACCGAGACCCCTCACTGGGAGATGCAGGCTGTTAGAGAGAGATTGTTCACTTTCTCCGAAGAGATGCAGTGATTAATATAAAGATGAAAATGAGAAAATAGGCCAGTCCCAGACATGGAGTCTCTCCTTCCCTGCAGGTGCAGGTGGCCCGGGAAACACGAGACAAGTCGTACCTGCAGCCGCCCCAGCCGGTGAAGCAGTTCCTCATCTCGCCGCCCGCGTCGCCTCCGGTGGGCTGGAAGCAGGGGGACGACGCGATGCCGCTCTTGAACTACGACTTACTCTGCGCCGTGTCCAAGCTGGGGCCAGGTAGCCAACCCGTCTTCCCTGGTTCTTCCCCAAGACGCTCTGTACTAAAGACCACAGTCAGTAATTTGCATTCTCGCCAACTAGTGGCAACCTGACCAGAGTGAGGGATAAAGTCACACAAGCCCGGGTGCACTCGCATTTGCTAACTCTGTGATCTTGAGCAATTTGCTGAGCTTCCAATCCCCTCAGCCTCTGTTCTTCTCATCTATAAAATAGGGACCATATCCGCTCCCTCTCAGGGTGGTAACAGGGTTAAATGATACATGCATGATACTCAATAAATCGAACTGCGATTTTTACTGCTACAAATTCTACTGGTACCTCACAGGCAGTTAGTGAATATCAGTTGCTCTCTCCCCCGCTCTGTCAGAATGTCAGGCAGACAGCTTCTCCAATGGCTAGTATTTGAAGGAGTTAATCGTGATACCATGTCATCCCTTCCAAATTATTCTTCTTTATTTTCCTTCTCTTCTCTTTTTTTTTTTTTCTTCTTCTTCTCATCCCTTTAAAATAATATAAGAAATCAATGCCATCCTAGCTGGTTTGGCTTAGTGGGTAGAGCGTTGGCTTGCAGACTGAAGGGTCCCAGGTTCAATTCTGGTCAGGACACATACCTGGGTTATGGGGGCCATGCAGGAGGCAGCCAGTCAGTGATTCTCTCTCATTATTGATGTTTCTATCTCTCTCCCTCTCCCTTCCTCTCTGAAATCAATAAAAATGTATTTTTAAAAAGAAAATAAAATAAATGCCATTCATTGCTGGTTCAGACTAGATGTCCGCCTAAGACAATGTTGTGTCTGTCGTAAGGGATACAAGGGTCATTTTGAGGGGAAATGGCTTTGTTTTGTTTAGACATTAGAGCCGGATCATGTCTGAGGCCCCATAATAAAGAGATTGCCCATTCTGGCCGGAAATTACAAATTTCTCCCAAGGGAAAACCGAAACCATTCTGAAGTTAAGAGATTCACTTGTTATGTTCATACCACAGTAATTAGCATTTTAACTCCCAGACCTCAGTGTTCCTTACTCCTCTTTTCTTCTTTTTTTTTTTTTTTAAATCCTCATCCGAGGATATTTTTCCATTGATTTTTAGAGAGAGTCATGGGAGAGGGAAAGACAGAGAGAAATATTAATGTGAGAGAAACACATCGATTAATTGCCTCTTGCACGAGCCCTGACCAGGGCCCAGGCCAGGGAGGAGCCTGCAATCAAAGCATGTGCCCTTGAACAGAACTGAACTCAGGGACCCTTCCTTCCACAGGCTGTCACTCTATCCACTGAGCAAAATTGGCTAAGGCTTTTTTTTAAAGTATTTTAAAAATTTAATTTTAGAGAGAGTGGTAGGGAGAGGGAGAGAGAAAGAGAAAAACATTGATGTTAGAGCAAAACATTGATCAGCTGCCTCCTGCATGCCCCTTACCAAGAACTGAGCCTGAAAACCAGGCATGCGCCCTGACCAGGAATTGAACAGGCAGCCTTTCAGTGCACCAGGCAACGCCCACCCAACTGAGCCACACTGGCCGGGGCGTTGAAACAGCAAAACTTCATAAGAACCTTAAAGTAACAAAGCTCTAATGCCAAAACAAGATAAAGTACACTGACATAGGATGTATTTTTTAAAATACATTTTTTATTAATTTCAAAGAGGAAGGGAGGGGTGAGAAAGTAATAGAAATATCCTATCTAATAAAGAGGAAATATGCTAATTGACCCTGACACCGTGGCCAAGATGGCAGCGCCCACAGCCAATAAGGGGGGGAATATGCTAATTGACTGTCCCGGCCTCAAAGATGGTGGTGCCCACAGCCAGAAGATGGCAGCGCCCAGTCCCCTCAGCCTGGCCAGGGCGGCAGGCGGACCCGGCTGCTCCGCATGCCTGCCCCCGGGTCCCCCAGTGCCCTCAGTACCCCAGCCACCCAGGGCCCGCCCGAGGCGCAGGCAAGTCTCAGATGACGGCTGCCCAGCCACTCAGGGCCTCCTGAGGCTCAGGTAACCAGGGCCAGCTGAGGCTTGCGCTGCCGGCAGTGGCAGCAGCAGAGGTGTGATGGGCGTCGCCTTCCCCTGATCTCCAGGTCACCTCCCCCCTGAGGGCTCCCAGACTGTGAGAGGGGGCAGGCTGGGCTGAGGGACCCTCCCCCACTCCAGTGCATGAATTTTCATGCACCAGGCCTCTAGTTAGTGATAAGAGAGAATCATTGATTGGCTACCTCCTGCACACCCCACACTGGGGATTGAGTCTCTGACTGGTAATTGAACCATGACCTCCTGGTTCATATGTCAATGCTCAACCACTGAGCCATGGTGACTAGGCTGACATTAGGATTTAGAGATTTAAAAACCAATAATCAACTAAAATGTGAGTAGAGCAAGAAATTTCAAGAGACAAAGCCCTTCCTTTTTTCTGTTTCCCTCCACAGGAGAGAAATACGAACTTCACGCAGGAACCGAGTCCACGCCCAGCGTGGTGGTTCACGTCTGTGAAAGTGAAACTGAAGAGGTAGAGGAAACAAAAAACCCCAAACAGAAAATCACCCAGACCAGGCGCCCCGAGCCTCCGGCCGCAGCACGGAGCGAGCCCCCGACCTTCGACTGTGCCCCGTGAGGCCTGACTGTGGCAGAGGCCGCTGCCATCGTGGGTGCTGGTCATGGACACGGTGCCCCCTGCTGGGGCACTGCTGCTCGTGGTGTAGGTGAGGTGAGCAGGGCATGAGACGCAGAGTGTTCACCAAGCCTGCGCCGCCGTGGACTTGGCAGTCTAGAGTAGAGGCTGATATTCTGAGAAGCGCTGTAAGGATTAGCCCCAACTGCAGCATCTCCTGACCACTTTGAACAGTAGCAACTTAGGAACACGGCCCCTCCAGGAATGTTCCTCTCCCTGATTCTGTGTAGCATGGAGTACCCCAAAACTAAAACTATAGCCAGCGAGTGCAGTCCCATTTTTACGAATTTAAAAGTAGTCTTACAGTTTTAATAATCTAGTGTGGGTATTTTTGTACTGGTATAACAGCTTCTAACTAAACCTCTTGATCAAAGCTTAATTACTGTTCAGCATACCTGAAATTTTTTGCACGTAAAGAAACCTGAAGTAGAGAATAATTCGTAGAAAATCATTTTTCTCTAGTACTTTGTTTTCTTTAACTTTGGGGAAGAAATGCCAAGTTCACTTTGACTCTCAGAGTCGAATGGCACAAATCCATGTGCCTGCTGTCCTCTGACTTGGAAAGCGGCGCCCACACCCCCGTCCTCGTGTGTGGTCCCTCCCAGAGGAAGAGCTGCTGCTTTGGATGGGGGTGTCGCCAGGGAGCTGGCCTGGTTAGGACTCAGGTGGCTGCTGCAGTCTGCCGCTTGTGACCGTGCTCTAGCCTGTAGCATCCCAAACTGCTCCCAGCCACCTGCTAAGCTTTCCTGCACTATACATATTTGTGTGTCATTCGTAGACTTTAAGTGAGAAAAGAAAATGGTGAGATCCTATCTAATAAAATAGTAGTATGCAAGTTGACCATTCTTCCATCACACCCACAAGCCATGCCCACCAACCAATCAAGAGCGAGTATTCAAATTAACCCAACCACGATGGCTACAGCCATGGAGCCAACAGGAGGCTTGGGTTTCCCTGGTAATAAAGGAAGCAAGCTTCCTGCACACCCTGGCCAGCCCAGGCCGCCGCTCAAGGCTACAAAGTTTCAATTATAGAAGATAAATAAATCTCAACAAAAATGGCTGCAGCCACAGAGCAAGAAGGAGGCTTGGGTTTACCCAGCAATGAAGGAAGCCAAGCTTCCTGCACACCCTGGCCGGCCCAGGCCTCCGCTCAATTATAGAACATAACATAAATAAATCCCAGATACCAGGGCCTCCTCTTGGGTCGCTGGGGGGGGAGGGAAGGGGAGGGGGCATGGCTGGCCTGCAAACCACCATAGGCCCCTCATCCAGCCCACCCCCCCCCACACCCCAAGGGAACCCCCATCCTGATCCAGGACACCCTTCAGGGCAAACCAACTGGTCGCCACCCATTCAGCAGGCCTCTATCCTATCTAATAAAAGAGTAATATACAAATTGAGTGTCACTCCAACACACAAGATGGCTGCCCCCATATGGACACAAGATGGCCAACAGGGGAGGTCAGTTAGGAGGGATCAGGACAGCAGGGGAGGGCAGTTGTGGATGATCAGGCCAACAGGGGAGGGCAGTTGGGAGGGACCAGGCCTGCAAGGGAGGACAGTTGGGGGCAATCAAGCCTGCAGTGTAGGGCAGTAAGGTGACCAGGCCAGCAGAGGAGGGAAGTTGGGAGTGACTGGGCCTTCAGGGAAGGGCAGTTGGGGGAGACCCAGGCCTGCAGGGGAGAACAGTTAGGGAGAACCAGGCCTTCAAGGGAGGACAGTTAGGAGTGACCAGGCCTGCAGGGGAGGGCAGTTAGTTATCAATCAGGCTGGCAGGGAGTGGTTAGGAGGTGATCAGGCTGGCAGACAGAAGTGGTTAGGGGCAATCTGGAAGGCAGGCAGGTAAGCAGTTGGGAGCCAGCAGTCCTGAATTGTGAGAGGGATGTCTGGGCTTAAACAGTTAGTTGGACATCCCTCAGGGAAGAGTCGCAGATTAGAGAGGGTGCAGGCTGAGCTGAGGGACAAACACCCCCTGCATGAATTGCATGCACCGGGCCTTTAGTTTTCTTATAAACCATTTTAAAAGTGTCCATTTAAGCATTTTTCATCTTGAAAGAAAAGTCACACTTATTCTTTCCCATGAATTAGGGAAAGATAGGGGAGATCATTTTGCTAGTCAGACTTTTCTTTTTTGGTGAGATTTCTTACAGTATGCATTTTTCCCTAAAATAAAATTGTTTCTCACTTCCGTTTCAGAGTGAATAGTTGAACCTCCTAAAGTAGAAACAAGAATCTTGTTAATTTTGGGGGTCTGTTCAGACTTTCAAGTCCTTTTTATAGAAAAGTATAACAAAGTGCTTTGCTCTGCCGATTCTCTGCTCACACGGCTGTTTTATTTATATGGCAAATGTCTGGAGGGCCTGGTCTGTATGTGAAGGGGTTGCGCATCTGAGTTTGGACTAATACAATGTGGCTACCACTATAAAAGAGAGGAAAATGCAGAAATGCAGGCCATGATATCTGTAAATTTTTGGTAACATGCTTTTGTGGTTTAGATGTTCTATGTACACTCTATTTCTGAGGACTTAAACTGTATTGCAAAAAAGTTTTGTATGTTTTCCTTGCCCTGAAATGCTCTGAGGTGATAAACTCTTCTATTTGTATATATCTACCACTGCCGAGCCTCCGTGTAAATTCAGTTCAGATTTGTGATTCCATAAGTAATTTAGTAAATTCAGATCACCATTTGGCAGTCCGTCATTGCAGCATGGACCCTGCAAGCCAAGGAATGTATGCATTTTCAACAGTTGGGGATTTTTAAATTTCCTTTTAGTTATATTTATTCACTGTAATTTTCTAAGTGACCAAAATCCATGTTTTATTGTTTTGCGTGTTCTCATTCTCTATCTTCCAGTTAAGAGTATTGTGTCCTAACATAGAAAACTGTTTACACAGTCAAGCAGTGTTGCCCTGGCCAGTGTTGCTCATTGGTTAGATTATCAGTCTGTGCACCATAGTGTCTAGAGTTTGATTCCCAGTCAAGGGTGCATACCTGTGTTGCAGGTTCAATCCCCAGCCCAGTCAGGCTTCTCGATTGCAGGAAGCAACCAATCGATATGTTTCTCTCACATCAGTGTTTCTCTCCTCTCTTCCCCTCTTCCTTCCATTCTCTCTAAAAATCAGTGGGAAAAAATATAGAAGCAGTGTTAGTCTGGCTCAGTTGGTTAGAGCATCATCCCAGTATGCCAAGGTTGTAAATTCAATCCCTGGTCAGGGCACACACAAGAATTAGCCAATGAATGCATACATAAGTGGAATAACAAGTCGAAAGTCAAGTAGTGCAAATTACCCCAAATTTTTGTTCTCCATTTTTTTTTTGTTTTTTTAAGAGAGCATTAAATAAATTGAAGAAAATCTTAAACTAAAATTAAATATATATATATATATGTATGTGTATATATATATGTATGTATGTATGTGTATATAATTATTTAATACTAGAAGCCTGTTGCAGGAAGATTCCTACAAAAACAAGGCTTCCTCAGGCCTATTCCTGCAAGAACAGGGCTTCCTGCTCCAGAGCAAAGCAGAGAAGGGAGCGAAGCCCGCCTTGGCTTTGCTCCTGTCTCTGCTGCCTCACTTCCTTCTCTGCTGCTTTGCTCCCTTCTGCAGCACTCGGCTTCCTTCTACGCTGTCTTCAGTCTTGGCTCTGTACCTGCATATGCAAATTAACTATCATCTTTGTTGGGTTATTTGCATACTCCCTCCTGATTGGCTGGTGGGCGTAGCAGGGAGATGGTCAATTTGCATGTTTCTCTTTAATTAGTATAGATTTCTCAATGGGGAAATTAATACTTTCATTCTAATATAGTACTGCCATTAGATGAACTCTAAAAGAAAAACTACTAAATGCTCATTAACTTTTTAACACAATGAAATTAACCAAGATCTCCATGGAAAAAAAATAGCCAAGGTGTTCTGCTCTCCATTCTTTTGACTATTTTTTATCCAGTTCATGTAACCATTTTGTAAGCACTGAGTCTCTATCTTTTTTTTTTTAATTCCTTAAATAACTTTATCTACACCTTTTCTAATTTGAAATTGTTATTATATTTAACTATGGTAGTATAGTATCCATGTTTTCTTCAGAAGTCATAACCTCTTCTTGGGAATCCATCGTTTAGATGACTGTGAGGTTAGCACATGAGGCTTTCGTCAGGAAGAAGCATGCGTGAGGGGTAAGGAGACTGTAACTGTGAGGACAGCCAGGAGGGCCTATGGGCCCTTGGCTCTTACGTTCCAGGTCCTCTCAGCATACCCACCTGATGAAATCGGAAATATGATAAGTCTTTTAAAGAGCATACTAGGTGCCCAGCTGGTGTGGCTCAGTGTTTGAGCACCAACCTATGAACTAGGAGGTCATTGTTGATTACCAGTCAGGCATGTGCCCAGGTTGTGGGCTCAATCCCCAGTAGGGGGCGTGCAGGAGGCAGCCAGTCAGTGTTTCACTACCATCAATGTTTCTGTCTTCTCTTCCTCTTCCTTCCTCGCTCTCTAAAAAAATCAGTAAAAACATTTTTTAAAACATAAACATAAAGTAACATCTCTAATTAAGAAGGAAAATGGAGATCCCCTTGTAGGACTGTTTGAGGATCAAATCAGATGCCTGTTAGTGAGTTGCACACGTAAGAATGTCTGGTACACAGCAGAAACAGCCTGTGAGCACTGAGCGCGTTAGATAAAATTTTCAGAGGTCAGACGGAAGGATTTAGGTAGAACGGTTAGCACGAGAAGGCCCTGCCCCTGGGCCATGCCCACATGGCTGGGGCTGTGGCGTGACGCAGGCTCACTCACGTGTCCCAGCCCTTTGTGGCCTCCCCCTCCTCCCGCACACCAGCCAGCCTTCTCTTTGGCCTGTGTCTTGCCTCTATCTTCCATAAGTCTTGTGATTGGAAAGTTCCAGCTGAAGGTCATTGAGCCAGTGACTGTTCACCTGGTGTGGTGATTACAGGGAACTAGAGGGAGGAGGGTCAGGATGTACAGACCAACACTGGACAGTCGGGTGAGGAACCAGCAGCCACTAAATGTCATTCCCAGAGCTGGGTTGGAAGTCCGTCGTTGAGCTTCCACAGAGACCAGCATTTCTCGGAGGGAGTGTGTGTTGTGAGGGTCAAGATTCTCACCAACACTTCAGAGTTCTCTTAAGCATAAAGTACAAAACACTAACATTCAAAATGAAATGTATTGGTATAATATTTGGCTGAAACCAAATTGCAGTTTGCCTTATGAATAGAGGACTGACTGCCCTGAGTAGCCACTTTTCGTGTCTGTTGGGTCTGGATGTAATTATCACTGAGAAATGTAGGTAGGTACATTCTAGTGGTTAAGAATGTGGGCTCAGAAGCCAGACTGCCTGAGTCTTCCTTAACCAGCTGTTTGACCTTGGAGAAGTTACTCAGTCTTCCTGATGTTGAAGTCCTCATCTGTGCAATGGCGATAAGAATGTTTCCAAAGGAATGCTGGGAAGATTAAACGAGATAGGGCAGTGCCTAGAGCATTGCCTGACGCACAAGGCGAGTGTCTGATTGCTGGTGTTACTGTCATTTCCTGCTGAGAACCAATGACGTCAGTCCGTTCTCATCTGTAAACTGCCAGTGGCCGGTGTCACATTTGTCGGGTGTCACCTGAGGCCTCCCCGTGGGGGAAATCATTCTTCGCTTTACGCAGCCCACGTCAGCGCATTTATCGGTGGCCCTGACTGCCGTGCACCACCCGTAGGAAAGGCCCCGTGTTCAGAAACCACTGGGCAGGGGTCTGTATTAGGTGACCACCCAGATCCTCCAGCCATGCTTTCTTCTTGTTTCACTCCTACACGCACAGGTACGTGTGCATTCAATTCACATACTTTTTCAGATTGTTTCCTAAAGTGAAAGCACCAAGTTTCAGACTTTTTCATAGACACGGACAGCAGTGTGGGGACGAGGTGGACAGGAGTGGGGGAGAGTAGAGGGGAGACACATGGTGATGGAAGGAGGCTGACTTGGGGTGCTGAGACCTGTATGATTCTGTTAACCACTATCACCCTCTCCCGCCCCCGCCTCCTCCCCCCCCCCCCCCCCCGATAAATCCAATTTAAAAAGCTTTGACAAAGGAAACAGATTTTTTTTCACAGAACCATTGCCCAGAGTCAGAAAGACTATAGCAGGTTCACTGTTTCATTTCTATTTTCTTCAAAACTTCTCAGTTTCCTTTCTTTTGCCTTGCCTTCAACATCTCATCGCTAGCACTTTTTCCAGCTGATGTGCCTGTCTCTCTTACTCTCATTGGGTCCCGAAGACCAGAACTGGTTCTGGTGAAGCTCCGTGAACTTGATTTCACCTTGGCCTTTGTTTTGCTTTTGTGGAAGCTCGAATTTATCGCACAAGCTTCTTGCTTTTTAGTGACAGTTCTTTTTGCATTAATTTGCTCACTTTTTCTAATATCCAATCTACTGTGTCATTAAAATCTTTGTTATGGATTAGAATTCATTTATAACTGAGAACCATTGGTAATGCTAGTATTTCCATAATTCTCCTTTTCGTACATTTTTATATTTGTGTACGTGGAGGCTAAGCAGTATTATCAGTGATAATAAAACAGCTACAATAACAGCTATTTAACTTCGTGATATAAAGTCAAAAGATGTGGTTCAGCTGGCTTGGCTCAGTAGTTGAGCATCTACCGATGAACCAGGTGGTTATGGTTCGATTCCTGGTCAGGGCACATGCCAGGGTTGTGGGCTTTATCCCCAGTGTGGGGCGTGCAGGAGGCAGCCCATGGGTGATTCTCTTCATTGATGTCTCTCTCTCTCTCTCTCTCTCTCTCTCTCTCTCTCTCTCTCTCTCTCTCTCTCCTTCTCTGAAATTGATTTTTAAAATATTTTTAAAGGTAAAAATACTTGATTTCTCAGAATCTCAATCACAGAGCTGAAGGTGATTGGGAATCAGTCCAGTCCTCATGGCACACAGATTAGAAAACAGAGGTGATGTGACTTGTTTGAAACCCACAGAAAGGCAGCTCAGGGACTAGATTGGCATTCCCAACTCCCAGAGAATTGTCAGTGAGATGATTCTCTCTCATTGATGTTTCTATTTATCTCTGTTTCTACTTTTTCTTTCATTAGCTCCTTAAACTCAGAGGCAGTGAATCATGTCATACCAAAAAAAAAAAAAAAAAGCAAAAGGGGGAGGGACTAGGGGGGGATTTCCCCCTAATGGAAACAGTGAATAAAGCAATGAAAAATCATAGGTAATGAAGTCAGTAACTTATTAATTTTAATTAATAAATTGGATGTTCCGTATTTTGTTTTTGCTGTTATTGTACCACTAGTATTGGAATGTACTCTTCAATAGTGTGACCTTGGTGGCCAGCAATTGCATTGACCTGTATGTGGGCTTTCCCAGATTGTGGTCGTGATACGATTAAAATACGATCACACTTGAGATGTGACTCCAGTGAAGCCCAATGAGATCAGCCTGATTAGGAACGAGTCTTCGGGGGAATGACACTCTGGGTGCTGGTAAACGGAGTCCTGTGGAAGACTGACAACTGACTGCGCCCATGCTTTCACACAGACTTTTACGGACCACGGCTTTACTTTTAAAGGGGAAACCAAGCACAATGAAGCAATGGGAAATGTGTGAAGTTCGTTGTGCGTCAGGTTCCCCGTCTGCCAGACACGATCTTTTCCTCCCGAGCTGTGGACTGCGTAGCTCTTGGTCAGCCCTCCCTTTCCCACTCCTGGGCTCCCTTTCACACAGCTGCACTGGCATCTTCCTGTGCGGAAGGAAGCATTACCTGTAGTTAGTGCGCCCGTATCAGTGTATATTAAAGGCTAATATGGAAGCGTCCCTCAGCAGTTCGACCAGAACAGGAGTTCAGTCGCTCGCTATGACGTGCGCTGACTGCCAGGGGGGCGGGGCGGCACACGGTGGGTGACCATCGTCAGTGGGGTGCTGAGGGAGTGAGGGAAGGAGGAGGCGGGGAGGTTGGGAGGTTGGGGGGAGCAGGGCAGAGACCCTGGGTGGCAAGAGATGCAGAAGGCTGGGAGGCAGGGAGCCTGATGGCCCTGATCGCAGGCCAGGCCTGGACCCTAGTAAAGGCCTCCAGTAAAGGGAGAAAAGACTTGGGGAAATAGTTGCCTCCTAGCTGGGGAGCTGAGTCCATGTTGTAGACCACATGTGTCAAACACACGGCCCGCGGGCCAAATCCAGCCCGCCAGGCCTTGCAATGTGGCCCGCACCGCGCTGTCATCATTGCACTCCGCTGTCAGTTTATGACATTGTCAGTTTATGACTGTTCAGTAAACCATTTGGCCCGCGATTTAGGCTGGATTTTAGATTTTGGCCCCTTCTCTGATTGAGTTCGACACCCCTATTGTAGACGCTCACTGTTAGAAAGCTAAATAGGTTTAAAGAATAAGACGTAGGAACCTTGTCCCACAGTTCGGTACATGCTCGATTGTTTTCTGAACTCCCCTTGGAGTGTGGGTCAGCCTGATCATCTCTAGCTGCCCTTGTTCTTTCTAATCGTGAATCGGGAAGTGTTAGCAATGTGAAGAGTGTTGTTGTTATTACCAAATATACAAACAACAAAACAACCGAAAATTGCAACAACTGCTAGTTTCGCTGACCGAAAAGATGATAAAAACGGTCAAGTTCAAAATAGAAGTATCCCGCCAAGATTAAGAATCATCATCTTGGGTTGAGTCAGAGTATCTCTGCGCATTTAAACAAGGTCTATTGGCCCGGCTGGTGTGGCTCAGTGGTTGAGCGTCCCTATGAACCAGGAGGTCACAGTTCGATTCCTGGTCGGGGCATGTGCCCAGGTTGTGGGCTCGATCCCCATTGGCGGATGTGCAGGAGGCAGCCAATCGATGATTCTCTCTCGCTGATGTTTCTATCTCCCTCTCCCTTCCTCTCCGAAATCAATAAAAATATATTTTGAAAAAATAAAGAAGCAGGGTCTGGTGTAAACGTATATTTCCCTTTGAAACAAAATCCCGCCTGTAAACACACAGCTTTGGCCGAATGTTCATTCTTGTCCCAGGGCAGGTTTCTGTCATTGCAGACGGTGTGTGTTTCGGTGTTGTTTTCTGTGTGGCCCCAAGCTCCCTAACGCACAGTGGGCGCAGGGAGAGACCAGGTGGCTAATCCTGTTCCTGTGCCCTACGTTCTTCCCGCGGCTGTTCGGCCCGAAGCGGGTCCCGGGGTGGGATTTACATTTCCGCGGGTTTGTGAAAATCCTGCAAATTAAAGAAAAGCCCCTCATCCTTCTGTCCTAATGGAACCCGGGAGCTGAACGCACCGTTTCGTCTGAGCGTGTCTGTGATCTTGTGTTCTGTTTCTGGGCATGTTACCTTGCTGGTATAAACTCTAGTAAATATTCATTGAATTTCAAAAAACTGGTCAGTAATTTGCACACAAGTACTCCATGTTTTTGTGCCCTCCAAGTGGCCGTCCGTTGTTTGTGGTAGTCTGTGTCTTGCCAGCTTGGGCTGTCCTATACTTTGAGGACATTTAAATATTCCTTGTCCTGTCAAGGTGACAAAAGCAGACTATCCTTTTTTTTGGAGTCTATGATTAATTGTAACAAGTTTTGTTTTTAAAGCTAATAAAAATAAAGTTAGTGGTTTTTTTTTTTTTTAAATCAAGCCGTTGAATTGAGTTCTTTGTGTGTAGAATTATTCATCCGTATCACTTACATTTAGGTAATAACACAAAAAAGACAGAAAGCGAAATTGCATTTGTTTAACCAGATTGCAGTTGAACTTGAATGTTGTGTCCCGAGGAGTTAAAGGTATAGACTCACTGCCAGCCCTGGAAATAGCCACCATGGTTTGTCCTTCACCAAGAGAAGTTTTTAATCCTGGTCTGCTACTCAGTTAAAAATGATTTATCCCTACTAAAGCCTTATCTCCTGTCTTGGTTTAAAAAAAAAAATCTCTAGCCGAGACCGGTTTGGCTCAATGGATAGAGCGTTGGCTTGGGGACTGAAGGGACCCGGGTTCGATTCCGGTCAAGGGCATGTACCTTGGTTGCGGGCATATCCCCAGTAGGGGGTGTGCAAGAGGCAGCTGATCGATGACTCTCTCTCATCGATGTTTCTAGCTTTCTATCTCTCTCCCTTCCTCTCTGTACAAAATCAATAAAATATATTAAAAAAAACAAATAAAATTATATAAAAAAAATCTCCAAATCAAAATATTGAAACTAGAAATGACTACCGTAGAGGTTTATCTAGTGCACTGGGGTTTCTGCACCTGTTTTTAAGCCGTTCTGTGAAACCTTATAGATAAGCCCAATGTGAAACTGATTGCAAGACAAAATGGAGGTTTGGGGAGTGGGGACTGAGACCCAGCCCCTGTGAGATCTCAGCAGAACAGTTCCAAACACTCTCCTCTCCAAACCACACTCACACCTTCAAGTGGCTCAGGAGGCATGGCCACATTCACATACACATCTGGACGGTAGGGCCCCCCACCCCCACCCCTCTGACACCCGGACTAGAATCCAGAGCTTCCAGGTTACTGGCTGTGCTCCCCTGCGCCTCTTTATTTTTATTTGTTATGCATATGGTCTTAGAATAAGATTTCACCCAAGCTAAGGATTTCTTGGCTAAAACAGCAAATTGGAAAATCACGGCAAATATTCCAAAGATAAAACAATTTTTTAAATGCAGAAAATACAAGAATAAAGGTTTAAGTAATTTGCTGCCTAAAGAAAACTGACTTAAAAGTTAAACTCAGCAATGTATGTATCTCCAAGAAACAAGTTAAAATGTGGCTCTAACCTGGAAGGAGAAAAAGTTTGAATTCTGCAGCCACAGGGAAGAGCTCCAATCTCGCCAGACTCCCCCGGTCTTCTGAGACACAGGAGGTGTGACAGGAGGTGCGAATGTAAGTCACGTGTAGGTTAGGTATTGAGAGCGTCTCAAAGCATGTTATTTGGGGAAAGTTTGTGGTCCAAGATGTTTGGAAAAATTAAACTGTTTCTACACTGCAGTGCTTAGAAGGGACCAACGTTTTTGGGGGGATAGTGATTTTTAAAGTGGTATTTAAGACTCAGAAAAGCCCGGCCAGCCAGGTAGCTCTGTTGCTTAGAGCATTGTCCCAATATGCTAAGGTTGCTGGGTCAGTCCCTGGCCTGGGCACATACAAGAATCAACCAATGAATGCATAAAATAAGTGGAACAATAGATCAATGTCTCTTTCTTTTTTTTTTTAAATATATTTTATTGATTTTGTACAGAGAGGAAGGGAGAGAGATAGAGAGTTAGAAACATCGATGAGAGAGTCATCGATCAGCTGCCTCTTGCACACCCCCTACTGGGGATATGCCCGCAACCAAGGTACATGCCCTTGACCGGAATCGAACCCGGGTCCCTTCAGTCTCCAAGCCAACGCTCTATCCATTGAGCCAAACCATTGAGACATTTCGGCAATGTCTCTTTCTTTCTCTCTCCCTCTCCCTCTCTCTCTTCTCTCCCCCCCCCCCCGCCCCCTCCTAAAATCAGTCAGTATTTCTTTTTCAGTGACAGAAAAATGAGGAAGTTGCCAGGTAATTGCCTGGACTGGCTGTTAAGAGGGAAGTTACTATGTCAACCAGACTTCCCAGGGAGATGGAAGAGGCCAAACAGTCCAGCCTGCCTCTCTGCAGACGAGCAAACAGAAGCCTGGCTGTCTGCATTACAGACCCCGGGCTCAGCCTCCCGCTCCCGTCGTCCCGAGCCTCCATCGGGCATGTGCTCCTGAGGCAGAATGGAAATTCACTCCAAAGCGGGACCACGGCCCGCTGAGGGTGCCCGCCTCCCCTGGAGCTCGGCTCCGGGGGCCCCGTGCTCATCTGGGGAACGGCCACGTGGAAAGCCACACTGTGTGCTGTAGACACTTCAGGCCTCTGACTTCTTTCTGCCTTTGCTCTTCTCTCCACCCCCTTGGCTGAGAGGCAAGGGATTTATTTCAAAATCAATTGGCCTAGAAATGTTTGTTTCCTCTGTTTTTTTTTTGGGGGGGGGGGGACCAGATTATTCAATGGATTTCTCTGGATTCATGAGTCTCTCTGCCTCATCTCCAACCTGAAATTGCATTCTAGTCCTACATGACATTTGTCTGGTATCCCTAGCAACCATCTCCAAAGCCATAAACAGCAGGTTAGGGTTTTGAGGGCAGAAGGGAGAGGCGGCACAGTGCTGGCGGGAGACAAAAACCCAGGTGCTCAGAGGCTGGTGTGCAGCAGCAGCCCCTGCTAACAGGAAAGAGAAACCCCTCTGTGTTTTCTGCGGAAAAAGCTGCGTCTGTGCCTCTGTGATTTTTAAATCTCCCAGCATCTCAGACTCCATATGGTATATGTGAGGCAGGCGTGGTTTGTTGGGCAATCTCATAAGCTATTTTCATTGCCTTGTGAAACTGTTTTATGTAAACATGATCATCTTTACAAAAAAAATAGCATGGAAAGCCACCGCACGTTATGCATATTTCACCAATTTCTCTTCAATACATCTTATATAGTTGTCAGAGTGTGCACATGCCATTTCCACGTTCTGTTTACAGCCGTGGGGGAAAGCACGCTCTCGTGTCTTCTCTACTCACACGCCCTGCTTTACTTCTGGCACTTTGGTCGCCAAATGTGCGGGGAGGTAGAGAACTCCAGTGTCACTCAGTTCCAACACCACCCGGAGAGGGTGTCTGATCCCACCGGTGAAGGGCTCAGTCCCGCAAGACTAAGCCCTAACCGTTGGTTTGTTTATTTATTTTTTAACTGTTCATATGACATACTTTATTTCCAATCTGCAACCATTAAAAACCCTTTGTAGGTTTACACTGTACAGTTATTCTCATGTCTGAAATAAGACACAGGGGCAGGAAGAGCTGGTGGATTGGAGACCACAGTCATCCTAGCACCCAATCCATCCTGGAAAGGAGCCTTAAGAGATAGGAGGGAGCAGAAGAGAACAGTGGAGAGGAGAGGCCAAGATTCCTTCCCTCCTGAAGGCCTTTCCCTGGACCCTCGACTGCAGGCCCCTCACCAGGAAACCAGGCTGGGCAGGAAGGGGGCTTCACAGTACTGGCAGGAGTTGGGAGGGACAGGATGGAAAGGAAGGACAGCTTCTGGCTCTCTTCCCCAGTCTAAGCCCTAACCGGTTTGGCTCAGTGGATAGAGCATTGGCCTGCAAACTCAAGGGTCCCAGGTTCAATTCCAGTCAAGGGCATCTACCTTGGTTACGGGCACATCCCCAATAGGAGGCAGTTGTTCTGTTTCTCTCTCATTGATGTTTCTAACTCTCTATCCCACTCCCTCTCTGTAAAAAAAAAAAACAATAAATAAAATTAAAAAAAAAAAAAAAAAAAATATATATATATATATATATATATATATATATATATATATGTTGTTGTTGTTGTTGTTGTTGTTGTTGTTGTTGTTAAACTGACCCCCTTGGAGATAGAGAAGCAGTGATCAGATTGTCAAACCGCAGAGGGAAGATAGGGGAGGGTGGGGGCAAGGGGGAGAGATCAACCAAAGGACTTGTGTGCATGCATATAAGCCTAACCAGTGGTCATGGACAACGGGGAGGGGGGGCGCTTACGTGGGGAGGGGTTTGGGATGGGAATGGGGGGATGAGGACAGTTATGTGATACCATAATCAATAAAGAAATTTAAAAAAAAAACAAAACTGACCCCTGCACACACCTTTAGACGCCAATCAGAAGCCAGGGCCCAAGTTGTTACCTGTGGTTCTGATATAAGCCCAAGGTTCCCTCTCCTTGGTGTGACTGAGTTAGAGTCGCTGACAGAACTCAGGAGAACTGTTTACTTGCCAGGTTGCCAGTTTAGCCCTGGCCGGCGTGGCTCAGAGTGGGCATCATCCCATGCCGGTTCCATTCCTGGAAGGGGCCCATGCCAGGGGTTCGGGCTCAAACCCTCTCGCTTCCTCTCTCTCTTAAAATCAAGAAAAAAGCTTTTTAAAAAATAGATTGCCAGTTTATTACAAAGGATATGAAAAGATACAAATAAACAGCCAGATAAAAAGACACATGGGTGGGGGGTAGACCTGAGCACTGACACTTCTGTCCGGGGGGGGGGGGCGGGGAGGAGGGTGCCCCCTCCTGTCATGCGGCCGTGTTCTTAGCCACCACACAGGGTGCTCTCCACACCCTGTCCTTCAGTTTTGTGGACGGCGTTAGGTAGGTACGAGAGGCCCAGTGCACAAAACTTGTGCCCCCGGGGGTTGGAGGGGGGGCGGTCCTTCAGCCCAGCCTTCGCCCTCTCACAGCCCTGGAGCCCTTGGGGGGTGTCCACTGGGAGTGGGCCTAAGCCAACCGTCAGACATTCTCGGCACTGCTGTGGAGGCAGGAGAAGCTCCCGCCACTGCCGCTGTGCTTGCCAGCTGTGAGCCCGGCTTCTGGCTGCGCTCCCCTTGTGGGAGCTCACTGACCACCAGGGGGCAGCTCCTGTCTTGAGCATCTGCCCCCCTGGTGGTCAGTGCACGTCATAGCAACTGGTTGTTCCGCAGTTCAGTCGATTTGCATATTAGCCTTTTATTATATAGGATGATCAGTCACATCATCGCCCATTCTCAACTGAGTCAACCTCCAGCTCCTCTCCATTCCGCAGATGAGGTGTGGGGGGCACTTCAAGTTCCAGCCTCCCAATCGCTTCCCAGGTTCTGGCAACCAGCTTCCATCCAGACCTCGCCTCATGAACACAAACTGGGCTGCGAGGAGGTTGCTGTGAAGAAGAGAAGACCTCACTTCCCTGGGAAGATCCTTCAGGGATGAGGGGTGCCTGGCCTGCAGGGAGCACTCAGGAGGACTTGGAGAATAACCAGAGAGGAAGGTCAGCCTGAGCCTTTTTCCCTTCTGCTTCCCTGGGCCCGGCTCGGGGACCTGACCCCTTCAGCTCTTTAGGAGGAAGTTGGTAAGAGAGTTTCCTTCCCGCCCTCTCCCAGCAGGTGTGTGCAAACCTATTCTGCCATGGCAGGTGTCCCTTGGCTTGGCTGGCCGGGGTGAAGGGAGAAAGCAGAAGGTGCAGAGCAGCCATGGTGACAGGGCTGAAGACAACCGGATCCTGCACAGGGGGCCTTGCCCCGAGATGCCAAGGTCCTTCCGTGTCAGGGTGTCCTCCTCCCCAGCCCCGACCACTTGGCACAATAATTCGGTGGATCCACCATTTTGCGAGCATTATCACGTAGTGAACCCCTTTCATGACCCACATAGATCAGGGTCCAGGTTCAGGATTCAGGCTCTGGAGGAGGCTGCACGAAAATGAAAGAGACTAGCCGAAACCGGTTTGGCTCAGTGGATAGAGCGTCGGCCTGCAGACTGAAAGGTCCTGGGTTCGATTCCAGTCAAAGACATGTACCTTGGTTGCGGGCACATCCCCAGTGGGGGGTATGCAGGAGGCAGCTGGTTGATGATTCTCTCATTGACGTTTCTAACTTTCTATCCCTCTTTCTTTCTCTCTGTAAAAAAAAACAAAAAAACAAAAAACAATAAAATATATTTTCTTTAAAGAAAATGAAAGAGACTAGAAAATATGAATTTGGAAATATTGGGAGCCAGGCGGGAGCCCAACTCAAGGGGCAGGACCCCACCCCACTCTGGCCGTGCTATCCCTTTTATTAAGACAATGGGATCCACCCATTTAGGCCGGCAATTCCAATAATAGCCAATCAGCAAGAATTTATATAAAACTAGGAGAATCCAAGATGGCTGCTCGGGTAGGCAACTAGCCGCAGCCGCACACAACAATTTCAATAAGATACAACTAAAATATAAAATGGACATTACCCAGAACTACAGGAAAGTCGACTGACTGGAAATCCTACAACAAGAAGCAAGGAGAAAACCAGAAGGAAGCACGGAGGAGCTGTAAAAGCCCAAGGTACGGAGACACGCGGCGCGCGGAGAGGACGGAGCTGGAGAGGAGGGAGGCCGAGTGCCTGGCGGGCGTTCCCTAGCGGAAAGGAGATAAAACTCCGACTGTGCTGGGCCCCTGACTGCTCTGAACCCCCGTTCTGGGCCAGACCCCGGGGACTCAGGCTCAGCCATAGGGAGCTGGGCTGTAAGTCGGAACCCCGGGGTAGCGGAGAAAGGAGGTCCCGGAGGCGCGCACACTGCCCCCAGAGAAGGGACGGTCGGCTGTGCCGCGGGATTGCCCTGTCGGGAAGGAGACTGGGGCTCCAGACTGCTGTGAACGCCACCTCCAACTCCACTTCCAACTGAACTGAACCCCAATACCGGGCTCATTGGGGGAGAGCATAGACTGTTTGGCAGCAGGCGAAAATCGAGGGCACCTTTCTCTCAGAGGCGCCGGCAGCGAGCACTGAAGGACCCGCATAGGGCGGGGCTGACGGAAGCCAAAGCTGCAGGCTCCACCCTGAAACCCCGTCCCATCTGTAACTGCGAAATGCGACAACAAAATAGATCACAAACGAAAGAAATGGAGGACAAAAAGCGTCTGGATATAGAGTTCAAATCTACGCTTATTAGGTTTTTCAAGAATTTCCTAGAAAAGATGGATAAGGCCTATGAGGATATGAAAAGAGACCATCAAGAAATGATAAGGGAACAACAAGAAATAAAGAATACATTGTCTGAAATAAAAAATATTCTACAGAGTCCTAAAAACAGAAGGGAAGATCGCAAGAATCAAGTCAAAGATTTGGAACATAAAGAGCCAGAAGACACTCCTCCACAGAAGCTAGAAGGCAAGAGAATCCAGAAAATTGAAGATAATGTAAGAAACCTCTGGGACAACTTCAAGCGAACCAACATCAGAATTATGGGGGTTCCAGAAGATGAGAGAGAGCAAGATATCGAAAACATACTGAAAGAAATAGTGACAGAAAACTTCCCCCACCTGGTGAAAGAATTTGACTTACAAGTCCAGGAAGTGCACAGAACTCCAAACAAAAGGAATCCAAAGAGGACCACACCGAGACACATCATTATTAAAATTCCAAGAGCAAAAGATAAAGAGAGAATATTAAAAGAAGCAAGAGCAAAGAAGGTAGTAACTTATAAAGGAGCACCTATACGATTGTCAGCTGACTTCTCAACAGAAACCATGCAGGCCAGAAGGGAATGGCAAGAAACATTCAAGGTGATGAATAGCAAGAACCTACAGCCAAAAATAAGCTACCCAGCGAAGCTATCACTCAGAATCGAAGGCCAGATAAAGAGCTTCACTAATAAAAAAAAGCTAAAGGAGTTCATCACCACCAAACCAGAATTATATGAATTGCTGAAGGGGGTTCTTTCAGAAGAGAAAGTAAACAAAGATAAAAATTATGAACAACAAATACGTAATTATCAACAAGTGAATCTAAAAACCAAGGAAATTAAAAAAATCTGATGAACAATATTAACTGTTGAATATAATAGAATCAGAGGTATGGAAGGGGAGTGAACTGACGATTCTTGGGGAAAAGGGGAGAGGGGGGCGTGGGAAGAGACTGAACATAAACTGTGCACCTATGGATGAGGACAATGGGGAGAGGGGAAAGGGCAGAGGGTGGGGTGGGAACCTGGTGGAGGAGAGCAATGGTGGGGGAGGGGGGAAGGAACATTTGTAATAATATGAAAAATAAAAACTTATTAAAAAAAAAAAAAAAAAAAAGAATTTATATAAAACTAGAAGGTGGGAGTTGTTTTAGCTACCATTGTCTCAACTAGACAGTGGGTGGTTGGCTCTGACCTTTCAGAGCTTCAAGGTTGACCAGCTTTCCGGGTTCCTAGTCCACACCTCTGCTGGACAATGGGCGGCTCCCAACATTATCACCCTTAGAATCCTCACCACAACCACACTGAGGGAAGTGTGTTGTTTTCGTCCAAGGGAGACACACTCGGTCTCAGAGAGGTTAAAGAAACTGCTCGGTGAGCCTTAGAGTCAGGCTCGGAGCCTGAGACCACCTGAGGGCCATCCAGCAGGAGTTCTGGAGACCGGAGATGGCTTCGAGTGGCCCCTGGGCCAAAGCGCTCTCCCCGGCTCTCCTCTTCCTCCTGCACCCGCGCTGTGGGCAGGCCTGCCTCTCCCGCAGAGGCAGGGAAGCTCTGTGAAGCCAAGCAGCCACCTCCCGTCTTCGGTGAAATAAATCACAGGATCGTGCTTCCTAAGCAGCCCTGTTCCTAACGATCCCCTGGAGGTCCGTCCCTGTGCAGCACAGAGGCCTCTCAGTTCTCTGCAGAGGAAGCGACCAGGGCGCTGCCGGCCTCTCACGGGCTCCGGGCGCCAGCAATGGGCCCGTAACCACACGCTTTCTGGAAACGGCTGAAGACAGACTGAGGAAGCCTGGCCGCACGCCTGGTTCTGACGCTCACCTGCGGCGTGACTTTGGACAGCTCGCCTCGGCTCTGAGCCTCAGTTTCCCTGTGTGTGAAAGGAAAGGGATTGGGATTCTCCTCTGTAAACTGGCTTCCCTCTTCCTGTCAATATTGACTGAAGGCTTTATTGGGGAGAGACCGGGAGGGTCCATCAGAGATCCTTGATCGTATAGGGCAGTTTTTGACACTTGCCAGCTGTCCAACCTCCTGGGGTAACACTGTGATTGTCTGCCAGTGTATCCCAAAGTGTGGTACGTGTACCCCCAGGGGGACGGGAGGAGTTTGGTGTGGGTACGCGTTGCACCGGAGTTTGGTGGGGATATGCACTGCACCGTGAGTACTCAGCGTTACGGAAATTATAGAAGGGGTACACATATGTCAAAAGTTTGGGAAACACTGGAACACACCCCCAAACCTTTCAATCAGATCAGCACAATCCCACTATAGACACCTGTACACCCGCTACCCCCAATCCCCACCTCACCCCGAGCTCAGATCCGCCTGGTGTGTTTTTAAGGTCCCTTCCTCCCCCTGTGAGCCCCCTCCCGCCCGCCCCACCCCCCCCCCCCCAGTACTCTGACTTGGAAGACCTGTCTGGTGGCCTAAGCGCCTGGGGGTGTCACACCGGAATCCCCAAAGGACCCAGGCCCAGGAGAGGCACGGAGACACCACGGGGGGGCGCTGCCACTCCAGTGCCCGAGCCCAGCGCCCCCGAGGCGGCCCCGGGGCCGGCGCCCGGATCACCTGCGCGGGGCGGGGCGGGGCGGGGCGGGGCGGGGCGGGCGGGGCGGGGCGGGGCGGGCCCGGCGGGGCGGGCCCGGCGGGAGGACCCGGGTGGCGCGGGCTGGGGAGGCTGAGCGGGCGGCGGCGGCTCCGGGACGCGCCGAGCAGGTAAGAGGCTCCGGCGCCCGGCCCAGCGCAGCGGCTCGCGGTCCACCTGCCGCCGCGCCCGGAGGGGAGAGCCGCGGGGTCCCCGCTCCTTCGGGGGAGGACGCGCCCGGGGTCCGCGGGGGGCGGGAGGGAGGCCGATCCTCGGCTGGGGAGGTCTCCCCGGTACCGGCTGAATGGATGAGCGGTGAGTGATGTGCAGGCTCCGGTTCTAACGGGAGGGAATGGACACAGGAGACAGGCGATGGGGTGGCGATGGGGATGGGGATGGGGATGGGGATGGGGATGGGGATGGGGATGGCGATGGGGATGGGATGGGGATGGGGATGGGGATGGGGATGGGGATGGGGATGGGGATGGGGTGGCGATGGGGATGGGGATGGGGATGGGGATGGGATGGGGATGGGGATGGGGATGGGGATGGGGATGGCGATGGGGATGGGGATGGGGATGGGGATGGCGATGGGGATGGGGATGGGGTGGCGATGGGGTGGCGATGGGGTGGCGATGGGGATGGGGTGGCGATGGGATGGGGATGGGGATGGGGATGGGGATGGGGAATGGGATGGGGATGGGGATGGGGATGGGGGATGGGGATGGGGATGGGGATGGGGATGGGGGATGGGGATGGGGATGGGGATGGGGATGGGGATGGGGATGGGGGATGGGGATGGGGATGGGGATGGGGATGGCGATGGGGATGGGGATGGGGATGGGGATGGGGATGGGGATGGGGATGGGGATGGGGATGGGGATGGGGATGGGGATGGGGATGGGGATGGGGTGGCGATGGCGATGGGGATGGGGATGGGGATGGGGATGGGGATGGGGATGGGGATGGGGATGGGGATGGGGATGGGGATGGGGATGGGGATGGGATGGGGATGGGGATGGGGATGGGGATGGGGATGGGGATGGGGATGGGGATGGGGATGGGGATGGGGATGGGGATGGCGATGGGGATGGGGATGGGGATGGGGATGGGGATGGGGTGGCGATGGGGATGGGGATGGGGATGGGGATGGGGATGGGGATGGGGGATGGGGATGGGGATGGGGAGGGGGATGGGGATGGGGATGGGGTGGCGATGGGGATGGGGATGGGGTGGCGATGGGGATGGGGATGGGGATGGGGATGGGGATGGCGATGGGGATGGCGATGGGGATGGGGATGGGGATGGGGATGGCGATGGGGTGGCGATGGGGATGGGGATGGGGATGGGGATGGCGATGGGGATGGGGATGGGGATGGGGTGGCGATGGGGATGGGGATGGGGATGGGGATGGCGATGGGGATGGGGATGGGGATGGGGATGGGGATGGGGATGGGGATGGCGATGGGGATGGCGATGGGGATGGGGATGGGGATGGGGATGGGGATGGGGATGGGGATGGGGATGGCGATGGGGATGGCGATGGGGATGGGGATGGGGATGGGGTGGCGATGGGGATGGGGATGGGGATGGCGATGGGGATGGCGATGGGGATGGGGATGGGGATGGGGATGGGGATGGCGATGGGGATGGCGATGGGGATGGGGATGGGGTGGCGATGGGGATGGGGATGGGGATGGGGATGGGGATGGGGATGGCGATGGGGATGGGGATGGGGATGGGGATGGGGATGGGGATGGGGATGGGGTGGCGATGGCGATGGGGATGGGGATGGGGATGGGGATGGGGATGGGGATGGCGATGGGGATGGGGATGGGGATGGGGATGGGGATGGGGATGGGGATGGGGATGGGGATGGGGATGGGGTGGCGATGGCGATGGGGATGGGGATGGGGATGGGGATGGGGATGGGGATGGGGATGGGGATGGGGATGGGGATGGGATGGGGTGGCGATGGCGATGGGGATGGCGATGGGGATGGGGATGGGGATGGGGATGGGGATGGGGTGGCGATGGCGATGGGGATGGGGATGGGGATGGGGATGGGGATGGGGATGGGGATGGGGATGGGGATGGGGATGGGGATGGGGTGGCGATGGGGATGGGGATGGGGATGGGGTGGCGATGGGGATGGGGATGGGGATGGGGATGGGGTGGCGATGGGGATGGGGATGGGGATGGGGATGGGGATGGGGATGGGGATGGGGATGGGGATGGGGATGGGGATGGGGATGGGGATGGGGATGGCGATGGGGATGGGGATGGGGATGGGGATGGCGATGGGGATGGGGATGGGGATGGGGATGGGGATGGGGATGGGGATGGGGATGGGGATGGGGATGGGGATGGGGTGGCGATGGCGATGGGGATGGGGATGGGGATGGGGATGGGGATGGGGATGGGGATGGGGATGGGGATGGGGATGGGGATGGGGATGGCGATGGGGATGGCGATGGGGATGGGGATGGGGGATGGCGATGGGGATGAGGATGGGGATGGGGATGGGGATGGCGATGGGGATGGGGATGGGGATGGGGATGGGGATGGGGATGGGGATGGGGATGGGGATGGGGATGGGGATGGGGATGGGGATGGGGATGGGGAGGGGATGGGGATGGGGATGGGGATGGGGATGGGGTGGCGATGGGGATGAGGATGGCGATGGGGATGGGGATGGGGATGGGGATGGGGATGGGGATGGGGATGGGGATGGGGATGGGGATGGGGATGGGGATGGGGATGGGGATGGGGATGGGGATGGGGATGGCGATGGGGATGGGGATGGGGATGGGGATGGGGATGAGGGGGCGATGGGGTGGCGATGGGGATGGGGATGGGGATGGGGTGGCGATGGGGATGGGGATGGGGATGGGGATGGGGATGGGGATGGGGATGGGGATGGGGATGGGGATGGGGATGGGGATGGGGATGGGGATGGGGATGGGGTGGCGATGGGGATGGGGATGGGGATGGGGATGGGGGGCGATGGGGATGGGGATGGGGATGGGGATGGGGATGGGGATGGGGATGGGGATGGGGATGGGGATGGGGATGGGGATGGGGATGGGGATGGGGATGGGGATGGGGATGGGGATGGGGATGGGGTGGCGATGGCGATGGGGATGGGGATGGGGATGGGGATGGGGATGGGGATGGGGATGGGGATGGGGATGGGGATGGGGATGGGGATGGCGATGGGGATGGCGATGGGGATGGGGATGGGGATGGCGATGGGGATGAGGATGGGGATGGGGATGGGGATGGCGATGGGGATGGGGATGGGGATGGGGATGGGGATGGGGATGGGGATGGGGATGGGGATGGGGATGGGGATGGGGATGGGGATGGGGATGGGGATGGGGATGGGGATGGGGATGGGGATGGGGATGGGGATGGGGTGGCGATGGGGATGAGGATGGCGATGGGGATGGGGATGGGGATGGGGATGGGGATGGGGATGGGGATGGGGATGGGGATGGGGATGGGGATGGGGATGGGGATGGGGATGGGGATGGGGATGGGGTGGCGATGGGGATGGGGATGGGGATGGGGATGGGGTGGCGATGGGGATGGGGTGGCGATGGGGATGGGGATGGGGATGGGGATGGGGATGGGGATGGGGATGGGGATGGGGATGGGGATGGGGATGGGGATGGGGTGGCGATGGGGATGAGGATGGCGATGGGGATGGGGATGGGGATGGGGATGGGGATGGGGATGGGGATGGGGATGGGGATGGGGATGGGGATGGGGATGGGGATGGGGATGGGGATGGGGATGGGGATGGGGATGGGGATGGGGATGGCGATGGGGATGGGGATGGGGATGGGGATGGGGATGAGGTGGCGATGGGGTGGCGATGGGGATGGGGATGGGGATGGGGTGGCGATGGGGATGGGGATGGGGATGGGGATGGGGATGGGGATGGGGATGGGGATGGGGATGGGGTGGCGATGGGGATGGGGATGGGGATGGGGATGGGGTGGCGATGGGGATGGGGATGGGGTGGCGATGGGGATGGGGATGGGGATGGGGATGGGGATGGGGATGGGGATGGGGATGGGGTGGCGATGGGGATGGGGATGGGGATGGGGATGGGGATGGGGATGGGGTGGCGATGGGGATGGGGATGGGGTGGCGATGGGGATGGGGATGGGGATGGGGATGGGGATGGGGATGGGGATGGGGATGGGGATGGGGATGGGGATGAGGTGGCGATGGGGTGGCGATGGGGATGGGGATGGGGATGGGGTGGCGATGGGGATGGGGATGGGGATGGGGATGGGGATGGGGATGGGGATGGGGTGGCGATGGGGATGGGGATGGGGATGGGGATGGGGATGGGGATGGGGATGGGGTGGCGATGGGGATGGGGATGGGGATGGGGATGGGGATGGGGATGGGGATGGGGTGGCGATGGGGATGGGGATGGGGATGGGGATGGGGATGGGGATGGGGATGGGGATGGGGATGGGGATGGGGATGGGGATGGGGATGGGGATGGGGTGGCGATGGGGTGGCGATGGGGATGGGGATGGGGATGGGGATGGGGATGGGGATGGGGATGGGGATGGGGATGGGGATGGGGATGAGGATGGCGATGGGGTGGCGATGGGGATGGGTTGGCGATGGGGATGGGGATGGGGTGGCGATGGGGATGGGGATGAGGATGGCGATGGGGATGGGGTGGCGATGGGGATGGGGATGGGGATGGGGACGGGGACGAGGCGAGCGCGAGAGTCTCCCCCCGGCGCGGAGAGCCGCCCGGGAACCGGCCTGGTTCGGCTGGTACCCGGACCTCAGACCGCAGTCAGGGTCCTCGTCCCCCGCCCTCCCCGGGGAAACGGGGCTGAGCCGGGACTTCGATCCGCTCAGGACTGTGTTTGTCTCCAAACGGGCGTCGGGATGGGTGGCCTTGGGCAGCGGCCACCGGAGGGAGGTTGGGGTTCAGTGAGAGGAGCACCCACGGGGAGAGGGGGGCCCAGTGCGGAGCGGCCGGTTCCGCAGACACGTGGGGAGCAGCTGGGAGGCGGGGTCGGGGCGGCTCGCTGGGGGCGACACGGTGGGGCTCCCGGTCTGGCTCCCGGTCTGGGGTCCGGGCCCCGGGGAGAGGAGGGGGTGGGGTGTCCCATAAAGGCCGCTTAAAGGGCCGGGAAGCCCTCCAGGCGGGGGATCCCCACTTGGCCACTGGCCCGCGGGGTCTGACTGGGTCTTGGGCAGGACCTTTCATTCCTTTAGCATTCTGTTTGATGCGCTCCTCAAATAAATAAATTTAAGCCATTTCTCAGCTTAGATCAGACAATCCGCACCAACTGCTGAGGACAGGGCCGGTGCAGAGCAGGCAGGCGCTCCATCCATATCAGGGGCAGTGTCCTCTGGACCATGTCTGTTTGGCTCACCGTGCCAGGGTCTCACCACATCCTGCCGAATGGATGAGCGGTGAGTGTGCAGGCCCTGATTCTAACGGAGGGGAATAGATACAGAAGACTGTCCAGGTGGACGGGCAGGTGTGACGTGAGCCCACAGATCCAGGGCACCCTGTGGGGGAGGAAGTACCTGACCCCTCCCTCAGGCTCTTCCGGCTGCTCTGAGAATCCAATAGACGTGAGACCTATTAGCCAGAGAAAATTACCACGTGGAATACAAGCGAGTACACGGGAGAGTCAGAGACGAGAAGTGCACAAACGGGTCCGAGGCAGAAAGAGGAAGCATAAGCGAGGGGTGAGGTAAGACGCCTGAGGGCATCACAGAGTCGTTGCAGGACGAGAAGAGCAGCTGTTTCCTGAGTCCGTGTGTGGGTCCTGCCCTATAGAAGGTCAAAAGGTCATCGCTGATAATCTCTTATTCTGGGCGAGGCTCCTAGTTCTTCTAGGCCGCTGGGGCGGGGGCAGATGTTTCTCTGGAGCCCACAGCTAGTTTCCTTCAGCTCCAGGCAATCTGCATACCACAGCGGCCATCCTGGAGTGACTCCTCCTGAATCCCTAGTTGCCCCTCTATGGGGGGAGAGGAATGGGGTGGAGCGGGCTAAAAGGGTAGCCAGCCAGAGCTCAGAGGCAGGGAGAGCACAGGAAATCCTGGAATCCTGAACCCTACGCAGCAGCCCCACGAGAGTAGAGGAAAGAGCTGGAACTATAGGCAGATCAGGTACCTTCTGTCCTCTAAGAGACCTTACCAAGGTTACTCGTGAGCCTGGCGGTGAGGAGGTAAAGCTGAGGGGCGGGGGGCGGGGGGGGGGGGGCGCGGAGTGCGGCCGTGCGGCCGTGGGGCTGGAACCTGTCCTGCGGTTTGAATCTCCCGGGGGGCGGCTGCAGTTTGGCCTGAGGAAGAGGGTGTGTCCGCCTCTGAGACAGAAGCCGTTCTTCAGCCCGCGTCCAGGCCTGCTCCGAGGGCCTCCTGCGGGTGGGACGCCCCTGAGCTGGCGGGGCCCTCCGTGGGGCTGTGGGGCCCTCTGATGCCTGCTGGGGGCCCCACGGGGTCGAGGGTGGTGGCAGAAGCCCTTCTCATGGATTGGTGCAGACCCTGGAGGGGCAGCAAGCCCTGCTCCGGGCAGCTTTGGGCAGAGGTGCCAGCGGTGAGGATGGGCAAAGAGCAGGGGCTTAGGCCTCTGCTTTGGAGCTGTGGGATCTTGTTCAAGCCACACCGCCCCTCTGAGCCTCAGCTTCCCAATGTGTGAGCGAAGGTACTCCCCACGCAATCCTTCGTCAACACTGGTTTCCCTTCTCCTTTGGAGAGACTTGTGTCTGGGACCTGTTGAGCCAACTTTGAGGACCAACAGCCTCAGGATTTAAAAAAATATATATATATGCTATCAAGTTTAGAGAGGAAGGGAGAGGAGAAAGAGATAGAAACATCCATGATGAGAGAGAATCATTGATTGGCCGCCTCCTGCACGCCCCCCACCGGGGATCGAGCCTGCAACCCAGGCATGTGCCCTTGGCCAGAATCGAACCTGGGACCCCCTCAGTCCACAGGCTGACGCTCCATCCATTGAGCCAAACTAGCCAGGGCAGCCTCAGGATTTTTAAATCCCTCCACAATTCGCTCCTTGTTCACTCATTCATTCGCTCATTCATTCCCTCATCCATTCACTCATCCCACGTCTTCAGGGCTGACACCTGCCTCGCTGTCTGTGCTGGGAATCCACAGGCAGCTCTTTTTTGCCGCCGTCTGGCTTCTTGCAGTGCCCCGTCCCCGCACCCCCCACCCCCCACCCCCAGCACAGTACGGCTGTGCTTTGAAACTTCCATCCATTCCTCCACCCGAGGTTATCTCTTTAACCATTTGTGCAATAAAAATCAGTTATGTAGCCAAAACCGGTGTGGCTCAGTGGATAGAGCATTGGCCTGCAGACTGAAAGGTCCCAGGTTCGATTCCGGTCAAGGGCATGTACCTTGGTTGCGGGCACGTCCCCAGTAGGGGGTGTGCAAGAGGCAACTAGTCCATGTTTCTCTCTCATCGATGTTTCTAACTCTCTATCCCTCTCTCTTCCTCTCTGTAAAAAATCAATAAATATATATATATTTTTTAAAAAGTCAGTTATGTAGCTCGTTCCCCCACCGCTCTGCGCTCTCCCAGGCCTCCCGCGGTCTCAGCCTGCAGGTCACTGAGGGAAGTGAGCGGTTAAGTCCTGTTTGAGAGCCTGCTGGTGCCCACACAGGGCCAAATGCTGCGCGTGCCGCAGCCCGGCCCACACCCGCAGCGTCCCGGAGTCACGGGTGTTATCCCTGCGCTCAGAGGCACGACCGGGCATGCATCCTGACGTCCCCGGGCCCTCGGCAATCCTGCCTTCCCAGGCCCCCTCCTCCTTAAGAGATATTTCCAACTATACTGACTGCAGTGGTATACAAAAACATCTTCTTCAACCTAAAAGTTCCTATTTTCTTCGGGTTTTGAAAGAAATGAGACCATTTTTGTGAGCCCTGGGCACGTTGCCCCCGGAGCTCAGGAGAGATGGCTGGGATTCCAGCCCGAGCCTGCCGCTGGGGGAGTTCTGACCTCCTCGCTGCACTGCCCTTTGCAATTGGGAAGGAAAAAAAAAAAAAGACAAGCAGAGAGCTGGGGGAAAGGGACCGGGGGTTTGAATAGTTCCCTCAGGAAGTGCAACTTGATTTGTTTGTCTTCTGTGTCTCCCCACCCCTTCACTCCAGCCACAGACCTTAGGGTACCAGGCAGGTCCCAAGGACAAAAGGGATTCGTTTATTTTTGTAAAAGCAACTCCCAGGCCCTGGCTGGTGTGCCTCCGTTGGTGAGTTGTCCCATGTACCAGGAGGTCACCGGTTCAATTCCCACAGCGGCTCCATCCCCAGGGGGAGGCACGCAGGAGGCAGCGGATCAGTGATGTTTCTCTCTCATCCGTGTTTCTCTCCCTCCCTATCTCTCTCTTGCTAGGATCAGTAAAAAACATATTTTAAAAAATAAAATAAATAAAAGCAGTTCCTGCTTTCTACCTAATCTCCAATAAACAATATCATTGGTAATAATAATAATAATAATAATAAGTATCTTTGAGGGCTCCCGGTGTGCAGGCGTTATGCAAGTCACTTGGCCTGCATTGTCTCCTGGAAGCCTCAGGAACCCTGTGGATAGATACTGTATTTTCCGGCGTATAAGACAACTTTTGAAACGAAAAAAAGTCAACCGAAAATCGGGGGCAAAAGACCAAAATTGCACAAAAATTACCTGCAGATCTTGACGGCAAAGTAAGTCTTTTCTTTGAAGTGGGGGGTCGTCTTATACACCGGAAAATGCGATACTATGATTGTCCCCATTTTGCAGATGATGAAACTGAGGCTTAGGAAAACTAAGGGAGTTGGATGAGCGACAGTGCCAGGACTGGGACCTGCGTTTGTTAGTTTGTTGTTCGAATATAACCTCCAGGAGGGCCAGAATTATTTCCTGCCGTCTCCCCATCACCCAGCACAGCACCTCGGGACTGCAAGCTCTCAGTGTGGAATGAGTGCATGTGTGCCCTAAGTCCGAGCCTGTCCTGTTCTTTAGGGAAGCTTTCCTGGTTCAGGTGCTGCCCCTACAGTGCAGGAGTGGGCAGCCACCGCCCAGGGGTTGCCCTGACGAAGTGAGGAATTGATCAAGAGACAAAGGCTCAGGCATTCACTCTCCATCAAGGCCCCCGCCCCCACCCCAGCCTGTGGAATCTCACTGAGGGATCCGCCTCCTGCCAGGCTGCTTCTCCCTGGGAGCTCAAGGTGCAGCCTGACGTCATTCGTCATTCGGGCAGAGCACCAGCCAGAGGTGGCCAAGGTGGCCGCAGCTCTCTGGCCTGGGGCTCCTCTTTTCCCTCTCCTACGCCTTTGGCCCTTCCCCAGGGGAACCTGAATTCACCCACCAAAATAATTAGAGAGAGTACAACTACTATAAAAGAAAGGCAATAAATCAGATAGCTATGCCATCTGACACAGAATTATGGGACCAGATGGATCGAGATTGTAAAGCAAAGCATGATAATTATGTATAAGGAAGTAAGAGAAGAAATGCATAAAATAATTCAAAAACCAGAAGTCATGGGAAAAATGAAAATAAACATAAAATCCTACCCCCCAAAAAAAGGCATTTCCCTGGCTGGGTAGCTCAGTGATTGGAGCTTTTTTTTTTTTTTTTTTAATATATTTTATTGATTTTGTGCAGAGAGGAAGGGAGAGAGATAAAGAGTTAGAAACATTGATGAGAGAGAGTCATCCATCAGCTGCCTCTTGCACACCCCCTACTGGGGATATGCCCGCAACCAAGGTACATGCCCTTGACCGGAATTGAACCTGGGACCTTTCAGTCCCCAAGCTGACGCTCTATCCATTGAGCCAAACTGGTCTCGGCTAGTGGTTGGAGCTTTATCCTGTACACCAAACAGTTGCTGTTTCAATTCCTGGTGAGGGCACATATCTAAGTTTCAGGTTTTATTCCCTGTCAGGATGAACAGGAGAGACAGCAGATGAATGTTTTGCTCTCTAAAAAAAATCAATTAAAAACCACACATATCCTCAGGTGAGGATTTTTAAAAAAGCTAGAAAACCAAGCATTATCCTCAAAACTAGCAAGTAAAGGAAATGAGTTAAGTATTAAAAAAGAGAAGAAAGAAAAAAAGCATATCAAAAGAAGTCATAGAAGAGAACCAAGTGAAGACATTAGCTGTGAAAACATAATATTTAAGATCAGAGACAATAGATGGCATAAATAGGGTGAATACAGGTGAAGAATTATCTAGTAAAGAGGCAGATCAGGTTGAACACTCCCACAGGAAACAGGAAAAGACAAAGAGATAACAAATAAACAAAGCTGAGAAATATGGAGAGTATCGGTAGGTATTCAAAAAGAAAAACAAAAAGGGAGAAGAGGAAATAATTGAAGAAATAATGGAGGTTTAATGTTCCAGAATGAAAGAAAAATGAATGCACTCAGATCAAGAGGATTCGTGGTGTAGCCGATACTAGAAATAAGGAAAAACCCACAGGCAGTTGTTGGGTGAAATTGAGCCTAGGAGAGGTAGAGGGAGAGAGCAGGGCCCAGTGGCATCCCTTACAAAGGAGTGAGCGTCAAGCTGACTTGTCAATAATGGCACTTGACGAAGGAAAGTCAAAAAGTAGTGTATTAATTCTTTCAATCCAGAATTTCAGAGCCAGCCAAATTGTTATTCAAACATGAGGTCGTAATAAAAACATTCTTAGTCAAATAAAGCTGCAGAAGGTGGAATACAAAGACCCACATTGAGCCCTAGCCAGTTTGGCTCCGTGGATAAAGCGTCGGTCTGCGGACCAAAGGGTCCCAGGTTCAATTCCGGTCAAGGGCACCTACCTCGGTTTCAGGCTCCTCCCCGGCTTGGGCCCTGGTCGGGCCAAATGTGAGAGGCAACCAATTGTTGTTTTTCTCTTACATCGATGTTTCTCTCTGTCTTTCCCTCTCCCTTCTACTCTTCTCTAAAATCTATGGAAAAATATCCTCGGGTGAGTATTTAAAAAACAAAACAGAACACAAAGGCCCACACTGACAATACTCGTGGGGAAAATAAATAATGAAATAAACAAATCCAGGAGGTCATGCAAGTCAGAGTATTTAAGTCAGGGGTCAGAGCAAGAAACAGAAGCAAAACTTTAGGTTGGAAAGGATTTTATGTACCCAATTCTTTAAAAATATTGGAAAGGTACTGGCTGGTTTGGCTAAGTGGATAGAGCGTCAGCCTGTGGACTGAAGGGGCCCAGGTACGACTCCAGGCAAGGGCACATGACTGGGTTGCAGGCTCAATCTGAAGTGGAGGGTGTGCAGGAGGCAGCCGATCAGTAATTCTCTCTCATCACTGATGTTTCTATCTCTCTCTCCCTCTTCCTTCCTCTGAAATCAATCAATAAATAAAAACTAAAAGTAAAATAATGGAAAGGCTAGAGAAACCCAAACACTGCAGATCTGGCCCGCTTGGGGACCTCTGGCACCTGCCAGAATCAGGAAAGTGGCAGAATCACAAGGCTGCAGAGCTGCTGAATTTAACTCACAATCTTGGCTTTGTGACCCACGGGTCCGGAGGCTGATATGCTGTAACTGCCCAGAGTCTGGAACTCGGTCTGGCTACCAGTGTCATGGCAACACTTGCAACAAAGGGAGGACCAGTTGGGGGATGAGAAGAGACAACCCAAAAAACATAAATACTTACTAGAGGCCCAGTGCATGAAATTCATGTAGGGGGAGGGGTATGTGTCCCTCAGCCCAGCCTGCACCCTCTCCAATCTGGGACTGCTGTCTCCCAACTGCTCTCTGCCTGCCTGCCTGCCTGCCTGCCTGATTGCCCCTAACTGCTTCTGCCTGCCTTCCTGATCACCCCCTAACCACTCCCCTGCTGGCCCAGTTGCCCCTAACTGCCCTCCCTTGCAGGCCTGGTCACCCTATCTGCCCTCCCCTGCTGACCCGGTCACCCCTAACTGCCCTCCCTTGCCAGCCTTGTCGCCCCCAACTGACCTCCCCTGCCAGCCATCTTGTGGCAGTCATCTTGTGTCCTCATGGGGTTGGCCATCTCTGACCATATGAGGGCAACCATCTTGTGTGTTGGAGTGATGGTCAATTTGCATATTATTCTTATTTTTTTATTATATAGAACTAGAGGCCCAGTGCAGGTGCCAGCTTGGGGGGGTGAGAGAGGGGGGTGGCTGCAGGCAGTTGGCTGGCCAGCCCCGCTCTCTGGTCAAACACCCGGTTGAGGGGGCATTTTGCATATTGGGCTTTTGTTATATAGGATATGCACAGCAGTGAAGACCTGGGGGTGGAGGGTGAGTAGGGGGTAGAGGAAGGTTTTGGTGGTGCAGAGTTGGGAAGAGAGCACTGGACTGAAGGCCAGAGTGCTGACGATCTGCTGCTGTGTGACCCACCGCTCCAAAACTTAGTGGCTTAAAACAAGTTTGTTCTTGTTTTCTCTCGTGGGTTGACTGGGCTCAGCTGGGAGGTTCTCACATGGGGTCTCTCATGTGGTTTCAGTTGGCTGTGCAGTCACCTGAAGGCTCTCACGTGGCTGACCACCGAGTCTGGCTGTCGGTCAGGAGCACAGCTGGGACCTCTCCATGGGCCTTGGGCGTCTGGCCGCATAGCAGCTGGGCTCCGAGAGGCAGGTTCCAGGAGCAAGATTATTCTGCAAGGCGGAAGCAGAAGCGGCCACTCTGGGGCCATACCCGTGTCACTTCCAGTGTGACTGCCGCTCACTTCCGTATCCTAGCGGTACTGAGCAGCCATCGGGCCTACATTCCGGGGATTGGAGAAAAGAGACTCTGCATCTCGATTGGGAGTCGGGGAGGGGTGTGGTGGGCAATGGCCAGGCCACGCTGCAGAGCAGCGTGTGGAGTAGGAGATACTGTGCGGCCAGCTTTCCGGTGCTGGGAAGCACGGGTGAGTTTAGGAGACGAGGAATCGCTCATTCTGCCTCGAGTCGGGGAGAAAAGGCGGCAGGTGCTGGAGGATGAGACCAAGAAGTCCATGGAAGATCTTGGTTGCCAACGCAAAGAATCAGGGTGACAGGGGACACTGTGCAAGAAGCTAAGGTCTTAGCCGCTCTGTCATTCTAATTCCTTTTCCCACACGTGGGTCCCCAAGGAAGAAGGCCGGTGGCTTCTGTTCCTTCTCAGACGCATATTCCAGCCTCAGGATGGAGTAAAAAGTACACCACCCCAGGCCACTGAGCATGTGCCAGACAACTGTCCATGGGGTGCATGGCCAGCCCAGGCACTGGAGAAGTCAGTCTGCGATCCCTAAGCTGCTGGCCTCCCCTGGAAATTCCAGCATTTCTACATTCACGCCATAGTTCCTGGGTCCCTCGCATTCCTCAGGAGCCAAAAATCCTTTGCTCGGACTGCTATCCTGGTTACTGACTGGAAAGTCCAAGCAACCTAAGGGCCCAAGGGAGGGTGTGACTTGCCCCCAGGGGTGGCGCGGGACTGAGTGAGGGACTCTGTCGGCCATCACCAGAGCTCAGGGGATCCTGCACCCCGAAAGTTAAGTGTGTGTTCAAAGCCAGCCCACCCTGGGGCATCCCCTTCAGCACATTCCCTCCATGCAGCCCCTGTGTGTGCGTGCATGTGGGCATTTATTCACTCAAGTGCCTTCTGAGGGGCAGATCCCATGCCGAACGTGCCAATGTGGCCGTGACTAAGGCAGCTTTTACCCCCACACACCCCCCAGAGCCCCAGGATAGAAGACAGACCTATTTTTTTTTTTTAAGAGACTATAAGAAGGCAGAACAGAATCTTTTTTAAATTTTCTTTCTTTTTTTAATATATTTTATTGATTTTCCACAGAGAGGAAGGGAGAGGGATAGAGAGTGAGAAACATCGCTGAGAGAGAAACATCGACCAGCTGCCTACTGCACACCCCCTACTGGGGATGTGCCCGCAACCAATGTACATGCCCTTGACCGGAATCGAACCTGGGACCCTTCAGTCCGCAGGCCGACGCTCTATCCACTGAGCCAAACTGGTTTCGGTTTTTTTTGTGTGTGTGTTTTTGTTTTTTGTTTTTTGTTTTTTTTAATATATTTTTATTCATTTCGGAGAGGAAGGGAGAGTGAGAGATAGAAACATCAATGATGAGAGAGAATCATTGATGGGCTGCCTCCTGCACGCCCCACACAGGGTATGGAGCCCACAACCCAGGCATGTGCCCTTGGCTGGAATCGAACCTGGGACCCTTGAGTCCGCAGGCCGACGCTCTATCCACTGAGCCAAACCAGCCAGGGCGAGACCTATCTTCCGATGAGAACACTTTCACGCGATGAGGACTGTGTCGAGGAGCCTGTGAGGTTCTGGGAGGAGTCTCGGAGCACGCTGACCACGGGAGGCAGCGGCGGGAGGCTCTGGCAGGTCCTGGGGGAGACAGAAGCCAGCTTGTTCCGTGCTCCTGTGCCAGGGCCTGGCGTGCACCGAGTGCTCCTGCTGCCGGCCCTGACACGTGCCCGCCTGTGCAGGAGGCTCAGGCCTTGGTGTTTGTGAGCACTTATTATCTCACGCGATTGTGCAACCAGGAACAAGACGGCCATCACAAAGCCCAGTTTCCAGATGAGGAAATGGGCACCGAGGGGCTGAGTCCCGAGCCCAAGGTGACTTCACTGAGCCTGAGCTCCAGCCCAGGCGCAGCTCTGAAACCCACGTCTCTGTTTCCCCTGTCCCCACCGTGCGCGGGGCAGGGAGGACCCGTGGGGAGAGGGGACGCTGCCCGAGGGAGCTCAACAGTTCCAAGGGGCACCGAGGCCGGTGTGGCACAGTGGATAGAGCATCGGCCTGCGGACTGAAAGGTCCCAGGTTCGATTCCGGTCAAGGGCATGTACCTTGGTTGTGGGCACATCCCCAGTGGGGGGTATGCAGGAGGCGATTGATCAATGTTCTCTCATCGATGTTTCTGGCTCTCTCTCTCTCTCCCTTCCTCTCTGTATAAAAATCAATAAAATATATAATTTTTTAAAAAATAGTTCCGAGGGGGGAAGGGCCCCGGATGCCAGGCCGAGGTGGGGAGCACACTTTGTTCTCTCTAAGAGGACTGACCGAGGTTCCCACGATGCACGCCCCACACTGGCATCTCGCCCCCAGGTCACTTTACCCTGAAAGCTTGTCACCCAGTGTCCCTCCCTCCAGGCCGGTCTCTCCCTGCCTTCCAGCCAGTGCTCACTCCTCACCCCGCTTCCTCCTGGCCCGGCCTCCCTCGCAGACGGCGGTGTTTGCTCAGAACCTGGGCAGCGCGCACAGGAACAGTTATGTCCCTGCCAGCCCGGCCTGTGCGGCCCCCAGGGTTACCTCGGAGAAGTTCAGTTACATAAGCCGAGTTGACACAGCGGGAGGGAGAAGGAAATGGGTTACAATCACTCTCTTTTTCTCCGTCGCGAACACGTCTTTGAAACTGGACAGCGTGACAGTTCCCTCTCCTGTTTCCTCCCTTGTCTGTGAAGCTCGGGTCTCCAGGAATGTTGGCGGCTCCAGATCAATCACTGGTGAGACTGGGGGTGGGGGAGGGGAGAGAAAGGAAGCATGTCAAAGGGCTGCTTGGCACCAAACACTCTGCCAGGGGCTTTATACTCAGTGTCTCCTCTTACCTCAGCTCAGAGAGCTCAGAGCCAGGGAAGGAGGTCATTTTCTCTTTTACCTCCATCTTACAGGCAAGGAGTGGGGGCACAGAGAGGTTAAGTAACTTTCCAAGGGGCACCCAGCAGAGCCAGGGCAGTCTGGCTCTGACATTCTTAAGTTTTTCAAGCATCAGATACGGAGTCCATAACAGGAGAGCCAGGCGTGCTAGCGCCTCCCCATGGAGGAAGGTCCCAATTGGTCCCAGTACATCCCTGGTATCTACTCTCCATCTGACCTTCCCCGCCCCATCCCCCTCACCACATTTCATACTTCCCTCCCTGAGGTGCTCATCTCTACCTCCTGCCCCTCATCTTCACTCCTGAGGGTTCTACCATCTAGAATGTCGCTCCTCCCTTCCTCACGTGACAAAATCCCAGTAAAATAATAATAAAAACGCTCCTTCATTGAGCACCTGTGAAGTGGAGAGGTTAAAAACATGAACTCGAGTGTTCTGCCTGGGTTCCACCCAGTTCTACCCCTTTTGCTGGCTGTGTGATCTCAGGCACGTGACTTAATCTCTCTGGACCTCAGTGTCGTTTGTGGGGTTTTTTGCCTGTAAGACAGAGATAGTGCCGAAACCAGTTTGACTCAGCGGCTAGAGCGTCGGTCTGCGGACTGAAGGGTCCCAGGTTCGATTCCGGTCAAGGGCTTGTACCTTGGTTGCCGGCACAACCCCAGTGGGGGGTGTGCAAGAGGCAGCTGATCAAAGATTCTCTCTCATCGATGTTTCTAACTCTCTATCCCTCTCTCTTCCTCTCTGTAAAAAAAACCAATAAAATATATATTTTTTAAAAAGATAGAGATAGTAATACTCTCCTCATAGGGTTGTCCTGGGGTAAAATGTTATAAAAAATGAAGTAAGAACTATACAAATAAAAATTTCATTGCAAAGCCTTCAGACATGTGCTGGGCACTCGGTGCTTTTTAAATGTTTGTTCTTAGTGCCATGCCTTCAAAATGTGGAGCAGACACCAAGTCAGATTTCCTGGGTTCACAGCCCCCCTTAATTGGTGACCTTAGACAAGTCGCTTAACCTCTCTGGGCCTCCGTTTCCTCGCATAAATATTTTTAATTGTAGTGTGCGTCTGTTTCACTGAGGGTGGATGAGACAAAAAACACAAATACCTAGTGGAGGGCTTGGTACGGAGAACCACGTGAATATGACCTATTAATATGTTACTGGGATTCTGACCCTGGTCACCCTGACCCCACAGCCTTCATCCCCGCCCCCTGCTCAGCACCGCGCCCTCTCTGAGCTCCCTGGCACTCCATGGCCTTGTGTCTCAGTGTCACATCTTCATCCCTGTGGTGGGAAGGCATGAGCCAGGCGACCTGCGCTTGGTGCTTGGTCCACACTGCCGTTCAGCCAGCTAGTATTGAACACCCACTGCTTAGCCAGTCACTTATTTCAATCAGCGACTATGTGTTCCTACTTACAATGTGCCAGGCAGAGGTCCAGGCTCTGGGGATCCACAAGGTGCATAAAAATTGGCACAGCCCCTTCACTCACAGAGCTCAGAGTCTGGTGGGGGACATAGCCACTCATCCAACAGAGGCGATGAGAGGGACATGGTGCTGCCAGAGTGCACAGCATAGACATCTTTTTAATATTTTTTTATTAAGGTATTATATGTGTACATATCTTTCCATTGCCCCCCCACACACACACACACACACATGCCCATACAAAGCAGCATAGACATCTTAAGTAACACTTGGGTTCAAACATCATGTGTCAGTCGGTGAGGAAAGTGCTTGGCACATGCCAAGGCCCTGTGGCAGGGATAGGAGGGACTGGCAGGGCTGAGCTCAGACAGGGATGAGACTGGCGGTGTCTGCAGGATCTAAAACCTGGGGGGACTTTTGTACCATCTTAGGTTCTCGTGTGAGATAGACTTGGGTCCCACCCCCCCTAAATTTTTTTTTTAAATTTATTGATTTGAGAGAGAGGGAACATGGATTTGTTGTTCCACTTACGCATTCATTGGTTGCTTCTTGTATGTGCTCTGCCTGGGGGTCAAACCCACAACCGTGGCAGATTGGGAAGATGCTCTAACCGACTGGCCAGGTTCCCTCCTCCAAATCTCTTCATTTATTTTAAAATCAAGGGGAACAACTGTTAGGGTGGGAGAAAAATATTTCAACTTCTTCTCACATCAGAAAAAATACATGTTTAGAGGCCATGAACATTCATTCCGGAGGGAGGGACCTACAAAAGCCGCGAGGAGGCCCTGACCGAGGCAAACCTGTTGATTAAGCAGAGATCTTCTATCCGTTCTCATTGGATCCTTACGCTCTTAATCCTCGCCTGAGCTATTTTCCCGCCGATTTTTAGGGAGAGTAGGAGAGAGAGGGAAAGACAGAAACATGAATTCTCTGCCTCCTGCAGGAACCCTGACCAGGACCCGGGCCGGGGAGGAGCCTGTAACCAAGGTATATAAATTTTGACCGGAATCGAACCCGGAAACCTCTAGTCCACAGGCAGACGCTTTATATTAGGGGTGTCGAACTCAATCAGAGAAGGGGCCAAAATCTAAAATCCAGCCTAAATCGCGGGCCGAATGGTTTACTGAACAGTCATAAACTGACAATGTCATAAACTGACAGCGGAGTGCAGTGATGACAGCGCGGTGCGGGCCACATTGCAAGGCCTGGCGGGCTGGATTTGGCCCGCGGGCCTTGTGTTTGACACATGTGCTTTATATACTGAGCCAAACCAGCTAGGGCTAATCCTTACACTCTTATTTAGCTGCACACATACCTCAGGTGAGGACAATGAGGCTCATGAGCTAGCCACAACAGTGAGTTTAGAGGTAAATAGGTGTGGGATTTGAACCCAGGTTCATCTAACTAACTGCAAACCCTTTCTCCACGACATCACACTGTAAGTTCAGCATTTTACTTTAGTCCTCACAGCATAAGGGTAGGTCAGGCCCATTTTTTTTTAAAATTTTTTATTTTTAAGCTAACACAAAATTCATTTAATCCTTTTCCACTTTGTTAAAATAAAAATAAAAATAAATAAATCCCCTGTACTTTCTTGGGAAGCAAAAGTTCTATAAATTATTGAAATAGATACGCATTGTTTTATTTTAATCGGGTACTTATTTTTAAAAAGTGGTCCTAACTGTGGAAACAGGTTTTTCTAGCCTATGTTTGTGTTTAATGCCTTTTCACGCTTTGAATGGATCGTCTACAGGTGTGTGAGTGCAGGCCCGGGCGGGTCAGTCCCACTTTAAAACTGAGGCCTGGGGGAGAGAAGGGAGCACCTAGCTCACAGTCCTTGGCTAGCCAACGAGAGAGTCTGGCACTAGCCCCTTCCTCCTGCCCCTGGGCTGCCCCACTGCAGGGTCCAAAGCCTTTCCTGCTCCCCCCCCCCCCCCCCACTGTCTCCACCCTCCACCCTCACTGTGGCCACCCTCACCGGTCTCCCTACCCACTTCTGTGCAGTTTCCCAGCCCATCGAGGGGCTGCTCAGCTCTGTGCAGCACCCACGGCCCCTTCACAACACAGCGGCGCTGGTGCTGCGCCCGGCGGGAGGGAGGAGAGAGGCAGCCGCCAACGCGAGCGCCAAGTTTACATGAGACCTGGTCCCCCAGACAAGTGCCCTCTGTAGCTGCGGGCCTGTTGTGACTGGCCCCGGGCCAGCTCTCACCACGGAGCCTTGAACTGCTGGGCCGGTTCCCCACCTCCCGTCCCCTTGGCAGCCCGGCGCTTGCCAGGCCGAGCTTGGGCAGGAAAGGGGAAGGGTGTTTCTCCTGGAATGGAGGGTGTGGGAGGCAGGCGAGCCTCGGGAGGGTGAGGGGCCACGTCCTGAACTAAACTGGGAGGCTGGAGTCGCTCGGTGGAAGGAGCATGAGGAGGAGTCCCAGGGCCCCAGCCGCGCGTTTTGCAGGCGAGCAAGCTGAAGTCCAGAAGTGGCTTGCCCACGGTCACACAGCGAGTAAGCAGCACAGGTAAGACTCGAACCCGGGGCTCCTAACTTCCAGCCCAGGTCCTTGCCTCTCTGTTGGGCTTTTGGTGGTGACCCTGTTCAATAGGTAAGGACATGGGCCGAAACTGGTTTGGCTCAGTGGATAGAGCGTCTGCCTGCGGACTGGAAGGTCCCAGGTTTGATTCTGGTCAAGGGGGTGTGCAAGAGGCAGCTAATTGATGTTTCTCTCTCATCGATATTTCTAACTATCCCTCTCTCTTCCTCTCTGTAAAAAAAATCAATAAAATATATATATTTTTAAATAGGTAAGGAGATGAGCTTCATAGATCAGGCGTTGAGACGCAGCGAGATGTCACGGGTTACAGAGCCGTAGGTTTCTTGGAATTTCATAGTCAAGTTCAGATACTCCAGCGTTCACATCCTTCACTCTTTAACTGCAAACACGCTGAGGTTAGCCAGGCCCCTGGAAAACGTGGTCAGAGAGGCAGAGAATCAAAAGTGAGACCCCTGAAACGTCGGCATTGGGGACCACGTCTGATTATTGGGGTTTGCAGGAGGACATTGGCCTTGATTCTTAATAAGAATAATAAGGATCTCCCCGAGGGCAGTGGGGGTCAGGGCACCTGTTCCAAGGAGAGGGTGGGTTCTCATTTATGTGGTTCCCCCTGCCCCACCCCCAACTCCCACCCCAGCTTTTCCCCTGAGGCTTACAGCGGCTGGTCCATGGTGTACAGAACTCAGTTACAGCTACGCATTCTTGCTTCCAGAGGTGGTCATGGGACGTAACTCAGGAACTTATAAGTAGCTACATCTGTTCTTTTCAGGAATTCCCTGCAGGTACAATCCCCCCAGATCGAAAGCACTGCCAGCTAAGGCGGATAGCACAGGCCAGGTGGGGCCTCGCTCACCAGCCAGGGCTCCTCCAGGTTCGGTTTAGTTCTTACTATAGTGACTGCTCTTGTCTTAAATGAATCAGAGGAGTTTCCCCAAAACCCAAGTGAACTCACTCTCTCTGTGTGCCCCTGGGGGGCCTTGCTGGCCCTCAGTTTCCCCAATTGTAAGGAGAGGGCATTGGGCTTAGTAGTTCTCAGACAGGGCTCCACAGAACCCTGTGGTCACAGGGGGTGCCTCCGAGGACCATCGCAGGGTTGGGGGTGGTGGTGGAGAGATGGTGTGTGGGGAGGGGGGGAGCTAGGTTCCTTCAGTCTTTTAGAAGAGTTTAGTTTTCTATCATCAATTCACCCCCAAACCCTCCACCAGAAACGGAGATCTCCTTTCCGTCTGAAAATCTCCCGGTTTCATTTCTTCGTGGCTGGTGAGTCACCTGCGCCTCCCTCCTCCCCGCCGGGGATTGGTCACCCCCAGGTTGCTGCAGAGTGATGGCCCGAGCACCCCCTGGTCCCCACCCCGTGCGCTGCTCCCCACTGGCTTACTCTTCCACGTTAGGGGGGGCCTGTCCTGTGGGAGCTCCCTGGGCAAAGGGGCACGGGGCGCAGTGGATTTTTTAAAAAGCCTTGCATGCCCCAAAATATCGTTCGTGTGCCCTTTCAGTCAGTATTTAGCTTGGCTGGCTAGCCACGTCTCGGCTGGAAATTCTTTTCCCTCAGCGTGTTGGAGGGCTGTCTTAGAGCTTCTGGTGCTGCTGCTGTCAAAGCCGGTGCCATTCCGGCTTTACCTGATGGCTGGTCCTTTGTATTTGACCTTAAGAATAAAACTGCCCTCGCCAAGGAGCTCATTTGGTTAGAGCATCATCCTGATGCCCCAAGGGTACCGCAAGGTTGTGAGTTTGATCCCCAGGCGGGCCACATACAAGAAGCAACCAACGAATACATAAAGAAATGGAACAACAACTCAACGTTTCTCTCTCAAATCAATTTTTTAAAAGAAGTTTTTTTAAAAAAAATCTATGGACATGTGTGGAGTATTCTTTTTATGCCCTGTGCTCTAAAAGGTCATGTGATGAGCCCTAGTGTGGGTCTTTTTCATTCATTATTCTGGGGACTCAGGGGGTCCTCCCAGTCTGAAAATTCATATCCTTTGCTCTGGGAAATGTTGAGATATTAGTTTTCATTTGATAATTTCCTTCCCTCAATTTTCTCTGCTTAATCACTTCTGGAAATATTAGGTTGTTGGAACACCCGGAGTAATCTGTTTTGCCCTACTTAATGGACATTATGTCAGTCTTCCAAGCTTTTTTTGAACTTTTTACTTCTTTTGTCAATTTTTAATTCCTTGTCAACCTTTCTTTAAAATATATATATATATATATATATATATATATATATATATATATATATATATATATATATATATTTTATTGACTTCAGAGAGGAAAGGAGAGGGAGAAAGAGAGATAGAAACATCAATGATGAGAAAGAATCTTTTATCCACTGCCTCCTGCATGCCCCCTACTGGGGACTGAGCCTGCAACCCAGGATGCTCTACTCACTGAGCCAAACCAGCTAGGGAAACGCTGAGCTTTTAATTTTATTTAATTTTAGTTAATTTTAATTTAAATGTAAATGGCTACAAGGGACTGTCATCGGGCTGTGCAGGTCCACCCCCTGGTTCACCCGCAGAGGGTGAACTTACCGCCTCCCTCGGGCAGAGGAAGCCAATGCCAGGGACCCAAGGAGGAGGGAATGGAGCTGAGCTGCCACTTCCTCTTTGCAGCCCCATCTGCCGCCGCCCATTCCTGAGTCTCCCTCAGCGACATCAGCTTTTGTGGGTTTCCCGTCAGCCGGTGTGGGCCTTGGCCTTGGCCTTCTCCACTCAGCCATCAGCTCTTCCTGCTTTCCAGCCTGGCCGGCCTCTCTCCGATGGTTGTCTTCCCTCCTTCCCCTTCGCCTGTGGATCTACACGTCTTGATTGCTTTACTATCATGTGTGCGGCATCTCAGGAGGGAAGCAGAGATGAATGCTTGTGTTCCATCGGCAATGTTTAACCAGAAAAAATGTGATTTTTTTAAAAAGAAAAATATTATATAGGTCCTAAGCATTATTTCTCCCAGAATGAGGCAAAACCGAATTTATTCTTTTTACCTCAGTTTTCGTACGGGTCAGGAGAGTCATCCCTAAGTCACTGCGGGGCCGAGGACTGCTGGGGGAGGTGTGAGGCCCAGGCTGCTGGCCGGCTGGGGCGGGACAGGCTGGCTAACCCAGGCAGTGTGGAGTCTCATTTCTGTAAAGGGATGATGGATCGATGGGGTCCTGGAGGGGCCCTGCAGCTGAAGGGCATCCTTGCACCAGAATGGGACAGGGAGTGGCCTTACAAGATTAAAGACCTTCTGAGCCCTCTGTCTTCCAGACGAAACCGGGCCCAATTACTCAGTAGCTGCACTGGCAACCAGTGCATAGCAAGCACCTGATACATGGTGGCTGTGTTTGTGGTTGTCTCATCGTTGTTATTACTGGTTGTCTATCTATGGATGGATATTCCCCTTCCGGTCAGGACTTTCTCATGTGGAAAGGACAGGGCGCTGTCAAGAGACAGGTGTGTTGTTCTGTTCTGTTCTCCCCCAGAGGCCATCTGCCTCCCAGACTGAGAAACATCTGGAGACATCTTAGCCTCAACGAGGGGTGCTGCTGGCATCGCGTGGCTGGAGGCCAGGGATGCTGTAAACATCCTGCCACACAGGTCAGGCCCCAAAATGAGAATTACCTGGCCCCGTGGCAGCAGTGCCGGGTGTGAGGGGCCCTGCCATCTCTGGGCGCTGACCCTGGCAGGGCCTCAGGACAATGGCTTTCCTCCGAGAGGCTTGGCAGCCACGGACAGTTTGGAGGTAGAAGATGTGAGTTTGAGTCTCGGCTCCTCCACTCACTATAAGACTTGGAGCAAGTCACTCAACCTCTCCGAGCCTCGGTTTTCTATCAGCAAAACGGAGATGAAGAGGCTCGCCTTGTTGAAGTGATTACATGAGAAAACACGCGGGAGCCTCGTGCCTAGCACTGTGTTCGTGTCTCCTTAAGGGTTGGCTCCCTCCCCTTCCTGACTAGGACGTCAAGGTGGAATTCTTTTCTTCTGGCGCATTCACTGAAGGGCACTCATTCTTTAACCTCGGGCCTGTTTGTCCTCCTCGGGGACGGTGGGACACCTGGAGATTTGTGCGAGGAGCCTTGGGAGCCGGGCCCTTGGCTTGGGCCCCAAGACTGCCGGCCAGACGGAAGCCACAGGTCACATTCCAGCTCTGTCAGACTCCACCACGAAGCCCAGGTCTCATCCTCCCCCTGACTCCTGGCACTGTTTGTGCCACCCTGTTGGCACCAGGCAAACATCGGTCCCGTGACCACTTTCATCTGGGATTGCTGTTTATAAACCTTAGCGTGTGGAACTCAGATCTGCGCGTCTGGGGCTGGGAGCTCCTTGAGGCGGCTCTCTTTCCAATGTGGGCCATGAAAATCAAAAACAGAGAATGTCCAAGGCAGGATGTGACAGAGTAGGTAAATAAGACTTCATGGAAGTGGTGGGCCTAGAACCCAGATCTGCAAGCCACTGCTTTTTCCATAGGTCTTCAATAGGATATTGATCAGACATCGCTGAGATCAAGGCTGGGCTAGACGTGAGGGAGATGATTCCCAATAATTATTGATTGAAGGATTCTTAAAGGAAACAGTTCCACTTCTTATACTCACTGTCGCAGCTCTAAGACACCCCTTCTTTGCATCCTCTCTGTGCTATGTACGTGGTAGACGCTGGTTGAGTGAATGACAAGAAAAATGGACAGAAGAACAGATGGAAGGCAAATTGTGTGCAGTGGAGGGGTGGGTAGGTACGTGAGTGGATGGGAGGGTGAAAGAATAGGTGGATAACTGAAACCAGAAATGTGCTTCCTAATTTCTGAAAACCAACCACAAGGAACAAGTACCGGTATTTTGTTTGTAATTGGGAATGGCCCCAAGTGCAAGGGAGCATTAAGCCAAGTTGGATCCCATCTTTGGGAGCTGTAATACACAAGGGGACAGAGCTACGCACAGGCAGGCAGATGGAGCATGGGAGATGATGGGGGAATCCAACGGGAATGGAGAGTGTAGGAGGTGGCCCTTTAGGATTCAGGCAGAAGTGGGTGACTATGTGCCCAACTGAGTGTTCAGAGGTCCATCCCATAAGGACCGCTGCTGCCACTTCCAACCCCTGTGTGAGTTCTCCTCAGTTTGGTCCAGTCTCAGATGCCTTCCAGGAAGCATTCCTGCCTTCCAGTGTGAATTGCATGTGCTGACTTCCCTCTCCTAACACTCCGAGTCAGTATCTACAAAGAAAAATGAAAATACTAGTTCCTAAGTTAAGCTATGGATAGCTGTTGCATACAATAGAACTATGGACTGGAAAGGTTCTTAGAGATCATCTTCAAATGGGACCATTTTACAGATAGAAAAACTAAGGTCCAGAGAGAAGAGGGCTTTCCAAAGTCACATGCAAAACGTGTGGGAAAGGCAACTCTGTTCTCCTGATTCTCACCCCAAGAATCTGTTCCTTGTTCTTCCTTGGCCCACCCAGCTGCCCCCACGCCCTACCAGTCGCATTAGAACTTTCACCTTCCTGGGAGAGGTGTCATCATCTCCTCTATCTCTGCCCTCCATGGAAATGGAGGAGAACATTGGAACCCTCGGGCAGTTCTTGGGAATCCCTCCTCAGTTCCCTCCTTGGGGCATCATACTTCATGGCGCTGGAGTTTCTTTCTTTCTTTGTTTCTTTGTTTCTTTCTTTCTTTTTAATATATTTTATTGATTTTTCACAGAGAGGAAGAGAGAGGGATAGAGAATTAGAAACATCGATGAGAGAGAATCATTGACCAGCTGCCTCCTGCACACCCCCCACTGGGGATGTGCCCCCAACCAAGGTACATGCCCTTGACCGGAATCGAACCTGGGACCCTTCAGTCCACAGGCTGAAGCTCTATCCACTGAGCCAAACCGGTTTTGGCATAGAGTTTCTTTCCCCAAATCAACAAAGTCAAGGCTAAGAGGAATCAATGCAAAATCCTGCACTTACGTTCAAAAAGACATTTGCACAAGAGCATAATGGAGACCTAGTTATTGGACAGAAGCTCATCTTAACATCGTTACCATTAATAATGCAACTGCTATTGCCTTTTATTTCCACAGCATCTTGCAGTTTAGAAAGCCCTTTTACCTACCAGTCTTAGGGCTCTGATTGACCTGAAAAAGTTTTAGGGGTGCATCAACAGTGTGTGTATGAGCAGTCTACTGTGGCCCCTGTAAAGTTAATGAGCTATTTGTTTGCATTAATCAGTGTAATACCAATAAGTTTTGTGCACAGCCACTGTTCTAAATATGTTACATGACTTATTTCATTGAATTCTCACAACAACCCTCTGGAGTTTATAAACTGCTGTATTACAGATCAGAAAACCCAAGAGGTAAAGACCAAGGTCACATAGAATTCTGATAAGTTTCAAGAAAAATGTCATTCCGGATATTTCGGGACCCCTCTGGAGTCATGTGTTCAGTTTTCGGTACTGAATCTAATGGAGACGTTGACACAGAAAAATGGGGAACCCCAAGTTTACTTAAAGGATCTGGGACTACTTATCCCTGAGAAGCAATGAATCAGAGAACATACAGTTGCTGTTTTCAAGGGCAGAAAACTCCTTTACTTAGAAACAGGTTGAGGTCACAGGATATTTATCAGTCATTTGTAGGTTAAGTACAAAGGGGCATATGCTAACCAACTGCTATTGCCACCTATCGGTGGGAGGTAAAATTGAAGTGTTGATATCAGCTGCCTTAACTGCTCCATCCAATGGAAGATTGAATTTAACCTTTCATGCATAGAAGTGTGTGTGTGTTTTCAATCCTCACCTAAGGATATTTTTCCCCATTAATTTTTAGAGAGAGTGGAAGGGAGGGGGAGAGACACAGAGAGAAACATCAGTGTGAGAGAGACGCATCAATTGGTTGCCTCCCGCACACCCCCTGACTAGGGATGGAGCCTACAACCCAGGTATAAGGTGCAAGCCCTTGATGGAATCAAACCTGCAACCCTGAATTCAGTTCTCGGGCTGACATGAAGACCTCACCACTAAGCCAAACAGGCTAGGGCCACAGAAGTGCTTTTAACCTGACAGTTGTCACGTGTAAGAGGTAGCAGATTACCTTTGTGGGCTGAGAAGTAGGATGAATGGATGAAAATCACAACAAGAGAAATTTTAGTTCCGACATGAAGGTTAATTTTCTGATCATTAAAACTTCCCGACAGCTCCCGGGGCTGCTTGGGATCAGTGGGGTTTTGTCTGTGGAAAAGACCAAGTCACGCTGAACCTCCCATCTCTGAGGGGATTGGGGAAATCAATCCCGATGTTTTGGTGGGTCAAGGTCATTCATGGGTTATTTACTCCGAGTTACAGTTGGCCTTTTGAGCAGGGGTCACCTAGGACTGGTACTGTCTTTGTTTTCTTTTTTCTTTTTTTATATATTTTATTGATTTTACACAGAGAGGAATTGAGAGAGATAGAGAGTTAGAAACGTCGATGAGAGAGAAACATCGACCAGTTGCCTCTTGCACACCCCTCCCCCCACTGGGGACGTGCCCGAAACCAAGGTACGTGCCCTTGACCGGAATCGAACCCGGGACCTTTCAGTCCGCAGGCCGACGCTCTATCCACTGAGCCAAACCGGTTTCGGCTGTCTTTGTATTCTTATCCACCAGGGAACTTTAGGCCACGCCAGGAGGAAGGAGGGTACCCCTGGGCAGAGCAGTAGGGGAGATATTTTGGACAGACAGGCCTGGCAACATTTATCTTCCAGATTTGGCTCTGCCACTTGACCAAGGAACAGGGAGGAGTGGCTCAGGAGTAAATGGTCATGACCCTCTATCACTTCCCAAACTGACCTCCCACACTGGCCATTTGTAAACAGCCCGAGGGACAGCGATCCCTTGTTGATTTTGGAAGCGAAATTCAGGCTCTGCTGAAGAGGTCCAGAGTGTTGCCGGCACAGGGACCAGGATGGTAGGACCAGTCAGGGTCAGGGGCCTGGGGCTAGGGCTCTGCCTCTCTCTGCTGCGCCCCCGCCCATGTAGGTTTTCCGTAGGAGCCTGATGTTGATTTGAGATCTGGATGCTGGGCCATTTGTATCTTGTGGATTCACTGGGAGGATTCACTGCGGGGGAGGGGTTATGAAATCCAACAGACCCAGCTTGAATGCTAGCACAGCTACAATATTAGCTTGGTGAGCTTTTATTGATTCCACTCTGCTCTGAGCCTCAGTTTTCTCATCTGTAGAATGGGCACGGTGACTGCACCTTCCTTGCCAGACAGATATGAGGATTCAGTAAGACCTTCCACACAAAGCACTGAGTGCAGTGCCTAGCACATAGTTGTATTATTATTATTATTATTATTATTATTATTATTACAAGAGGCCTGATACACGAAATTTGTGCAAGGGGCTTGGCCCTCACAGCCCCAGCTTCATCTGAAAGGTTGTCCTGAAGGTCGTTTGGCTGTCTGGTCTAATGAGCATATTATGCTTTTTCTTTTTTAATGTATTTTATTGATATTTTACAGAGAGGAAGGGAAAAAGATAGAGAGATAGGCCGAAACCGGTTTGGCTCAGTGGTAGAGTGTCGGTCTGTGGACTGAAAGGTCCCGGGTTCGATTCCGGTCAAGGACATGTACGTTGGTTGCGGGCACATCCCCGGTAGGGGGCGTGCAAGAGGCAGCTGGTCGATGTTTCTCTCTCATCGACGTTTCTAGCTCTCTATCTCTCTCCCTTCCTCTCTGTAAAAAATCAATAAAATATATTTTAAAAAAAATAGAGAGCTAGAAACATCGATGAGAGAGAAACATCGACCAGCTGTCCCCTGCACACCCTCTACCAGGAATGTGCCCACAACCAATGTACATGCCCTTGACTGAAATCGAACCTGGGTCCTTTCAGTTCGCAGACCGACGCTCTATCCACTGAGCCAAACTGGTTTCGGCTATGCTTTTATTATTATAGATTATTATTATTATTAAATTAACCTCAGTCAGTGGAAACCAGCATCACCCACCCCGTACACTTTTCCATAGCCATAGACCCTGGGCACAGGCATATTTGATTCAATAGTCCCCCTACTGGACCTCACTTGGTTAACGGGACTGGCTGGGGCTCCCCACATGAAAACACCCACAGCCTTGGCCATCGCTGTGCACCACCCTCCTCCCGCCTTCTCTGGTGTGGCAGGAACAGAGATGTAATTGAGAGCCCTGGCCCGAGATGAGGCCGGAGACGCTCTGAGGCTGCTCACTGCTCTCAGAGAGAAGAGCAGCCGGGCCACCAGGAAGGAGCTGAACCTGGAGCTGGGAGGCTGCCCAGAGGTCATCCCGGGAGGAGCCGTGTCCTGGTGCCTTAGAGACTGCATCCCTGGTCAGTGTGTGTGTGTGTGCAGGAGCCGTGTCCTGGTGCCTTTGAGGCTGCATCCCTGGTCAGAGTGTGTGTGTGTGTGTGTGTGTGTGCAGGAGCCGTGTCCTGGTGCCTTCGAGGCTGCATCCCTGGTCAGTGTGTGCGTGCGTGTGTGTGTGTGTGTGTGTGTGTGTGTGTGTGTGTGTGTTGTGCAGGAGCCGTGTCCTGGTGCCTTCGAGGCTGCATCCCTGGTCAGTGTGTGTGAGTGTGTGCGTGTGCGTGCGTGTGTGTGTGTGTGTGTGTGTGTGTGCGCAGGAGCTGTGTCCTGGTGCCTTCGAGGCTGCATCCTGGTCAGAGTGTGTGTGTCCCCATAGCATGTTTCTGTGGCGACTTGTCCTGGACCCTCCAGTGGGTCCCGGGGCCGGGTGGTGCAGTGGGAAGGATGCACACTTTGAAGCGGCAGGGCCAGCTTCCAGGCTGTGTGAGCGTGGACAGTTCACTTTATCCCCAGGTCTTGGCGGCCTCACCTGAAACAAGGGGAGAGGAAACCCTGTTTTACATAAGTTAGCAAATTGAACCAAAGCATGGGTCTTTAAAAACACCTGCCACCAGGTTTTGCCATGTGGCAGGCCCTTGGGTGGTGGCTTCTGTCGTTCCTGTGCTCGCTGGTTTAACGGCGGACGTGTGCACGGGCGGGCAGGCTTTAGCGGATCCAGTGACTATTCCGCGCCTCCCTCACTAAGTGACCCCTGATCAGCGGCCTCTCTCTTCTGTTTTTAAAAGGAATTTTGAGAAAGCATTACTGGTGAATCTTCTCGGCTCAGTGTTGGTGGGGATAGTAGCAGAGGGTGATTGGGCAGCTGCATATTAAAACTATGTGCTGGGATGGAGAACAGCGGGGGGGGGGGGGGGGGGGCAGCGCAGGTATCTCTCCTTAGGAGTAGGGGGGAGAATTCTGGGATGAGGGGAGACTTTCATATTCTTATATTGGTCCACACTTATATTTATAGAAAGAAGATTTTGTTGTTTTGAGCTCCAGATCCACCTGCCTGTAATTTAGTTCAACAAATATCCCCTAATATCCACTAGAATAGGGGTGTCGAACTCAATCAGAGAAGGGGCCAAAATCTAAAATCCAGCCTAAATCGCGGGCCGAATGGTTTACTGAACAGTCATAAACTGACAATGTCATAAACTGACAGCGGAGTGCAGTGATGACAGCGCAGTGCGGGCCACATTGCAAGGCCTGGCGGGCTGGATTTGGCCAGCGGGCCTTGTGTTTGACATATGTGCACTAGAACATGAAAAAGCACTTTTCACGCTTAACCTCCACCTCTCAGCTCCCTGGGGAAAAGCTACCTCATTTCACAGAGGAGCAAACCAATCCGGGAGAGGGCCAAGTGCTCCCCCAAGGACTTCCAGTGGCCAAGGTGAGCGGCTCCGGACACGTTACCTGGGGCAGGTAGAAGGTTTGAGAAAGAACCGGAAACAGGCTCTACCCTCAGTGCACCTGGGAGCCGAACAGCCAGCCACAGCGAGTGAGACGCCCGCTGCGGTGTGTCCTCTGGGGGCTGTGAGGGAGGGAGCGGACAGGAAGGACAATTCTGTCGGGTAGGCCTCCTCCTGGGGTGGCTGGGCTGAGTCTTGAAGGCTGTGATCCTTTTGGCTTAGGAGCAGGCAGTGGAGCACGGCCGGCCTGGGCCTGTTTGGGATGGTTAGGATTCAGAAAGTCCGGTCGGGAGGAAACGTTGGCCAAGGAGGGAAGGTCAGGGGCAGAGCCACAGGGGAGTCCTCGCGGGGCGTCCTGAGGATCTGGTCTTCGGGAGGAGGCGCAGACAAGAGCCGGGAGGCTTTCCAGGGGTCCTCAAACTTTTTAAAGTGGGGGCCAGATCACGGTCCCTCAGAGAGCTGGAGGGCCGGACTATATGAACTACTAATTCCTACTGTAACACCTTGGCTGCGCTCACTGCCCAAAAAACCTGGCGGGCAGGATCAGACTCCCCTGGGGGCTGCATGTGGCCCGCGGGCCGTAGTTTGAGGACCCCTGCTTTAGGCGGAGACCTGGAGAGAGCTGAGGAAGTGAAGGCAGAGTCCGTCCTGTGGATCCACAGAGCCTGGCTACAGAGGGTCCTTCTGAGCGGGAGCCTCAGCCTGACCCCCATGGAGGAGTGTTTCCATCAGGAGTTGGGAGGGTCTAGCAGAGAAGCAGCCAGAGGTGGGGCGCTCGGGAGATGCCCGCGGTGGGGGCCTGGGGAGGGCAAGGCCCAGGGCAGCCAGCCCAGAGACGGCAAAGCCCAGAAATGACGGGGGACGATGGAGAGCCCATTGTCACAGCTCTGGCAGAGGTTGGTGTGAGCAGCTGAGAGCGTGAAGCTGAGGGTGAAAACGGCCCATGCAGGGCTTTTGCTGCCAGATGTACAAGTGTGGGCTCTGGGGAGAGGATTGTTTTTGAGCCCAAGAATGCCGTGGTCACACCTACAGTCTTTTCTCTACTAAACTGCGAGCTTCTCTTTCCTCCCAAAATAAAATAAAATGGAATGTGAGCTTCTGGAGGCAGGAGTTTGTCTTTTATTTCATAATGTATTCCCAGCTCCTAGCATAGGATCAACCACTTCGTAGGTGCTCCATTCATGTTGGTTTACTAAGTATGTTGACTCACAGCATATACCAGGGTTATGGCTCTGTACTCTGTGCATGGGTATACGCTATGTGTATGGACATATACATACGTAGTAAACATTTTTTAAACTTTGATGAAAAGAATAAACACTATTAGCCAAGGTGCGGGGGGGTGGGGAGGGGAGATTGAGATAGAATAGAAAAGGGATTTCGACTGAGTCTATTGTTTTTTAAGTAAAGAACAGAAGGAAATATGATTGTAAACATTTGTTTAATCCGAGCTGATTTCAGAGAGGAAGGGGCAGGGAGAGAGAGAGAGAGAGAGAGAGAGAGAGAGAGAGAGGGAGAGAAACATCAGTGATGAAAGAGAATCATTGATCAGCCGCCTCCTGCATTCCCCCTACTGGGGATCAAGCCTACAACCTAGGCATATGCTCTTGACCAGAATTGAACCAGTGCCCTTTAGTCCACAGGCCCACACTCTATCCACTGAGCCAAACCAGCCAGGGCTTTATTATTCTTAAATGTTTTTTTTTTTTTAGAAAAAGAGTAAGCAAGAGGGAGAGAGAAACATTGATCTGCTGCCTCCCACATGTCCCCTACTGGGGCTGGAGTCCACAACATGCAACCTGGGCATGTGCCCTGACTGTATTTGAACCAGCAACCTCTTGGTGCAAAGAATGACACTCAACCAACTGAGCCACATCAGCCAGGGCAGAAATATTTTTTAATTATAAATAATAATATAGCCCTAGCAGGCTTGGCTCAGTGGATAGAGCATCAGCCTGCAAACTGAAAGGTCCCAGGTTCTATTCCAGTGGGAGGCTTGCAGGAGGCAACCAATCAATGATTCTCTCTCATCATGGATGTTTCTATCTCTCTCCCTCTTCCTTCCTCTCTGAGATCAATAAAAATGTGTTTTAAAAGAAGAATAACATATACCCTGGCCAGTGTTGCTCAGTGGGTTGAGCATCGACCTCTGAACCAGGAGGTCACAGTTCGATTTCCAGCCCAGGCTCCACATCTTCTTAGCTGTGTGACTTTGGTCCATTCATTCCACTCAGCCTGTTTGCTCAGCTGCAAAATGAGAGGATTACGTGAGCTTATGTAGTACGTGCAGGCACCTGGGACAGAGCCTGGTGCATGATAAGTAAACGCTCAGCATGCATTCTCTTCCCATGGAGGGCTTTGTGAAGCCTGACCTTTGTTCTTCCTCTCACCCACCAGCCCATTTGAACCGATCTCCTCCCATGGCTTATGTCACTGACTACTTCATAATCATCATTAATTTCCCCCCATTGCCTCCTTAGATTGTAAAACACTTCAAAGCAGGAATATCATTCCAGACACTGTTGCAGGCGGTGAGAAGCCCACTAGTGTGGGAGGCACATGTCCCGGGTTAACTTCTGCTGGGTAAACTTGGGGCTCCACGTAGTTGGGGGGCTTCAGTTCCATCAGTCAAATGGCAATACTCATAGCCACCCTCACAGTTTCCTGAAGAGCCATTCAGACATTCTGGGTGAACCTGGTCAGGAGGAGTTTAATAGATGTTGTTGAATGGATTTAAACTGCTTTGAAAAATGAAGCTCTTTACAAATATCAGACATTATTTTTAATTCCCTAAAGTATAATATATATGGAGTGACCAGATTATTATGATCTCTGAACGCATAATCATCTGGCCACTCAGTGTATTTGTATCTCAAATGGGTACCTGCTGGAGATCAACCGCCTGTTTGCCCTGAGCTTTCTGTCAGCCAGTGCCGTGGTCGGCAAACTGCGGCTCGTGAGCCACATGCGGCTCTTTGGTCCCTGAAGTGTGGCTCTTCCACAAAATACCACGTGCACGTAGAGTGCGACTGAAACTTTGTGGCCCATGCGCAGAAGTCAGTTTTCGGCTCTCAAAAGAAATTTCAGTCATACTGTTGATATTTGGCTCTGTTGACTAATGAGTTTGCCAACCACTGAGCTTTTGCAAAGGGAAAAACTGAGCAGGTGCACAATTTATAGTATCTTTGATATCAAATAAATGAGGTACTCAAGAAAAGTACACTGAGTGGCCAGATTATTATGCATTCAGAGATCATCATAATCTGGCCACTCAGCGTATAGTAAAGAGCCTGTATTGACTTGCGAAAGGCTTGAATATTCTCCAGTCATCCAGGTAAAGGCCAAAGGAAGCATCACACCGGGTTTATAAAGCTTACCCTGATCTGAAACAAAATTTCGTCTTCATTCTCACCAGGATCAAGATGACCACACCCACCCCTTTGGGGGGCACCACCTTCTTCTCATTGAACGTGACCACCAGAGAGGATGACTTTCTGTACAAGAGTAAGATCAACTTGGCGTGGCAGGTGGGGAGGGATGGCGGGGCAAGTGTCAAGGTCAGCTCCTGGGCTAGAGGTCAAGAGCGTGGGCTCTGGAGACAGGCTGCCTGGGTCTCGGTCTCAGTTCCACTGCTTGCCAACTAGGTGGCCTGGAGCATGTGCTTTCACTGCTCTGTGCCTGTTTCTTCACCTATGAATGGGATATTAATGAAGTTACCGCATAAGGCAGGTGCGGATTAAGAGAGATAATCCAAGAGCATTGGCCTGCGAACTGAAGGGTCCCAGGTTCGATTCTGGTCAAGGGCATGTACCTTGATTTCGGGTACATCCCCAGTAGGTGGTGTGCAGAGGCAGCTGATCAATGATTCCCATCGATGTTTCTTTCTTTTTTTTTTTTTTAATATATTTTATTGATTTTATGCAGAGAGGAAGGGAGAGAGATAGAGAGTTAGAAACATCGATGAGAGAGTCATCGATCAGCTGCCTCTTGCACACCCCCTACTGGGGATATGCCCGCAACCAAGGTACATGCCCTTGACCGGAATCGAACCCGGGACCCTTCAGTCCCCAAGCCGACGCTCTATCCATTGAGCCAAACCGGTCCCAGCTCCCATTGATGTTTCTAACTCTCTATCCCTCTCTCTTCCTCTCTGAAAGAAAAAAAAAAAAATCAGTAAAATATAAAAAATTTTAAAAAAAGAGAGAGAAAATCCATGACAAATGCTTAGAACAGCTAGGTGTGCACTACTGGGTAGTATTATTTCTGCTATTATTCTCATTAGGGAGTTTTGGGGTCTAGAGGGCATTTGAATCGTTTGTAAGATGTCCTTAAATGGGTCGCCTTGAAGTGTAGCTACCTTCATACGAATTTTGTGAGGCAGACACGTCAGTTCCCAAAGGAATCCATAAATGTAGGTGGGAGGATTAGCCCAGGGGAGACACCTGCAGGAACAAGGGGTCCCCAGGAGGAAACCTCTGAGGGCCACTCTTCAGAACACCAGCTGATTGTATTGGGGAAGGCTGGGACCATTCCAGTCATTCCAGGTGACTTGGTATTCACTTCCGCAAAGGAAGCAGGCCTCCCGGCACGTGGCGTGTCCCTCAGTAATGAACAGGTCCAGGCTCTGGTGCTGGCAGGCACTGGGCCAAGGTGAATGTGTATACATGTGTAGAAAATCAGTGATTTCGGGGGCAAGGAGGTTTTTATCCCCTCTCTCCCTTTTTTGGTTTGTATTTTCAAAATTTTCTACAAAAATTACATATTACTTTCATATTATCAAAAAGATGACAGGCCCTGGCCAGCATGGCTCAATGGTTAGAGTGTCAGCCCATGCACCGTTGGGTCTTGGGTTTGATTCCTGGTCAAAGGCATGTACCTGGGTTGCAGGTTCGATCCTCAGCCCTATTTTGGGATACAGGCTGGAGGCAACCGATCTCTCTCTTTTCCCCCCCTCCCTCCCTCCCTCCCTTTCACTCTCTAAAAATCAATGGGAAAAATACCCTCCGGTGAAGGATAGTTTTAAAAAAGAAAAAAGAGGGGAGGGTATTTTGCTTGCCTGTTTACAGAAGAGGTTTGAAGCTGTGTCACGCCGGACTTGACCCAAGGCAGAATTCTGGCAGGCGGTGTGCTGAGGACATAGCCCCCACGCCCTCTTGTGAGCAGGGGTGCGCGGCTGCTCAGCGTGACTCTGTCCCGGGGCCAGCAGGGAGGTGCAGCATCCTCTGTCTTCCCATGGCCCAGGGGCCCCCTCCCAGGCTCTGAATGCTCCTCCGCCTTTCAGTTCCCACATTTGTCCTCTCCCCTCTCCTCCTCGTAGGTTCTGGAGCCATCGTTGCTGCCATCGTGGTGGTGGTCATCATCATCTTCACTGTGGTTCTGGTCTTGCTGAAGGTGTACAACAGGTACGGGTCCCCTCGGTAACACCAGAATGAATGGGGACTAACATGTGTGGGTGCCCGTCACGTACCCAGCAACATCCATGAGTCCATCCTCATCCTCTAGCCTTTGGGGGGTCCCTTTTGTTTTTAATTATATTTTATTGATTTTTTACAGGGAGGAAGGAGAGGGATAGAGAGCTAGAAACATCGATGAGAGAGAAACATCAATCAGCTGCCTCCTGCACACCCCCCCACTGGGGATGTGCCCGCAACCAAGGTACATGCCCTTGACCGGAATTGAACCTGGGACCTTTCAGTCTGCAGACTGACACTCCATCCACTGAGCCAAACTGGATTCGGCTGTGGGTCCCTTTTTGATATCTGCTCTCCTATAGAAACTTCAGAGTGACCAAATATTTTGTACTTGGAGATATATATATATATATTTTTAAATATATATTTTATTGGTTTTTTACAGAGAGGAAGGGAGAGAGATAGAGTTAGAAACATCGATGAGAGAGAAACATCGATCAGCTGCCTCTGGTGCACCTCTTACTGGGGATGTGCCACAAGCAAGGTACATGCCCTTGACTGGAATCGAACCTGGGAACTTTCAGTCAACAGGCTGATGCTCTATCCACTGAGCCAAACCAGTTAGGACTGGAGATATATTTTAAAAATACAACAGTGATCATGACAATGGCATAGACCTTGAGCACGGTGGCAAACACCTGTGTGTGTGTGTGTGTGTGTGTGTGTGTGTGTGTGTGTATATATATATATATATATACACACACACACACACACACATACAGGTAATAGAGGGAGGTTTCAATCCTCTTCTCTTGGGTAGTCCTCTGCTGGGTGAACCACATGAATATTTGGGGTGACAAATACATGTACACATGACTCCACTTTCTGGGACCAGATAAGATAAAATAAAATAATAGAACTTGATTGCATGAAGAATAAAATTTGTGTTCATCACCTCTAATCACAACTTTGCTAGAAGGTCATTCAAGGAAGAAATCAATTGTCAAAGTTTAAAAAACAGTATGTACAGGATGATAAGACATCTGGATTACACACATTCAAGGAGGGCTCAGCTGAGACACAAGGTGTTAACAAGCAGGGGCTGTAGTTAGTTGGTTGTTGGTTTTTGTTGGTTTTAAGGGTCATTGCATCCTTGTTTTTGAGGAGTAGTAAACATGCATTGTTTTCATCATAAAATTAATATTTATATTGGTAGATAGACATATATTCATCGCTTACTACGTGCCATGCATGGTCCTAAGCTTCTTACATTATTAAGTCATTTACACTTCACAACAACCCCACAAGGTTTGTACTACTGTTATCCCCAAATGTTTAGACATGAAAAAACAGGCACAGGAAGATTAAGTAACATGCCCAAGGTCACGCAACCCTAATCGCCAGAGTTGGGACTCAGCCCAGTCCCTCTCGTTTCAAAGACAATACTACACCACTGCAAGTAATGATAATTACAATATGTAATAAGTTATTTTTAAAAACCTTTGGGGTGTTACAATTTGAGTCTATCCCAAACCAGGAAGTGGCATCAAACCCCTGTGTCTACCCTTTATTTTTCTCCGTCGTTGATGGGACTCTAAGCCCCTTTCTAGCGGGTAAGGTGGATGAAGACTCCACTCACCCCTGTGTACAGTGGTGTTTGGTCTGTCAAAACCAGGCAAGTCATTTAACCTCTCAGCGCCAATTTTATCATCTTTCATATGGAAGAGTCTCCGAGTGTGATAATTATGTTGTTGGTTACATTGGGGAATGCCCTTGTTCTTAGTACCACCGAGGGATAAAGTGGCATGGTGTCTGCAATTAACTCACAAATGGCTCATGATTTTAAGAAATCACACACAATTCTGTGTATATGTTTGTGCTTGTATGTATGTAAGTGGAGGAGGGGGAGGGAGGGAGGGAGAGAGAGAGAGAGAGAGAGAAAACAAATTTGGCAAATTGTTAACAGCCAGTGCACTGTTTGGTGAAGGGTATTGGAATATTAATTGTGCTATTTGTACAACTTTTCTGAGGATTTGAAATTTTTAAAAAAGAATTATGACAGGCCAACAAGATGAAATACATAGACATTAGAATGAATGATTGTCGTTAATTATTGAATTTTATGGCATATGAGATGAAAGGATATGCATTTTAAGTATATTCTCTTCTCGATTATGTTCAAAGTTACTAAATATTTCCAGCAATAAAATTAGCAAGCATAATGAGGCTGCAAAATTTAACTCATGCTACCAAAAGTGGAACATCTTTGTCTTGTCTTTAATACAGCCACCTATCTGACAGTTGACTCATTCATTAATAAGAAAAATTTAAATAAAGTATCTAATTTAGATTAAACAAAAAATCAAAGAGTCAGACTAGCTAATGCCTAAGGTCCTGTCCATCTGTGAAATTAAGATGGCTAGCAATTAAGCAACATCATTTAATGATGATCTACATTAATCTCTTCGCCAAAGCCATAGTCACAGCACCTACTCCCTGGGCACAGGAGCGGAGAGACTCAACCAAGTGTGCGTATCTCATTGCAGGAAAATGAGGGCGAGGCGGGAGCTGGAGCCCAAGGGCCCCAAGCCAGTCTCCCCTTATGCCCAAGGCCCAACCAGCAGCAGCAGCAGCCAACACCCTGCATCTGTTACCTTCTGCCCTCCTGACGTCCACGTGGAGACACGGTGACCCCCACCCTGGTGCTATCTCGGCTACCGTCTGAAGAGCCTTCTCCAGTCAAGACCAACAAGCACGTTTCTCCTTTGGCAGCTTCAATATGAGTTCCTTCCAGTCAGATCAACAGGGGCATCTCATCCAATCCCTGAAGCTTCAGACAACCCCCAACCCCATCCTGCCCTGCCCTCCCCACCCCGACTGTGTCCTGTGTCCATATCTCCACTGCCACCTTACCAAAAAGCTGTGGACTACCCTTTTGTCATCTGGGGAGGTAGAGCTATGAAGGGAATCCAGTGATGTGGGTTTGGCTCTCTCCCCTCAAAAATGATAGCTAGACAGACAGACAGACAGACCAAGAGTTTTCTGGTCAGGGGTCAGGGGTCAGGGCATGCTCCCGAGAGTGTCGCATCTGAGTCATGTCAGAGTAAGGGCCATATCCACAGCTTTGCAGGGCAAACTATCCAATCCCATAATCAGGGGGACTAACTGGACTAACTCACCAGGAAACCAGCTCATTAATTTGTAATTTATTCCAGTACTAGGTGACTGCTAACTAGCTCGGGACGATTGATTGGTCAGCACACCTTTCCCTCTTTAAGAAAGGTGGAAGAGAACACGGAATTCTTCTCTGAAGGGTTCTAATCATTAGTAAGAGTCGGATTGGAAAGCATAGGGTGACCTTGAGGATTAATCAAGGACTCTAGGATTCACCTACCGATTGCTGCTGTTTCTATGGGCCTGGAACAGACTGGTGGCTGCTCAGAGCCCCTCCTTCCGCTCTCGGCAGATTAACCCACGTTCAGTCTCGTTTCTTGGCTCCCCTCGATTTGCATTCTGAGCAACCCTCGCTCTCCGGTTAACACGTCCACTGGAGAACCAGTGTTTGGACAGATTAGATTACAGCTCTGTTTGTGTTACCTGTGCCCTTCCTGGTCACCTTGCAGAATTCTATTCAGGACACTTTCAAAGTACCTTGTTCACAACTTATTTCTCTGTAGAGAGCTGGCCTCTTTGACTTCTTATCCTCGACTACAATCTGCCAAAAGGGGGAAGCATTTTGGAGTTAAGAAGACCCTGCCTTCCGAGCCCTACTTCCTGGTGTGTGACCTTGGGAAAGGGACTTGACCTCTCCTTGTCTGGTTTCTTGACCTTGAAGTGAGAATGATAACATCTGCCTCACAGGGTTACAATAGCAAGTTCTGGTCTCAGTAAAGCAGCTCTGATCGTGCCTGGCACCAGCAAATGCTTAATGAATGGGAGCCGGCACTGCTGTTATGATATTTCTTCAATTGCAGAGCATTTTTTTTTTTTTTAACATTTTAATGATTATGAACTCAGCATGTGTCTTAAAATTGATGGGTCCCTTAATGTAGTTGTTCTGTCTCTCTCTCTCAGCTGTTTTTAAAATCAATTGTGCATCTTAGAATGGAAGGCATCTTGAAAACAAGGTAGTCAATCTTTATTCTGTAACCGAAAGTGACACACTCTGACACTTAACTTCAATTCTCGGAATCTCTCCCTCATGGGATTAGAATCCCTTTGGAGGAGAAATTGAGGATCAGGGAAGTAAGAGGACTGACACCTGGGTCACACTGCTCATGTCATCCCACCACAAAAGTGCTCACTTAACTGTGTCTGGAGAAATACTGGCAAATTCTTCCTCCCCAGACACCTTTTATCTGTACTGTGTTTGAACATCCACCACATACCAGGCACGTTGCAAGGTGCTTTCCTATGAGTTATGTTATAGGGTTTATTTTCCCCCATAACCTCAGGCGTATTCTTTTTCCATTCGAAGATAAGAATCTCAGACTCAGAGAGAAAAAATACTTGTCCAAAGTCACACAGCCAGTAAGTCTCAAAGACTCAAACCCAGGTCTCTTGGACTCCAAAGTCCACCTTTCTGTTGTATCACACTCTTCTCCACCACCCTGGCTCAAAGAACATGATTCCTTTGTGGACTGAACAAGGGGACAGGCTTGTCCATGTGTCTGAGTGGAGGCCAGGGGTCTGGCTTCCAAACCCGAAAGCCGGGGCAGAGCCAGTTGGTGACTCTTCTGAGAGGAGACCTTTCTAAACTCACCAGAGCTCTAATGATTCCTGCTTCTTCCCCCTTCCCCCTCTCCCCCCCTTTTCCCCATCCCCCCACTTAGACCAGGGAGCAGGTGTGGAACCAGGGCAAAGCCATTTCTCTAGGACTCAGGCTCCAAATATGTTACCTAAATGTATTCTGCTTTAAAAACTTTTTTTTTTTTAATGTTCCAGCTCTAAAACCAGACTCTTCCGCCCATGGTAGCTGGTCCTGGAGTTACTCAAGGAGTTACCTTCTAGTATATGTTTCCTTTGCTAAACGAAAGCTTGGAAATGGAGGGAAGAAGGGAAGTAGAGAAGTGGGGAGGAGGAAATAAAGGGTTTGAGTGTTTTAACTGATACAAGTCCTGAAAGGTTGAGGTGCTACTATACACATGAAATCACAGTCCCTGCTCTCCAGGTGGTCTCTGGTGACAGGGACCTTGCAGTATGTTTGTGCATTTTGTTTCTGACAGGTGCCTTTCCTAACTGAGCAGATGCTGCCACTGAATCAATAAAAGATATTAAATGCTTAAAGGACAATGTCTAAAAATAAAAATTTTTTAAATGTTTGCTGAGTTGATTTCAATTAATTTTAGAGCTGACCAAGACCTTTTCTAAAAACTTCCTTTTCCTGACAATGTAAATCGTGTCCTGAGTGAAAGCCCAAGCCTTTTCAAACGCCTCGTCCTCACTGTGAAAGGAGGATGGCAAAGGCGGGTGGCCATAAGCAGGCCGTTCTGGCAGTTTGGGAACAAGTTAACTTGGTTAAATGTTACAAAAGCAATACCATTTGAAGGCCTGCTGTTAACCACCAGAGGTACCGAGATGCCAAAGTTTGGGGGTCCAGGGAAGTATAAGACATTAGAATGGAGCCAAAATAACCAATAATGATGTTTGTCATTAAGCGCCTACACTGCCAGGCATATGTGTAAATTCAGTCTTAGTCAATAGTGCTAAATTGAATTGAATTGTCTTGGTATCCTTATCAAAGAAGCCCTTGCAGAAATATAAGGACTTATTTCTGGACTCTGAATTCTATTTCAATCATCTGTAATTCTGTTCTTATGCTAATACCACACTGTCTTGATATGTAGTAAGTTCTGAAATCTGGAAGCGTAAGTCCTCCAACTTTATTCAGTCCTCCATCTTTTTTATTTTTCTTTTGCAAAATATTTTAGCTATTCCGGATCCCTTACATCTCCACATGAATTTTAGAATTAGCTTGTCAATTTTCACCAAAATAAAGAGCTGAGCCGAAACCGGTTTGGCTCAGTGGATAGAGCGTCGGCCTCCAGACTGATAGGTCCTGGGTTCGATTCCGGTCAAGGGCATGTGCCTTGGTTGCGGGCACATCCCCAGTAGGGGGTGTGCAAGAGGCAGCTGATCGATGTATCTCTCTCATCAATGTTTCTAACTCTCTATCCCTCTCTCTTCCTCTCTGTAAAAAAATAAAAAATTTAAAAAATCAATAAAATATATTTAAATATATATATAAATAAATAAAAGGAGCTGAGATTTTCATAGGGATTGCATCGAACCTGTAGATCATTTTGAGAGTTGCCATCATAATAGTATGAAGTCTTCTGATCATTCTTCTTTAATTTTTTTCAATGAAATTCTATAGTTTTCATTGTACAAGTCTTGTGTTTTTTTGTTAAATTTATTCCTAATACTTTATTCATTTTGAAACTATTAGAAATATAATTGTTTTTTAATTTATTTTTTAAGTTGTTCATTGCTAGTGATTTTTGTTGTGGTTTTACTTTTTTGTTTTATTTTTTTTCTATTCATTTCTTGTTAGTGATTTTTACCTATTGATTCTGCAACCTACAACTTTGCTGAATTGTTTATTAGCTCTAAGTGTTTTTTTCTGAAAAGTCTTTTTTATTTTATCCATTGACTTTAGAGCGAGAGAGAAGCATTAACGTATTGCTCCAGCAATTCATGCATTCATTGATTGCTTCTTGCGTGCCATCTATAAATAGAGAACATTTTAGTTTTTCCTTTAACTTTGCCTAATGCCTCTGGTTAGAACTTCCGGTACGATTTTGAATAGAAGTGGTAGGAACAGACATCTTTGTCTTCCTGATCTCACAAAATTTGTTGTGTAGCAGGAAAGAGAAACAATTAAACAACCATTATTTTTGAAATAGGAAAATCGTGTAATAGGAGGGTATCATGTAAGCCTCTTGGGGCACCGAGCACAGCCCAGATGTTGGTGGGTAGGAAAGAAGGCCCCCAAAAGGAACAACATCTAACTTAAGAGTGACAAAAATCGAGTAGACATGATTCAGGGACGAGTGGGAGCAGAGGAAGAGATAAAGAAGAGAGCCCTGCTGAAACCGGTTTGACTCAGTGGATAGAGTGTCGGCTTGGGGACTGAAAGATCCCGGGTTCGATTCCGGTCAAGGGCATGTACCTTGGTTGTGGGCACATCCCCAGTAAGGGGTGTGCAAGAAGCAACTGATCGATGACTCTCTCATCGATGTTTCTAATTCTCTATCTCTCTCCCTTCCTCTCTGTAAAAATCAATAAAATATATTTTTTAAAAAAAAGAAGAAGAAGAGAGCCCTGCAGGAGAGAGGTTCAGTGCAGCAGATGTCCCAGGGAGCAGAGGGGGATGGGTGGGAAGAGAAGAGAAGCTCTCCTATGAAGGATCTGCAATGCTTGGCTATTATTTTTTAATATATTTTTTAATTGATGTCAGAGAGGAAGGGAGAGGAAAGACAGAAACATCAATAGTGAGAGAGAATCGGCTGCCTTTTGCATGCCCCACACTGGGGATCAAGCCTGCACCCGGACATGTGCCCTGACTGGGAACCAAACCCTGACCTTCTCGTTTATAAGTCAGGGCTCAACTCCTGAGCCACGCCGGCTGGGCTGCTTGGCTATTTTAAAGGCAACAGGAAGCCACTGAAGGCACTTGAGCATTGAAACAAGATGGAACCTGTGCTTTAAGGAGAGCTGTCCCGCTACAGCGTGCAGAATGGATTGGTGCGGGCAAGACTGGAGGCTAGGAGGACAATTTGGAGTCTATCACCAGAGGGAGCAGGCGCATCTGTGTATCTGTTAGTTTTTAAATGCCTTTTCTAAATAACCCTCCAGTTGTCAAGTTTTGTTCTTTTCCCTTTTAAGCAGCTATTTGTGGGTGTGCAGTAACCCAACAAAAATGTCTCCAGGAATCGTCTCGGGCCCACTGGCTGGGGCCACACAGCAGGGTCATTGTCTCAGCTCTGTAGCCCTTTGTCCCAGGACACCCATGCCCTGCACAGAAACTTTCCTGGCAAAGAAGCAGACTGCTGCGGTTCAGCAGATACTACTGTCCCAGACTCTGTCTGTCTGCCCACATTTCGGAGAAGCAGGTAGTAAACAGACTGACCTTCAAGTCTCTACTGACTTGAAACCCTCTGTCCAAAGGCAGCCAGGTATTAGCAGAGAGGGTCCCTTCCCGGCTCACACTCAATCTCCTGAGTAAATTGTACGTGGGCCCCCTGGTGCTCTTAAAGAAGGCTGCGATGCCTCATTGATCTGAGAAATAAAACAACCAACTTATTCATTATGTCCAGCTTCCTGGTTCTTGCCTTGGGAGGCACTTGGGAGTAAAGGAGAGAAAAAAACACTAAGGTTTGAGTATCCACAGCCTGGAATGGAAGAACCTGTGAACCGGGCAGTTTGCTCTGCATAATAAGGAGCAGAAGGGGAGGAGAGGGTGCTGGGGGCTGCCCTCTCTTCAATTCATGGCACACCTCATCTCTGACCATATGGACCCCTTCTTGCTCAGTGATTTTTCCCACCTCACCCTGCATTCCCCACCCCTAATTTTCTTCTTCTCCACTAGAGACACTCCGTTTAATGTATGTAATTTGTCTCATATGAAAAACAAACAAGCAAGCACAATCTTTTATGGACCACACAGCCCCCTTCAAGCACTGCCTACCTCACTGCTTTGCTTCACAGTGAAATTCTTTAGAAGTGCTGTCTGGAAAGCTTGGGAACAATGTGGGTGGAGACAGAATGGAATGTGGGAAGGGCTCATAGAAATGGATGGAGGGCACAAGAAGAATAAAACTCAACATTCTTCAGAGGGAGAGAGCAGGATCCAGTTTCTATGACATATCATATACAATATCCAAGGTATAATAGAATTATTAGATCTCAAAAAACAAACAAACAAACAAAAAACAAACAAGAAACTGTGATCTGTAATGAAGAGAAAGATCAGTCAATAGAAAGAGACCTGCAAATGACCGGGACATTGGGATTAGCAAATTTAAAAAGATAACATTGATAAATATGTTAAAGACCACATTATGATCTACAGGAGAAGAAGTACATAGTGGCTGAAGACACAGAAAATTTTAAGAGCCCTGGCTGGGTAGAGCATCGTCCCAATATGCCAAGGTTTTGGGTTTGATACCTGGTCAGGGCACATACAAGAATCAGCAAATGAATGCATAAATAAGTGGAACAACAAATTTATGTTTCTCTTTCCCTCCTTTCCTCTCTCTCTAAAATCAATTTTAAAAAATCACCCCAACCCTAGCCACTTTGGTTCAGTGAATAGAACATCGGCCTGAGGACTGAAGGGTCCCGGGTTCTATTCCAGTCAAGGGCACATGCCCAGGTTGAGGGTTCGATCCCCAGTAGGGGGTGTACAGGAGGAAGCTGATCAATGATTCTCTCTCATCATTGATTTTTCCATCTCTCTTTCCCTCTCCCTTCCTCTCTGAAATTAATTTTAAAAATATTTTTTTTGAAAATAATTCCAGAGATATCTTTAAAAAAAAGAAAGAAAGAAAGAAAGCCCTGACCTGTGTAGTTCAGTTGGTTGGGCATCATCCCATGCACCAAGAGGTGCTGGTTGATTTCTAATCAGGGTACATGACTAGGTTGAGGGCTCAAGGGCAAAGCCCTCAGTGTATGTGTGTGTATATATATATATATATATATATATATATATATATATATAATTGATTTCAGAGAGGGAGAGGGAGAGGGAGAGGGAGTGAGAGAAACATTAATGATGACAGAGAATCATTGATCAGCTGCCTTCTGCACTCCCCCGACTGAGGATCAAGCCCATAACCCAGGCATGTGCCCTTGGCTGGAATCGAATCCAAGACCCTTCCAGTCCTCAGGTCGACTCTCTATCCACTGAGCCAAACCGGATAGGGCAAAGCCCCCATCCTTAACTCTAAGATTTGAGAGGGGTCTCTGATGGCTCAGCTTGGCAGTCAACGCTTAGAAGAGGAAGCGGCGGGGCAGAGGGAGGGGGTGTCAGTGAGGGGAGGACTATATGGAGAAGGAGCCTCTGGAGGACAGGATAAACGTTGGCCTTTCATTGCGGAGGTCTGCAAAGGTTCACCAGGGAAACCAGTAAAGGAACACAACCTCAGGTGGTTGGTCCCTGATAATGTGTTTCTGTTGATTCAGTGATTCGTAGATACTTTAGATAACTAACTTGCTCAGTTTCACTTCTGTAAAATCCAGAAACAGGTTCCTCATTCCAGACCCGAAGATGTAATCAATGCTTTTGTGATATTCTGCCAATGTAAGTCAGGCGTGGCAACCTGTTTGGTGCTGCAAGGTCCCTCATATGCTGCTGGTCTTTAATAAATGACTCCATAATTCGAAGAAAAAGAAAAAAAAAGAACACAAACTATCTTCAGAACCTAAAGCAGAAGATTCTGGCCTTAGGAATCATTTTTCACGGTCTTAGTGAAAAATCAAAACAGTGTTTCCAAAGGTGAAGTTCCCTATTAGAATTTCCTGAGACTTCTAATTAAAATTGCAGATTCCTGCATTCTACAGAGATCAGAATTCTGGAAAGGTGGGGAGGGGGAATTGAGGGGGGGGGGGGGTTAGAATCTGCATTTAAAAAAATCTGGATTGCACACTCCCCTTCCTGAGGAACTTAGGGTGAAGCAGGAAGAACCTCCCAGGTGTATGTGTGAGATTGTGGGCGAGGGCGTGACATAAGTAAGTTCTACATTTGAAAGTATCTTAAATATTCAGGGGAAATGAAAAGCCAGCCTTTAGGGAAAACTGACAATTTCTGGGCATCAAAGCTACAGAGTGTCTAAGATATACATGTCAACTTGATGGCTTCAACGTAAGAAATGGAACAGACTGGAGGTAGCCTTTAAAAAAACATTTATAGCCGAAACCGATTTGGCTCAGTGGATAGAGCGTCAGCCTGCGGACTGAAAGGTCCCGGGTTCGATTCCGGTCAAGGGCATGTACTTTGGTTGTGGGCACATCCCCAGTAGGAGGTGTGCAAGGGGCAGCTGATCGATGATTCTCTCTCATCGATGTTTCTAACTCTCTATTCCTCTCTCTTCCTCTCTGTAAAAAAATCAATAAAATATATTTAACAAAATAAAAAAAAACATTTATATTTTTAATTTGCTTTTTTTGTTTTCTTTTATATATTTTTTGTTTTTGTTTTATTTCATTTATCAGTTTTAGTGTTTTTCATTTTTAAATATATATTTAAACATTTATATTTTTAATTATAGGATTATTTAACCCAATAAAAGACTATCTGATAGGTCCTCTCTTCCTCCAGCTGATGGACAGGCGTAAACTCCACCTGCAGCCGGACATTCCTGAGCATTGAACCACTAATCAGACTGCCAAATACCCTAAGCCCCCAATTCCCAAGTCCCTAGGTCCCTAAATCATAGGCCTTACATGAAACCACCAGTCAGATTGTGCTGAGTGCCCTAAGCCCCATCCCCTATCCTCCCCTTAAAAGTACATGGACCCCTGGCCCCTTCTCTATTTCATCTGTCACTATCCACTATAAAATACCTAATCTACCTATTCTAGACTAACATTCTGTTAATGTATACTACCTTTACACATACTACAATATTTTTGGGATGGGGTTAAAGGCCACAGTATCTGAACCTCTAAGTGGATGCCTGTGATGGTCCATTAGTTGCCTTGTAGGTATGGAAGCTCTTCACTCTTTCTCCAGATGCTGCCTGGGTTTTCGGAGAGTGGAGGAATGACAGGCACTCTGCTGAGGAGCTGGTGTCATGGAGCTATGAAAGCTCAGCCTTCTGTCCAGCCAGCGTGGCTCAGTGCTTGAGCGTTGACCTATGAACCAGAAGGTCACAGTTTGATTTCCAGTCAGGGCACATACCCAGGTTGCAGGCTCAATCCCCAATTGAGCAGAAGACAGCCAATCAATGATTCTCTCATCATTAATGTTTCTATCTCTCTCTTCCTCTCCCTTCCTCTCTGAAATTTATATATATATAGATGAAAGCTCAGCCTTCTTATACTCTGTAGTATTAAAAAAGGGGAGGCTCTCATTTTGTCGATGGTTTCCCCAGAGGTGGTGTGACACTTTTGCTATATATGATTGCCTATAAGCAATTAGTGATGGGTTACTTATTTCTAGTACAATAATAAGTCCTGGCCAAAGAGGTATGCAGAGGGTAGAGCGCCATCTAGTGATGTATTATTAGAATAGGAAAGTCTGAGATCCAGAAAATCCCAGATTGCCACTTGTCTAATATATTTGATATTTATAAATACAAAACAACTAGAAATCTTCTTATATTTTAACAGACTGATATATTAATGATACATTCAACTAAGCTCTTATATTCCTTTAATGCCAAGAGATTTCTGGCCTTTATATAGTTAATTTCATAGTGACTCTGATTCCTAATAGAATAGGAAGATAGTAAATAAAAGTGTCCTGAAATTATAATCAACAATGGAATAAGTATAGAAAAAGTTGTGAGGAATTTAGGAATCATAAAGCATTTATTTATTATTAAAAATGTGTAAAAAAAATGGTGACTGTGGAAACCCTCAGAGGTTCACCAGGGGAAACCAGTAAAGGAACACAAACTATCTTCAGAATCTAAAGCAGAAGATCTGGCTTTTGGAATCTTCCTTAATACAGAGAAACGATTATTCCTGTACTATAATGCCAGGCTTAAATTGACTACTAAAACTTTTTAAAAAATATTTTTATTGATTTTAGAAAGGGAGAGGGAGAGAGAGGTAGAAACATCAATGATGACAATCATTGATCAGCTACCTCTTGCACGCCCCTACTGGATATTGAGCCCACAACCTGGGCATGTGCCCTTGACCAGAATTAAACCTGGGACCCGTCAGTCCACAGGCCAATGCTCTATCCACTAAGCCAAACCTGCTAGGGCGACTACTAAAACTTTTAATAATGTAATTGTAGTTATATGCATGCCAGTTATTGAAATTTCATATGTTCTCGATTAGAGCTTATTCTTGTGTCCCAAAAGTTTATTCTATGATGAAAAATCTTCAGCTTTGGTAAAATATTGTTTTTAACACTGAAGTTTTGTGAGTTTGACCAAAATGTGCATTTTCTGCACGTCCACTTGGAACCTATTTGCCAAACTCTGGTTTGGATACTGAGTATAAAAAGAGGAGAAATACATAATTCCTATCTTCGAAGATTTTTTCTTGTGGGGGACAGGATAATAATTATATCTGCTTACAATATAGTGGGAAAATACACTATAAAAGTAAAAGTGGAATATGGGGCTCCTGTTTTGGGAGGTCAGGACCTCAGGTTTTGGGGACTCAGTGACTGCCTAAAAGATAATCAGATGGCCAATACTGAGTCCCACTAACCAGAAATGTTTCCTGGGAGAGGTCACATCTAAATTCAGTCCTAAAGGAAGAATCAGCACTGGCCAGTTTGATTTGGGTTGTTATTTTTCTTTTTGAAGAGATCTTAATAGTCTCTCTGCAGATAAGGCAATTTTCTTGAAAACTGTTCTATTAAGGGGAATGGTATACGCAATGGAATACTACTAAGCCATCAGAAAGGATCAAATAGCGCCATTTGCAACAACTTGGATGGATCTTGAGAACATCATGTTAAGTGAAATAAGTCAATCAGAAAAAGCTAAGAGCTGTTTGATTTCACTCATGTGTGGGATATAAAACTGAAACTCGAGAACACAGACAGCAGTGTGGTGATTGGCAGAGGGAAGGGGCTATGGGAAAAAGGGGGTCCTAATATGAGGTGACAAGGAGAAGATTTGACTTTGGGTGGTGAGCACGTGGTGCAATATACAGATGTTGTAACATAGAAACCCACACCTGAAATCTCGATGTTCATGTTGACCAACGTCACCCCAACCAATTTAACTAATAAATATTTAAAAAAGTAGGGGATGGTGCTGCTAGGAGTCCCCAAATCCTATATAATAAGAGAGAAATATACTAATTATCTGGTATGCCCTGAGGGTTAACGACTTATCTTGAAACGACCAGATCAAGGATCTGGAGCAGGGTGGAGCAGCGGACTTTAAGTGGGCGGGAGGAGAGCTACAGGAGGGGGCAGCAACCCACTGGCGTACAGATGCGTGCGCAGGGCTACTCGTCTATACATAACGGCTCTCTGGAAGTTAAACTCTTACTCTGCGAAACAGGGACTCCAAAGCCTCTGGCTTTGGGCAAAGGTAGCTGGAAGATGAATGGATGTCCTTGAGGCTCACCTAAAGTGATTACTAATTTATTCACTTATCCAGCAAATGGTTCTGCCTTCCTTTATAGCAGCCACTGTTCTAGTCTCTGAGAATATAACGGTGAACCAAACGGACAAAAATTCCTCTCCTCTTTGAGGTTACGTCCTAGTGAGGGGAGATCGATATTAAATAAGAAACTTCGAGTACAGTATGTTAGCTGGTGGCAAGCTTCAGGAAGAAAGTAAAGCCAGGAATACAAGTTGGGCAAATAGGGCTTACAATTTTAGGTCGGGTGGCCAGAAAAGTCATCACAGAGACGATGACATTTGCATAAAGAACTGAAGGAAGGGCCCTAGCTGGTTTGGTCAGTGGATAAAGTGTGGACCACAGACGAAAGGGTCCTGGGTTTGATTCCGGTCAGAGGGCACATGCCTGGGTTGCCAGCTTGATTTCCAGGGGTGTGCAAGCAAGAGGCAGCTGATCAATGATTGATCTCTCATCATTGATACTTCTATCTCCCTCTCCCTTTCTCTCTGAAATTAATAAAAATATATTAAGAAGAAGAAGAAGAAGAAGAAGAAGAAGAAGAAGAAGAAGAAGAAGAAGAAGAACTGCTGAAACTGGTTTGCTTAGTGGATAGAGCGTCAGCCTGCGGACTAAAAGGTCCCGGGTTTGATTCTGGTCAAGGGCATGTATCTTGGTTGCAGGCACATCCCCATTAGGGGGTGTGCAGGAGGCAGCTGATTGATGTTTCTCTCTCATCGATGTTTCTGGCTCTCTATCCCTCTCCCTTCCTCTCTGTAAAAAATAAATAAAATATATTAAAAAAAAAAAAAAAAAAAAGAACTGAAGGAAGGGAGGAAGGGCCAGGTGGGTATCAGAGGTAAGAGAGTTGTAGGCAGTAGAGTTCCTGGCAGCAAGGCCAGTGTGGCTGGAATAGAGTGAATGACAGGGAGAAAAGCTGGAGATGAGGTCAGAAATGTTGGGGACTGATGAACAGATCACGTAGAACCAGAAGTCGGTTACAGATAGGCCTTGGGTTTCTACTCTGGGTAAAATGAAAAGTCAAGGGAGGGCTAGGAACAGAAGAAGGACATGGTGCTATGCATCAAAGTACAACAAATGCATGATGAATACATTTTAGATGATCACTGTCACATAAGTGCTACTGTGAATAATTGAATGAGTAAAATCAATCCATCAATCAATTAGGGCAAGAAAAAAATAGAAGTAGTAGGCTTTTACTCAACTTGATAACAAGAAACATTAGAAATGACTCTTTAAAAGCAGTGAATCTTCTGATTCACTTTCTTACTACATTAAAGACATAAAGTCCCAGCAGGGACCAGTTTGGCTCAATGGATAGAGCATTGGCTTGGGGACTGAAGGGTCCCAGGTTCGATTCCAGTCAAGGGCATGTACCTTGGTTGCGGGCACATCCCCAGTGGGGGGCATATCCCCAGTGGGGGGTGTACAAGAGACGGCTGATTGATGACTCTCTCTCATCAATGTTTCTAACTATCTCTCTCCCTTTCTCTCTGTACAAAATCAATAAAATATATATATAAAAAAAAAAAGACATAAAGACCCAGATGAGGTGCTTACACTGTTTGCTGCAGGTCCTCCTCCATCTTCTCAGGAGGGGCAGGGAAGAGACTTGAATTTGTGTGTTTATTGGGGGGGGAGGGAGGAGTAGCTGATTTCACAATGTAGAAATTTTACAATGTGGACTCTTCTTGATAGAATCAGTGGTTATAACACTTCAAAGAATAGACTCACTCACTGGTAGGCTTGCCTTTGGTGACTGAGCCTTAAACTCTTACTCATACATTTATTCAACAAGTTTTTTTTTTAAATCTTTATTTTTTTAAAATATATTTTTATTGATTTCAGAAAGGGAGTGGGAAAAAGATATAGAAAAATATCAATGATGACAAAGAATCATTGATCAACTGCCTCCTGCATGCCCCCTACTGGGGATCGAACCCAAAACCTGGCCATGTGCCCTTGACCAGAATTGAACCCAGGATCCTTTGGTCTGCGGGCTGATGCTTTGTCCACTGAGCCAAACCAGCTAGGGCTAAATCCTCATTGTTGACAAGTATTACATATGTCCTTCTTTTTCCCTCTTCGCCCTGCATACACACCCCAGAGCCTTCTACCCCATTCCCCCACCCTGCCTTCACTGCACTATTGTCTATGTCCATGGGTTATGCATATATGCATATAAATTTAGTTCCTCTCTCCCTGCCCCACCCTCCTTTCCTCTAAGATTTGTCAGTCTAGCCCATGTGTCTCTGGACATATTTTGTTCATTAGATTCCATGTACAAGTGAGATAATGTGATGCTTGTCTTTCTCTACCTGGCTTATTTCGCTTAGCATAATACTCTCCATGCTGTCTCAAAGGGTAAGAGATCCTAGCAGGCATGGCTTAGTGGTTGAGGGTCGACCTATGAACCAGGAGGTCATAATTCAATTCCTGGTCAGGGCACATGCCTGGGGCTGTGGGCCTGATCCCTAGTGTGAAGCGGGCAGGAGGCAGCCGATCGATGATTCTCTCATTAATGTTTCTCTCTCTCCCTCTCCTATCCTCTCTGAAGTCATTAAACATATATAAAAAAATAGCCAGGCTGGCCTGGCTCAGTGGTTGAGTGCCTACCTAGGAACCAGGAGATCACGGTTCGATCCCAGTCAGGGCACATGCCCAGGCTGTGAGCTTGATCCCCAGTGGGGGGCATGCAGGAGGCAGCCAATCCATGATTCTCTCTCATCGTTGATGTTTCTCTCTCCCTCCCTCTCTGAAATCAACAAAAATATATTTAAAAAATAATTTGCCAAAACCGGTTTGGCTCAATGGATAGAGCTTCGGCTTGGGGACTGAAAGGTCCCGGGTTCGATTCCGGTCAAGGGCATGTACCTTGGTTGCGGGCACATCCCCAGTAGGGGGTGTGCAAGAGGCAGCTGATCGATGACTCTCATCGATGTTTCTAGCTCTCTATCTCTCTCCCTTCCTCTCTGTACAAAAATCAATAAAATATATATTTTAAAAAAACATATATAAAAAAATAAAAAGGGGATATTTTCTTTATTTCACAGTTACATAGCATTCCCTTGTGTAAACACACCACGTCTTTTTTTTTTTATCCACTCATCTACTGATGGGCACTTGGGCTGTTTCTAGACCTTAACTTTTGTAAATAGCACTGCTGTGAATACAGGAATGCATACATTCTTTCTGATTAGTGTTTGGGATTCTTAGGATATATTCCTAGAAGTGGGATCATTGGGTCCAATGGCAGTTCTATTTTGAGAAAACTCCGTAGTTTTCCGTAAAGGCTGCACCGGTATGGGCTTCCTGTGAATGACAATGGGGAATTTAAACTGAAGGATTTTAAACTGGGAAGTGAAAGGATCAGGATTATTTTAGATAATCACTCTGGATGTAGGGTGGAGACATCAACTCAGAAAGCAGGGAAAATAGATTGTTGCATTGTCTCAGACAATAATCTATTTTGCCTAGATTAGAGGTAATAGAGCTAGGAGGAAGTTGACATATTTACAAAATATCAAGTATTAAGAGAGGCAAAAAAGGCAAGATTTGGTGGCTGTAGATTTTGAGGAAGAGAAAAGAATAGCGATGGGGAGAAAGGTGGGGTCATTCGTTGAGAACGAGGGTTGAGGCCAGTGGAGAAAGTTACCCTGTTATTGGGACTTGAGTTTCAGGTGCCTCAGAAGGACAGGCAAGTGAGTGTCAGCAGGAAGTTAAAATATAGCTCAGGGGCAGACCTATGCTTGAGAGATACAGGTTTGGGAGATGAAATAGCAGTTGAAACCGAGAGAACAGGCAGATCACCTTTGTCAAGGGAAAAGAGAAAAGAGTCAATTACAGAACCAGCTAGGAAAACCAGCCGTACAGCATTGGCAGCAAAAGAACAGAGAGAGAAGGGAGGACACACAGAATGAGTGGTCAGAACCACAGAGAACAGAGAGAAGAGGGAAACGGTGATTTCATAATTCCGTCTGGTCAAGTGGCTTGTCCTGTGGAAGCCAGTCACTTGCCCAGCTGTGACCTGCTGACTAATGTTCACTCAGTCAGCACATCTTACTGCGCCTGTGCTATGGACCAGACATTCATCTAGGTGCTAAAGCTGGGGACACATCAGAGAACAAAAAGGACAAAAAGCCCTGACTTTAGAGAGGGTAAATTGTAGTGTGGAGAACAGACAGTAAACAAACGTTAAAAACAGGTAAACAAAAAGAGGTAGAAATATTAGGTGATAATGCTATAGAAAAAAACAGTAGATGAAGAGGCAGCAGGGGTAGAAGGCAGGGTGTGTGAGCATTTTCCAGTGGGGCAGTCACGGGAGGCCTCATTGAGTAGGCGACATCTGAGTAAAAACTTGAAATTTTCCAAGCAGGTGCCTAGGGATAGAGCATTCTAGGCAGAAGTTATGGCCAGTGCAAAGGTTTTGAGGAAGAAGCAAACTTAGGAAGTTCAGTGAATAGTGTCAGGGTACTGGGAGATGAAATCAAAGAAGACATGTGGGAAGGGGTGTATCGGGTGGTATTTTGACTTCAGCTGAGAAAATGAGGCGCTATCAGGAGGTTTTGAGCTTAAGCGTGACATCTAAGGTTTTCGAATAGGATCACTGCGACTGAAGAATAGATGTTGCCCTCACAAATGTGGTCCCATGCACCAAGAGGTCTCCGGCTCGATTCTTGCTCAGGGCCCATGCCCAGGTTTCATGCGGGAGGCAGCTGATGGATATTTCTCTATCATCTGATGTTTCTCCCTCTCCCTTCCCCTCTCTCTGTAAAAAAAAAAAAATCAACAAAAACATATTTAGAAACCAAACAAAAAAACCCCACACAGAACAGATAGAGGCCAGTGCAGAAATGCAGGCAAAAGCTAGTGCCCTGAATAGCAGAGTGGGTTTTGGATGGTTTGGAAGTGGGATCTACCATGTTTCCCCGAAAATAAGACATCACCCGAAAATAAGACCTAGCGCATGGAAAGACATCCCCTGAAAATAAGACCTAGCGCAACTTTGGGAGAAAAAAATAATATAAGACACTGTCTTATTTTCGGGGAAACAGGGTAGGAGAAAGAGGAGGCAGGAATACTAGCAATACCGAGGCCGTGTCCTGAAGAAAAGGAAAGAGTGCCATCTCTGAGGCAGGAAAGACTTTGGGAGGAGGAGGTGGGATGGGATGGGGGTTGGGAGGGGAGGGTGGAGGGGGAGAATTAGGGGTTCAGTTTCTGGACAAGTTGTTGGTGATATCTTTCCAAGTTGACTATAGGAATTTGAAATTCGGGAGAGCAGTCAGAGCTGGCGATTAATGGAAGTCGTCAGTATGTGGTTGGTCTTTAGAGCCACGAGTGTGAACAGACCCAGTTCCAGGTGTGTGAAGTGCGGTGAGAAAAAGGCAGGAAAGGGAGTCGAGTGTTTGTGTGGGAAGGTGAGGGGTGTGATCCGTTAAAAAAAAAAAAAAAAAAAAAAAAGATGGCCAGAGAAGAGACATGTGCTTTCCCCCAGAAAAAAAAGGAGAGAAACCAACGCTTCAGGCCCTCACAGCCTGGGGCACTGGGGAGGCCGAGCCCGGCCCAACTCGCAGCCTGAGGGCCAAGGCTCCCAGCAACTGCCTGGTTCCCCGGCAATCAAAACCGAAACTCATCGAAAGCGCATTTCCAGCTTCTTCTTCCAAAACACCGTAGTTGTGTGGACAGAGGGTTAAGCCCATGAAGCTGGGTCGGAACGCTGGTTTCATTGTACTACAGAGCTCGACTACTTTATAAGAGCCGATCTTAAACACAGGTTAACTCGTAAAAAGCAGCACAATGACAACTTCTATCACGACAGAGGCCTCAGGCTCCCCTCCTGCGCACGCGCCGCCGCCTCCTCGCGTCACTCTGAGGTAACAGCCTTTCTCTTCAATGACTCTCTGGAACCCCCGGGCAGGAGGCCTCCCACCCTACGGGTCGAAGGAGGAGTCAAGTCGCGCTGCGCGAACAAGGCTTGATCACGCGCCACAAAAGCGTTTGTAGGGCGGGGCGACCCGACGACCCTCTCTTGTTCCCATTGGTTGCGGTTGCGAGGCTCTCATCCTCGATTGGACGCTGTGGAGCCGCGGAGCCCAGGCAGCAGCCCGCCCCCCTCCCCCGCTCCCCCTGTGCGCGTGCGCACGTCAGGCGGGAGCTCCCCGCACTGAGCAAGCGCGGCCTCGTGTCGGCCGGAGCGGCGCGCTCTGCGTCCCGTCGCTCCGCTCTCCCCAGTCCCGCCCTCCGTCGCGGCGGCGCGGTGCATCTTGGGGTAGGGAGCGATCTCCGAGCGAGGCGGCAAGATGGACGCGGGATTCTTCCGCGTAAGTAGAAGCGCGGGGGTCTGTGTGTGAACTGAGGGCCTTATCGCGAAGGCCTGGCAAGAGGCCTACATTCGGGGCGGGGTGGCCGCCGAGGGGGAGACATCGAAAATGCTGGAAATCCTCGGCGCTAGTGTAGGGTACCCCCTTCCTTGCGACGGAGACCGGTCGCCCCTGCGCAGTCTCCTCCTTCGGGATCGTCCCCCCTACGCGGCGGCGACGGTCGCCGGAAAATGGCGGCGGTAATTGGCCCGACCGGTACCTCGCCGCCCGCCCGCCTGCCTACCTGGCGGGGCCTGCAGGCTAATCCTTGCGCGCCGCCGGGTGCCGGGGCCTAGCGGAGTCGCGAGGAGGAAGTTCCTGGGGGGAGGCCGGAGGGAAGCCCCGAGGGGGCTGGCGGCCGAGGACCCTGGAGAGGCGCGCGTTGGGGGTATCGCCCCCAGAGAGCGTGTTAGAGAGGACAGGAAACCTCGTTGAGCGTCTTCAATGGAGAAAGCGACACCCCCACTCTCCCCCAGTTCCTAACCCTTCTCGAAAGCGCGGGGTCAGAGTTCGCGGGAGTCCCCGCCCAAGGTGATAGCCCTCCGGGGAGGGGAGCTAAACATAATGTGCCGTTAGAATGTGTGCATCCGAGGCTCTCGAGGCCGGAGGGGACAACAAAAAAAGTGCGCGCTGGTGGAGGGAGGCCCGGGCGTGGGGTGGGTCTTCTTCCCGCCCGCTGCCTTCCCGGGTTTGCTTTCCTCTGCAAGCCCGCTGGAAAGGGGTCCCCTGAGCGGGGTTCTCCCTGGGCCCGCGTGGGTAAGATGATACCTGTCTGTGGTGGGTCCTCAGGACCCCGACTCTACAGGCTCGTGCTCCCCATAATCCAGCCCTGTAGGAAATGAGCGCCCAGTGGAGAGCCAATGGGTGGGAAGTGACTCTGCTGGGGTTAGAGCTTGCAGATTTTTTTTTTTTTTTTCGTTCAGAACAGACTGGGTAGAGATAGGTTGGGTCTAAGACAGTCTGTACTTTCTGTCATGTATGTAGGTTGGCTCTCTTTCCACTACTTGTGTTTTAAAGGAAAAGTTGGAAGAGGGGCAAGACTGGAACTTGATTATGAAAGATATCTTTTTTTAAGGTTCACTGAGTGCCTTCGGAGGCTAACACAAAAGGGTAAACTAAGTCTCCATAAAACCCAGAGAAGAGATGGCAAAACTCCTCTTTGGATTCTGTCTGGAGTCACAGATGAAAAAAAAAGAAAAGAAAAGAAAGGAAGAAATAAAGATATCTTTATATATTTCCTATTCAAAGCCGGTGTTGAAATTCTGCAATTGGCTTTTAATGTGCTAACTTGTGTGCTGTTTTTTTAATCAAAAGTTGTACTATTGACCGACCTGCAAGGCTCAGTGGTTGAGCATCGACCTATGAGCCAGGAGGTCACGGTTGGTTTGGTTGGATGGCCCCGTCAGGGCACAGGAGGCTGCTGATCAATGATTCTCTCATTGATGTTTCTCTCTCTCCCCCTCTCCCTTCCTCTCTGGAATCAATAAAAATCTGTGGGGATTTTTTAAGTTGCAGTTTTATTCTATGCATTTGACTTAAAGCTGCCAGTTATTTGACTGTTCTTAAGTTATGCAAACAACACTATGTTTATGTAATGATTCAGTTGAGTGTTTATCAAATTTTTATACTGCTGGTAAACATTTAGCTGTCAATGTATTACGTAGGAAATACTTAATATTTCCTGTGGTCCAAATCTAATATTTTAAAACCGGTTCTTATGGTATTACTTCCCATGGAAAGGAGTTCCAATAGAAACAGAGCAAAGTGGTTGATAAATTTAAAAATGAAGTTTGCTTTTGGTGTTGGTGAAAATCTGGAAGGAATGGGTGCAGTTTTTTATATACTGCCTGTAATTCCTTAGAGGGGTTGATTAGGTGTAAGTCCTGAGTTTAATTTAGGACAGTTACCTTTTTAGTGGACTGCCAATCAGATAGTAAACTGAAATTTTCAGTTAAGATAGAAATGATAGCTCTTATTTGCTGAACTTCTACCACGTCAGTTACTTTGCATATGTCATTTGTGATATACACACCCTGCAAAGAAACATCCTCAGAAAGGTTAAGCAGCTTGCTTTGAGGTTTTATGGCTTCAGTGATGGCAGTTATGATTCTAATCCAAGTACTTTACCTTCCCAAACAAAATTTTCTTGATAATTTTCCAGATGATAGTAGCCAACTCCGTGGAACAATCAGATTTCCTATCACATAGCCAGTTTTTCCATATTTAATTGGGCCAGTAGGGAGGACAGAACACAGACTAGTGATCACTTGATGTCTAATGTAGTATTTGTAAATTTTATTTTTCCAAATTCTTTGTTGAAATTAAGTTTTTGGAGGTAAACCTATATTGTTTTTATACATTTCAAATTGCTAAAATTATGGGAAACTAACACAACACAAACCTAGAGTGTTCTGTTTTCCTTTCCCCCTGTTTGTATGCATTGCCACCATGTTTTGCACCATGCTACTGGCTTTCAGAAGAGGATGTATG